>NW_020455204.1:11974748-12061731 GCF_003342845.1 Nothoprocta perdicaria | reverse complement strand
ATATATTTGAAGAAGTTTTTCTTGTTACTCTTAACATCCCGTGCCAGATTTAATTCCAATTGTGCCTTAGCTTTCCTTGTTGCATCCCTGCATTCCCTGACAACGTTCCTGTATTTATCCCAAGTGGCCTGTCCTTTCTTCCACATTCTATATATTGCTTTCTTCTGCTGGAGTTTTGCCAGGAGCTCTCTGCTCATCCACGCAGGTCTCYTGCCCCCTCTGCCTGACTTCTTACGCACAGGGATGCACTGCTGCTGGGAATGGAGGAAATGCCGCTTGAAAACTAACCAGCTCTCCTGGGCCCCTCTTCCTTCTAGAGCCCTAGCCCATGGGATCTTTCCCAGCAGGTCTCTGAAGAGGCTAAAGTTGGCCCTCCTGAAGTCCAACGTGGCAAGGCTACTTACTGCCCTGCCTCCTCCTCACTGGATCCTGAACTCCACCAGTGATCAAATCAAAGAAGAATAATTCTGACCGCGTATATTTTAATAGGAGCATTAATTATTGGTAACTTAGTCTTAGCAGGATGTCACTGTAAAGATATGTTGCAGCTGACAGAGAACATAGGGATTTCATATTAAGTGGAGAAGGGCTAAATTCTTTCTCTGGCCAGATAATCAAGCTTTCAACATTTCTCCTTAGGCAGAAGTATATTTTCAGAGAGTATACACAGTGTCATTTTCTTTAGCCCTGGCAAGTGAAGGAGAGGTATTTGTAGCAGTCTTTGATATGGCATGGATGGCCAGATAGAACCATGAGTCAATCCAAAGAATATGAAACAAAAAAAAAAGCCCAGTCTGGTTGACAGTATTTTGCTGCCAAACAGAGAGTAAGTGCAAGTGGCCAAGACAGAGTGAAAATTAGTTCCTCAGGCAAGCCATGGGAGTTCAACTACTAAGTAGGTCTTGATTCTGGCAGTCACGTTTATCAGATGATCAGATTAAGTTCAAGATCTAAGAATTGAGACTAAGAACAAATTCTTAGTGGCACTTTTTCAGGGGAATGCTCATTTTCTGATACCTCAAAAAATTAAAGATGGAAAAAAAAACAGAGAGAATTATCCTTTTAAATATTTAATTTATGGTAGCAGTTGTCAAGGAACTGCAAGACTGGACTGCACCACAGGACAATGCAAGACAGTAGCTGATGGTAAAAGCAAAGCCACTAGGAGCTGCATCCTCACCAATAAGGGGCTCAGTCGCACCATATCCCAGCAAGAAGAGCAGGAGAGGTTCCCAGAGAGTAACCTGATTCAGCCAAGAGTCAGGATCATCAGACAAATCCTTAGTGATGAAGTCCAAGATCAAGCCAAAAAGTCAGGTCAGCAGGTACGTAAGAACAGGAATACCCACAGCACAGGTCAAGCAAGGAGCAAGACAAGGACATGAGCTTAAATGTAGTTCCCAGACAAAGCCACTCACAGCTGCTGTTCCCACAAAGCTTTTTTCTCAGCAGCCCAATCCAGGATTGGGCTGCACAATATCATAGGAGCGAAACCTAGTTATCGGGATATCGTAGTATCCCTAGGATCGAAAGACATCACAGGGCCTGTTGGTGTATTCAGGGCTCTGGCAGTAGCTATACAAAACTACTTGGACAATATCTAAGGTTTCCTTAGAATTTCACCAGAATTCCTGAGATCAAGAGCCCACACAAGTATATAATAATCTACAAGAATAAAATTGTAAGGCAAATAATTAAAAATAATCAGTGCCAGTTTTCCATCAAGTCCCATTATTTGATCTTTGATTTGACATTTCAACAAGTTAATCCCAACTAACAGCACTCTGAAATTTTGCTAATTTTACTAAGTTTCCTCTCTGATTGGTTGTTCATCTAATCCTTCAGATGCAAACTGTTGACCAAGTCTGAGACTAAGGCTGAATCCAGATGTAGACAGATGCTTCAAAGAAGGAGATTGGAAAGCAAAGGTGTCCGCTCTGAGCCTTGTGACACACAGAGAAAGATACGTCTTTTTCAGGCGACAAAGTCAAGTTCTAATACAACATAATAGCATAGGATAAAAATAAAATTGGAGAGAAGTATGTCTCAGAGCACCATACTCATTCAAATTTCGTTAAGATGCATTTTTAGCCTGTGGTAAAATATGATGTGTTTGCCAGGATGTAACTCATAAGCAGAATATCAAAACTAACACACACAATGTATTTCAAAAATATACAGTGTGTTTGTTTCAAATAGTTTCAGAATGTGTTAAAGAGAATATTACTTCAAGTATCTTCTAGTGCTGTAGCAATGTCAAGCACTCCTGGCTTCTCTGCATAAGCGATGCAGAGAAAAGTGCATTGGCTGTAAAAATATATCCAAGAGTTTAAGTTTAGGACCTTAACATTATTTAGAAATTACTCAGGCTCGTGAAATAATTTATACATTATGCCAGATTAGAACAGCAAATGATACTGAGAAGATTCCAGTAAAACTACTGATTCCAAATATATAGATCTGATCTTGCTAGTGTTTAGACCCCTCTAAACAGAGATCAACACTTACTTCTCTTTTCTACATTTGCTAAATGTAGAAATGTTCTGAGTCTATGGCACAACCTAGTGATTTCACTTTTAAATATGTAGCTTAAATGATTACGGCTAGTCAAACATTTTCTGTCAACACATTTAAAAAAAATCCCACTCATTTGCCAAGAACATTTTATTTTTGTTAAGAGTGAAAATACTTTTGGTTGCCACTATTTTGTAATATTAATGATCTTTTTCTACTGTAGAATGGAGTCATAGGCAAAAAGAGGAAGAGAATCCTACCTACAGCCATTAGCCAGGGTGAATGCCCAGTGGTCAGCATAGAAGCCCAGCTTTAAATCTTATTTTGAATCCCTAAAAGCTGATGGTTAAGGTATTTATGGGGAATATAGGAGAAGCTTGATCACCCACCTTCTGAAGTATTTAGCGAAAGGTGTCTCTAAAGCCCTTTTCTTTGGCAGCTACTCATCTGTATTTTGTAAAAATAAACAGTAATGGTGTCAAATAGAGAAGAAATTAAATACCTCTGTGTTTTAGTGGTCAGTTACTCAGGTACATTTTGAAATATTCCACTTAAACATCCTAATTCTCTAAAGAATGTTTAAAAATTACATCTGCACTAGGAAGTTCTGAGAGAGTACAAACTGTGAACAGCCATGAGCCACTGGGAGAACACAGAAACCATGATGGCAGCAGACATCCAATCTGAATGATCTAATCTGATGAGATTTGAGGTGGTAAATCCTAACTTCTGTATGCATGTATGCATTGGAATGATTTAGTATAGAAAAGAAGAGGATACTACAAGCTAGTTTGACCTTTAAAAAGTGAAAAGGTTTCTTATATCTTAGTCAAGAAAGAGTACCAGCCCTCTACACACCAAGGCTTTTGGATTCTCCTGGCTGACTTCTTTTTTTTTTCTATATTTATGTTCCCTTTGTTCTAGGTTTACCTTTCCCTGCTGTGGTATCAAGGAGCATCAAGAGCAGGGCTGCTCCAAAATGAAGAGCAACTCAGGAACCAAGAGGGACCACAGCACAGGCAGAGTAGGATACAACCCCAAGCAAGACACAGGTAAAAACATGGCCCAGGGTCCATCCAGGAAGTCCAGCTGGGTGCAGTAGGGAACAGAGTCAAAAACAGAGTCGTAAATAAGCTATTCTATGCATAGGAGAAGTCCATCCAGGAGACAAACCACCTACAATACAAGTCCAAAGTTTATCAAAGAGACAAGGACAAAGACTGCTCAGACAAAGAGTGACCAGGCCCCATCTTAAATGAGGTTCCAGAGTTCCTGCGCAAATGGTGTGAGTAGAGACCTCTAGTAAGCGTGGTCAGGGACACTAATGTTTATGGTACTCCTCAAGACTCTGACAATTTAAGCATCTTCACACTACCATAACTCAGGAAAGCAGTCAAACAGATTTCCAAACAAGATGGTCTCAGGATCAAAATTATCCCCCAAAATATCCCTAACTATACTGTTTTCTAACACAGCAGACACAACTAATATTTCTGTATATCATTCAGCTGTATCTTGTACATCTATAAGATCTCTTAGAATTAGCTCAGATATGAACATAGCACTGAGTAGATTCAAGCATAACTTTTATCATATCACTTGCTAAGCCCCAAATGCAGAGTTTATTTCCTAACCATGTTTTAAAACCACTGAGAACTCTTCAAGTCTAGGAAAAGCTAAGAACTTAGCTTAGGCCAAAGCATTGCCTGAATCCACAAGACACTTTCAGTTGTGCTATAATTCTTTTTGATGAAATTATTGGACTTACTTCTATTCAAAGCATGGCCAAATAATGGGGAAAGGAATTAGAAGTACATACATTTGTGACCTTTTCAGAAAAGATGTTGCAGCTGTCTACTGACACTGTCACAGAAAGAAGAACTGCTGATGGATATCATGACAGCTGAAGCTTACAGGAGAGTAGCAAAAATCATTTTAAGTCTTTGTTTGTATAGCACACTGTTAGCTAGCCAAAACATGAGTTCTCCTCTTGTCAAAGATGTACAGAATGCATTGCAATGTCACTTAGAACTACTGTGCAACTGTTCCTTTAAAAAGAGAGATTGACCTCTTTTATGCCCACCTGACTGATATTTTTTGTTTATACTCAGTGAAGAGTTCATTCCCTTCTGAATTATCCATTCTCTTGACTCGTCATAGTACAAAGTCATAAAAAAGACCTCTGTATACTGAAAAGAATAAAGAACAAAAGAATAAAAATCAGAAGGGAATTTGTCCTTGATTTTCCAGCATAGAGACTGTCCATTCCTCTTTCAAATATTTCCGGTCACCTCTGCCACTTAATATTTCGAACTCAGGAATAAATACTGGTTTTAGAAATGCTACCAATACTACTAATATTACCAAGCCAGCATAGCTAACAAATTCATACCTGAGACAGAGAGACTTTATACGGAGAAAAAGAACTAAGAAAGGACAACGTTTTATAAAATAGTCCACTCCATTTCTGATTTAGTATTATTTATCGTGAAAATAAAAATCTTTAAAAAGCAATATTTTCCTAGCAAATTGTTACTCCTTTTATACTAAAATATACAGTATTCTAGCTTGAAGAACAAAGAGATTGTCAGATAAAATATACTATTATGACAAAGCCCAAAAGCAATTTCTTCAATATTACCTATACTTTTATACTTTTATTTTCCATCTGTATGTACATTTCACTATAAATATTGAATCCTATTCTATTCTATTCTATTCTATTCTATTCTATTCTATTCTATTCTATATATTCCATATATACATTTATTTATACTTACATCAGTATGAAAACTATAACATTATAACACAGAATAACCTTACAAATATTTTACCAAATTATTTTAGGATCATAGTGACATCACTAACAATTTTTGAAAACAGATAAACTTCACAAATATCACAGGACAACACATTGCAAAACTTCACTGTTTTCTATTTTATTAATAAAATAGATACTGTATTTGAAATAAATGGATTTTGTTCTGTTATGTTAATATATAAAGCATTCAATGGGACAAATTTCCATGAATCTAATTTTCTCTCTCTATCTTAAGTATAAAATTTACCTGAAATTTTCCTATGGCCAGCAATTATTCCTTTTGCTTGACCCATCAAAAGAAGTATTTGGGAATTAAATGGGGAAGAACTTATAAAAGGAAATTAGAAATTACTTTATGGTCACTGGTAAAGTGATTGTTACATGAAGCCCAAAGTCTGACTTGTTCAGAGAATAAGAAAAGACTGAAAACTCCAGAAGAGCAGTGAAGTATGTAACAAAAGCGTAAACACTTCCTTCAGTAATTCAAAAGCAGTATTATCATTTAGAAAAAAAAAAAACAACACAAATAAGGATAAAAAAGATTACTTTAGCTACATATTCAGAGGATCAAAGGGATCCTTCCTATTTTGTTTGATTTTTATTTGTCAAGAATTATATACATCCAGTACATACGTGAAGCTAAAGAGGAAAAGAGAATAATAATGCTGAAGCACAGAAATTGTATCAAGGAACAGAACAGGAAACAACTTCAAGACCAATAAGTACCTATGACTTTTTCTGTCATAAAGATAAACATATTGACCTTTTAAAAATATGACTTCAGGAACTGCAAGGGTAACATAATCAGGGCACTTTCAAAGGACACTGATTTGATGCAATAAGTTGAAGAGTTCTCAAAGAACTAGAGAAAAGTGGAACTAATAAAATGCTAAGCTACAATTTACTTGTTTTTAATAAAGCTGCCTATTTTAAATTCAATGTTGAGAACACTGAAAGGTTTCTGTACATTTGAGAGTAAATTTCAAAACTTCTTTGAATTATCAGTTCCTGGTAATCATTTTTAACAGGCATGCTGTACAATGGCATTGCAAAGTATAAATGCAAACATCATCTCATTGCTAAGTGGCTGTGCTATTATCTCATGCTAGGCTAATCTTATGTACCTGAATGAAACATCTGTATTTTTGTTTAAATGGTGCCATTCCAAATTGTACTTACAAGACTACAGGAGAAATTAACAGTAAATACTGTGCTGCTTTGAGAAAGCACACAAAGTTTGAGCTTGCATGAAAAAAAATGGTATGCAATGTGTCGCTGATCTAAATAAAATTATAATAGTGTCCATGAGGCTGAGCTAAACAAACAACTCAGAGAATTTTCCTTTTCCCTGAGGAAAATGACTTAGGATTTACAACAGCCCTTTCTCACACAGATATACATTGTAATTTGAACATACTCCCTGTCATAGAGCTGGTAGGGCTGGCTGCTCCCTAAGGGACAGGGAGCACAGAGCTGAGCAGGATGATTCATTTGGCAGGGCAGGACCTTCCTGCAAGCCAGCAGGGCAGCCAGTGCAGCTGGGGGCAGCCCCAGACCAGACATCAGACACCTCTGTGAGGATGAGGCTGGGCAGGCTGGGCTCGAGATCAGGGGGCAGGTCTTGGTCATGCTGGGCTGGAGCCCAGCACCTCTGTGTGCATTGAAGGGCAGGGACTCATGGCACTGGTCTGGGCTGGCATTTGGTACTGGGCAGCAGGCAAGGAGTCTGGGCATGGTAATGAGGCCTGACAATGCCCTCGGGTCTAACTGTAATGTTACATATAAATAATCGATTCATCTAGCTTCTATTCTGTTTTTACATGTTGTAAAATGTTTCTCCTTACCCTTTATGATTCTATTCTGTTTCTTTTCTCAAGACACCCTGTAGCAGACGTGTATATTTTGACCATTTTACATATAGTGAAATCAGCCATGAAAATGAGGTCTTCGTCTTACAGTTGGAAGCAAACATTGGTTGTCTGAACAGGTGAAAGCTCTGAAGTCATTATTTAATGTTTCATAAGTAAGGTCAATGCTTTGGGGCTAAATTCACATAAGTATTCAGGTATTATTATATGTGTGAAATCTAAATTTTAATGGCTTTATCATAAAACAGAAGTCAGTGCTTTGAATTAGGTAAGTAGTGTCATTATCTGGGAGGGTTCAAATATCAGAGAATTAACTCCACAAACACTAAACACTTGGTAAGAAGGGCCTTCTAACACTATAGAAAATGCTTGAAACAATGGAAGGAAAGATGGGCATTTGTCAGGTGCAGCGAGAAGTTGTGTGTTTAGGGTCCCGTCTGGAGAGAAAAAGATCACTCACCTATTTACAGTAATTCATTTTGAGAGTATAAACTTATTGGCACAGAAAATTGATTAAAGTACAACTCTTTAACCATGCTACTGGAGACCTCATTAAGCCATGGTAAGGATCTATGCTTCGATTATTTTAATGTTTTTTTTTTTTTAAAAAAGAGTTTTCACTGGCAAATATATTAATTTTGAAGTTTTTATTCCACAGCTTTTTTTCATCCTTACTTAACCTTTCTTTTTCTCTAGCACCCAAAAACACTTATAAGAACACCTTAGATCTTCATCAGCCTCATCCAGTTCAGAACAGACTGGCAATTCAAACATTCCTCCGAGAGGCTTTTATTTCAGGCAGAAATAAAAACTAATGCCAATTCTTCCACATTCTTAGTAATGTTATACCAAGATATCTAAGATAACATCGTGCTAAGATAATACATGAAAGAAAGGACATTCTTCTGACTCTTTCTGTGTATAGTGAATAGTACTGTGAATACTGACCCAATTTAAGCTAGTCACCAAATGGAAAAAATAATGGCAGCACTTAAATAATGCCTTAAATGTTTGTGTAAATTTGATGGAAATTAAAATCATTTCACAACTGAGTAGATATTCTGACTTACTAATCAACAGATATTATGATTACAAGCTGAAACACAAGAAGTTCCGTCTCCAGGTGAGGAGCAACTTCTTTACTGTTAGGGTGACAGAGCAGTGGAACAGGCTGCCCAGGGAGGTTGTGGAGTCTCCTACTCTGGAGGTCTTCAAAACCCGCCTGGATGCCACCCTGTGCCACATGCTCTAGGTGTGCCTGCTTGAGCAGGAAGGTTAGACTAGATGATCTGTAGAGGTCCCTTCCAACCTTAAATATTCTGTAAATATTAGGAAGCATTTAGGAAATTTTAAAAGGTTAATGTTTAAATTTGATAAATTAACACAGTTCAAAAGGAGAAAAATCTGAAGAAATTCTCCCAACATGCTATTTCTCATCACTAGGACTTCTGCAATGGAAAACATAATAAACAAAGCAACAAATTGTTGGAAAAAAAAAAGATCCTTTTTTGATTATAAGAACAGAAGAATGTTAATTTCTGACTCTGTATCTTCCTGCATCTCTATCATTGTTTTAGTATAGCTGGTTAAAAATGGACTTAATGAGTGTCTTAGCTATAAACTGCATTCTAATTTCAATCTGATCTGATGGTCAACAAATCTAACTTTCAAGATTTGCTTTAGTATTCAGTTTACATCTTCTTTTCTTTAACTTCATGCCAATATTGTAGCTACATCACCTTGTCCTACGCTAAATTATTTCTCTCTGTCTTAATATTTACATGCCTTAGACATTTGTAGTCTGTTAACTTTCCCTGCCTTTTATCATTGCTGAGTCAAGTTATACCTACTTTCCTCTTTTATCTTTCCTCAGAAATCAATTCCTCTGTCTCCTTGATCATTTTGTTGCTGTCCTATGAATTCCACTCAGTTTGTTAATATCTTTTTTTGGAATGCAGTGCCTAATATCAAATGCAGTATTCTGAATACATTCACTCACAACCACAAAGTAAAATCAAGTATCTTTGATTGTTGTAATGGGACCAAATACTTTGCTGCCTTCTGACCATTCTGTATTCACTATCCCAGCTGTAAAATCTCAATGATTCTCTGAGGTCCTACCTAGTACATGTATATCACTATCTATTGTCTATCTCCATCTGACCAGGCTGCTGCAAGGACAGCCCTATTTGGGAAGTAAATGAAAGAATCTCTCAGAACTGAGCTGACCACTAATCAAGGCATCCACAACAAATCTAAATTTTTTAAAAAAGCTAATTCTATTCTTGGTTAATTCTGACTCCAGTTCACTTATTGAAAAATGCATGTACTAAGCCTCACAAATATTGAGATATTTATGGAAATAAAAGCATTCTAAATTCCAAAGCATTTATATTTTATTCTGTTAAACTCCTCCTATTAGAATTGCACAAAAACATTAAGTAGTACTCTTTCAGCCTACTAAATCAGATTAAGATTCTGTATATCCATGCAGTCAGAATTTATAATGTGAAGAAGCTGTACTTAATCTCAGTCTCTTAATGTGTCTTTGAGGTCCATGTAAAGAAGAAGAAAAACTATTGAGTGATTATATTTAATCTATATACCTGGAAGTACCATACAATTGTTGGCAGGACCAAGTATTTTCTGAAGACCTCCTTCCCTGGAGGTCTTCAAAACCCGCCTGGATGTCACCCTGTGCCACATGCTGTAAGTGTGCCTGCTTGAGCAGGAAGGTTGGACTAGATGATCTCTAGAGGTCCCTTCCAACCTTGATTCAGTGATTTTGGATGGTTGATATTTAATACATTTGCTGTATTCCTCTAGCTAGACTCATAGAACTCTTTCTATGACTTTTTTTCCCCCCAAATCTAAACCCTAAAATATATCTTTCAGTCTTGGATCTTTAAATGGAAACTTCAAAAGATAAATTATAAAAATGTTCATATTTAAATTTTTATGCAATTTTTCAGTGACTTTTTTTTTTCTCAGGTAGGTGTAGCCCATCAAAGGATGAGCTTTATTACATCAAAAGTGAAGAAGCATAGACCCTTGAAATGAACCTGCAAAGTAGTTATGAGTAAGAAAAAAGAAACCCTAGAAGCAGAGAGGAAGACATAAAAGACAACAGAGTTCACTTTTTTTTCTCTCTCTATAAAGTTATAGGGAACTGAACCTATAATTCACCTTATAAAGGTTCTTGTTCTCATATTTTTCCTTTTCTCCTACTTCTCTTTAAACAGGTCTTGCCCCTTCAAGTTGTTAAGAATTGCATTCAGCAGAACTGTACACACCCTGTGTTGAAATCTGAAATCAATATTTGAAATAGATGTTGCTGATTTAGCTGGAGGTCCCTTCCATGATGATCCTGTGATTTTGTGATTAGGATGATAGTAAAATGTAGTCCAGAACATTTGCTCATTTTATGAGGCAATTAAGATTTTAGGGCAGTGTAATGACTTTCAAGAACATTGTAAACTGACACTATCTCATACTACCTTTTAGTGAAAAGGCTTTTCTGACATCTAGTATAAACCTCTCAAGTCACAATCTGAAGCTGTTGACAGTCTGAAGTCCCAAAGTTTATTGTGTCAATTTTGACACAATTAGATGATATTAATAAATTAATATCATCCACAAGTTTTCTTCTAATACATTTTGACCCGTTGGTGAAAATATTGAATATTATTAACACAGTATCAAACCCAGGAATATTCTTGTTACCAGTGACCAACTAGATTTCAAGTCACAGATTACTCTCATTAAAGCCTAGTGGTCCATCCAGTTCTCTACCTATTTAACAGTCTGCTTATATTACTCTTCTATTATCAAATGAGGATGCTGCAGATGACAGTGTTAAAAATCTTACTAAGGTCAAGGTGTATTACATTTACTGCTCTCCCCTTGATTTTATTCTATTACCATTCAAATCAGCATACCATACTATCAGGTTAGCATGATGTGCTAATATGTCAACTGCATTCTTTTCTTTTACATATTCAGAGGTGGGTTTCAGGAGGAAATTTTTGCATATTCTTTCCAGAGAGTAATCTTAGACTGACCTTTCTATAGTTTGTAGGTCTTGTCTTAAAAATATGCATAAAGCTTTTTCCAGTTGTCTGGACCTTTCTCTTCCCTCATCACTGTGGTTTTTATTTCTTATTAAAAATATATCAGAAAACTCTTTGCAATGAGTCCCTATTTCTTTTTCCTCCCATTTTAGTCATACTTTTCTTTCCATATATTTCACTAATGTGAATCTAAAACAAATAACTTGACTAAGTAGCTGAAACAGAGAAGAGTAGAAGAGACTTCTTTCTGTAAAATGTAGGTAAGTATAGGTAAGAGCACTACAGTTTATATGAACACTTGGCTTATTATGCGACAGAAGTTTGAGTTTAGCAAAGCTTTTCTGGAAATGCAATTCCGAGGCATGTACACTTGTCAGGCTTTCTTAGGAGAGAGATTTTGTGCTTGACCTCAGCATTATGCTTTCCTCTGGGTACATGAGAACTTCAGAATTTTAGACAGCAGAAATCTAGACATCACAGTTACACAGCAGTTCATAAATAGACTGTCATAGACTGGTGCTATTCAAAAAAGAAATCCTAAAGCACTAGGTCCAAGTCCTCATGAATGACTGACTATAACTGATAATAACTGACAGAAAACAGAGAAAGAGCACATGTAACTAAACAGATTGTATATGCTTCCTTTTAGTTAGGTCAGACTTCTGTAAAAAGTATTAATGACTGTCCATGGTCCAACTTACAAATCTAAACAAAGAACTACAGAAACTAGTGAAGACTTTTAATATCTCATTTGCCAAATTTCTCTTATGATAGTTTTCAGCATTTCTAAGGGGTATGGGAAAAGAGTATTCATAACTGTGTTAAAATCTAAAATTATCTCTTAGTAGCATCAGGTCTCTTGCAACCTTTTAGTTTTAAATTTATCCCAATAGTTGTCAAGTAATAAAATTTTTAGGACTGTAGAAGTTCATTCCAAAATAAAGACAATGGAGTAAGGAAAATTACCTTGGGAAATTTTGAATAGAAAGGAAAATACTGGTATTTTTCTCATCAAGCCTCCACTTCAGTTGATCTTCCTCCTTCTCAAAAAATATTGATTCTTAAAATATCATTAATACATTTCATAACTGATGTATATTTGAATATGTGGAATTTTCTCAGTCGTTAGAGTGAATATTTCAAATTCTCCTGTCTTAATTTTTTGATATCCAGTTATTTTCCACTATGGCAGAAAGGTAACAACTTTAATTCAAGCAATTTGGAAGCTGTATCCATCAAGGATTTTAAATAACAGAGAATCACCTCTGTACGGCTATGGTCAAATGTAATCTGGATGTTTATAACAGTACAAAGGAGACAGACATTTGCTTTGCCAGGGTAGGTAGAAGCCATCCTGTCTGTAAATAAAGATTTGCTGATAGTATTAAGGAAACCTGGACTTACAGTTTATAAATAATTTGAATTGATTAACTAAGCATAATTAAGCTTAATAATTAAGCATATTTATAACAGGCTTGAATGAAAAGACTGTGCAAGCTAGATGACCTCACGACCATGGAGTCTCCTTGTGATTTGATGTAGAAGGAATTAAGTTTTGTGTCTTCTAGTTAGTTCCATTTTTAAATTCTTTTTCAGTAGGCGGGTGGTTGTAAATGACGCAGAGATATTCACTACATCTGCTTTCCTCTCGTGCTATAGGGTAGCAATCCTGTTCTGTTCAGGAGATTTGACAGCATCAGTACATTGTTATCTGCTGCAGCAGATGGTCTTTAGATATGATTTCCCACACTGTGGAATTAAAGCCATACAACTGAACATTTCTTTAGTGCATCTTTGTAAATATTTCACTGACTAGCATCTCAGTCACTTACCATAGTTTAACTGGTCTAAAAAAATGTTTTCCTATAATATATTTTCCAGCATTCATACTTGATTTGTGCTTCAGTGCTTATCATATAACAAAACAAGTTATATCATGATATGGGAAGATCAGGTACGTGAATATGGCTTTGTTAAACCTTTGAGTACATTGAGTACACTCACTGAAATAGAGTTTCAAACATCCAATCATTTTTTTAAATCAGAGAAATGAACATTCTTTTTTTCTTCCAGCAAGCTTTACTTCCAGTGTTTATTAAGAGTTAAAAAAGCTGTATTCTCTTTGCTTTCTTATTCAGATGGAATTAGAACTGATAACCTTGGCAAATATGTCACCTACCCAAAAAAAAAAAAAAAAGCACTACAAAACAAATGGGGGCTCTGCATTCTTTCTCTTTAAGACATCACTTAAATGTCCTAAAAATTCTCTGTTGCAAGGATTCATGAGCTGTCTTGGCACAAGTATGGATGCTATCCTGAAAAGCATTGAGAGAATTCACAGAGATTTAAACAGCGGGGAAATTTAAGCTTATGATCCTAATTTCTCACTTGATCCTATTTTCTCACATGATTCACTTTTTCTCCATGCAGATGATGCACAGATGAGAAATATCTTAATTTCTGTATTAAATGGGTTAAAAATAAAACTTATTTTTGGTCTAATCTATAAGAAATCCTAATCAGATGGCTTGACACAACAGTTCCTGACATGGCATACTGATAGATATAATGAGAGCAGCTTTAAGTGGAAGCATGCTGAAGCAAGGAGCATAGGTTGGGGAAATAATAATGTGGAGAGAATTGTAATCATCTAAGGACAGTTTCTTTAATGGAAAGCGCTCTGTTAAGACTCGTGATACTGTGAAATAGGATGAAGTCAGAATATATTGTTATCACTTGAATAAAAAAAAAGTTATTATATATTAAGGTAGCAATATGAAAGCAAATAAGGGAGAGTTATATAATACAAAAGCAGGGGAAAAAAAAAGGAAAAGAATTCTGTCATATAGTTTTTCATTCCTTTCTTTATGTCAATTATCTAATCAAACCATAACTAGTCAGTTATCTTCTCGTATGGCAGTCAAGCATGTAAGACTGTTCTGTGGACCCTAAGCAAACCCCTTTACAAATTGGCTTTGGTGAGGTTGTTCAGTCTGACTACCATAGCAATATAAAACATAGAAATGAAATCCTAGCCCGTTTGGAGATAAGAGTAAAACTTCACTGGAGACAGACTTTCAATCTAAATACGAAATATCTTTAAATAAGGACTCTGGAATACACATTTCTTATTCCTGTACTGAATATTTTCCCATTCATACACAATACAATACAATACTTCACCAAACAGAAGTATTTTTCTGAAGAGCTGTGCATTCTTTGAAGATAAAATTCTAATGGAAGAGCTTCAGTCCTTAAGGCTCAAATTTCAAAGAATTCAACTTTAAGGTAAAGCTGTGGTCTGCAAACCTATAATATCTCTCTCTCTGAGCAGCCCTAGTAAAACTATACCAAAAAGGGATGAAATTCAAGAAAGTCTTCGCTTTTCAATATTGTTTATATGGTCTGTAACTAGGTAGCCTTTCCTTCCAGAGACTGTGCCTTCTTGCCTTCTTTCCTTTTCTATGGAATCCACTAATGTGCTTTTTTTTTCTGTCAGTACCCAGAGGGACTAGGAGAGCCCAGCTCAACATTCAGCAATGGCCAGTCCCTTCTTAGATCCAGTCTTGAGACCCTAGTGATACATCAATCATGAAAACAAATACAAACCTTTAGATTTATAATTTCAGGCTTGTCACTGATTGAACTAGGGAGGTCAGCAAACATTTTTAACTCAGCATCTTCATCTTTGAAAGGGGTTGATAATATTCGCATAGTACAGAGAAATATTGTGAAAATTAGTGTTTGTCCTGCACTTTGAACACATCAAAGGTTATAAAAGGCTATTACTACTTTTTGTTCCTGCTGCTTAAGAACCATTACTACTCATTCTCTACATGCCAGTTGTTGAAAATAATTGATCCCTTTGCCTGTGTAATGTCCCTTTGCATCTGCGTAGATGGTCATTACATCTTTCCTTAGTGTCTTTTTCTCTCCAGACCAAACAAGAACAACTCTGTTAACCTTTCTTTCCAGGTTCAATTACGCAAGCCTTTCAGCATGTTTATTTCTCTCCTCTGAACTCTCTGTTTCTACAGTGCTGCAGCCCTGAATGACAGAAAGGCTGCATCTGAACTCTATCCACTGCTGAACAGTGACATCTTTCACACACTTTCTATTACATTTTAGTAAACTGCTTGCACTTTGACTGTTACACCGACAAGATGAAGCTCGCTGCACGGCCGATAACACAAGAAGGCAACAGGCAAGACATGGTGGATAGGGAAGGCATAACTGCCCTGTCAGAAGCAGTGCTTATTTGTGACAAATTAAAGAGACTGTTTTATCCTAATGTCATTTGCTCCTGTTTTTCTGATTGTAGCTTATTTTAATTCTTTGTTTTTAATAGCCGATACTCTTCAGAATTCATTTATCTCTGAAAAGTACACATTTTTCACAAAGCTTTCCTAGGATTTTTTAAAGTCTTTATGGTAATAGCTCAGAAATCTTAAAAAGGATGTTTTCCATGTGGAATGAAAACAAATGAAGACGAAAACAAAGGTAAATAGGAATGAAATCACAGATCCTGCTTCCAGGTTCCTGCTGAGTCCAAAACACGCTGGAATGTGGGAGTCCTTCCTTAACTCAGAGGCATGATATCTCTAATCAGCACCCCTGTTAGCTGCACACTCAGCAGGATCTGCACCCCCCTACTTCTCACAGAAACAGTCTATTTTCTCTGTGTGTTGCAAATTCTCCAGAAGAAAGGAGAAGACGACAGACAAATTAGATGTGAAAATGTGCTGCTCAAGCTGCTCCTGACAATGCATTATACAAAAGTCATGAGCCCAAAAGCTACTGAGTTTTACTGACTAAAATGAATGTTGGTAGGAACAGGATTTGCAGCTCACTTGTCCCTTGTGACCAGAGCTCCACTGAATTTTCCACACTTCCCCGGGCATAGCAGAGAACATCCTATCCTACAAATGAACATAGGCACTATCCAAAGGGGACAGTCATACACATATATCATATCTGATCACATTTATCACTTCCTGTGTGTCTGGGAGTCCAAACCAACTCAACAAATTAATGGTCTCCTTGGTAGTGTTTACTGGAAGTTTAGCAAGCAAAGACTGGCAGTTTGACACTGCTTATTTGGGCCAAAGTTTCATTAGGAGCAGGATTTCATCCCCAATCGATATTCCTGGAGTGAATTGTCTTTTTGATACTGTAGCAGACTGAGATTGCAGTACTTTTATTTCCAATCTCACATAAAATTTATTTTAATAAATCTATTATTGTTTTTCAAAAGGAAGCTATTGGACACAGAACCACAACTCTTCAATTGCCTTTAAAAGATCACAGCTTGTCAAACAATAATATTGGCAAGAAGTGAATCGCAGAAGCCTCTTCTATAGAACAAAATATTTTTCAATAAGGCAATGATATGAATTGAAAATTCAGAGTGAAAGAGGGCCACAACAGAGACTTATCTCAAAGTCATCCATGGAAAGAAAATTTTAGAGAAAATGCAGGGCTTTCTTTCTACTTAGGCTCGAGAAAACCCACTTTATCATTTGCATACAGAAACACTTATTTGATGGCATATCGCTGCCTTTGCTGAGACAGCTTAAAAATTTCAAAACCTCATACTTTATTTCCTATCCCTTCACATTCATATACAGCCTTTTTCAGCTTCACTACATCAAACTCACAAGGTTCATTAAGTTATAACAATCTTCATACAAAAATTTTCCCCTTCACAGCCCTCTATCAATTATGTTGCAAGAAAGCAAGAGAGTTGACCGAATTAGAGTGCGTATATGCTCAGTATTCAAATGCCGTCTCTCAGCTATATGAGAATCAGTGAAAACACATCTTTGCCAAGCTAAAGAAGATATGCAGGCTTTGCAATAGTTTGGTTTCTGACTGGAAATAAAATCGATGACGTGTTCTTGATAGTTCCTCGTTCAATTTATTTTTTATATAAAACATAGTCTAGTGTTATTTAGTTTGACACAAGTTCCAAAAACTACAGAGACAAGGCTTCTTCGAGAAACTGCAAAAAAAGGTCACATAATCAAACTTAGTTACTAATAAATGCATAATGTAAACAAAATCTAAACTCCACTGTTTTCCTCTCTTTTTTAAAAATAATATATATTTTTAAATTTTTTAAAAATCTCCAAATTCAGATTACTTTCCCTCAAACTTTCTCTTTACGAAAATTATATTTTTACTGAACACATCTTTTATACGGCTAAAGAAACATCCACATCCAAACTGAGTACTTAAGAAAGTTGTAAAATAGCTGCCAAGGAGCTCTTCCAGCTAAGTACAAATCTAGTCTAGCTATTTCTACAAAAGCTATCCAAAAAGCACATATAAATCAGGAAAAGTAACCAAGATTAATGTAGAGAAGTGAAGAATATAGTTTGTCAGAATTTCTAAGCAAAATGTCTTTACTGTGCCCCTGAAAATGATACAGTTCAGAATGATGCTGATGTCTTGCAGAAGTATCTTGAAACTTACAGGCACAGAGGCTATTCAGTGAGATCAAGGCTGGATTAACTAAGACCTCTGACTGTTTGGTTTGGTTACTGTAATATCTTCTCATTACATATGACTTTTGAGACTTTTGCATAAAAAAGCTTGTCATGTTCACTGAATGTCCACTTGAAAAGATGATAGTGATTTTCCTGCTATGCAGAATCATTTCTATTCCTACATTAGATGGTATTGCATCCACTCTAGGTGAGGAGCCTGTTATATTTCTATACCTCTCATTCTAGACTTTCTCCTTTCTGATATTTAGTTTCAAATATTTGTAAACATTATCATATATCTTCTTTGCTATTCTTTAGCTATCAGTACATATATAAGGAATTTCATGATATATCTAGGTTTGACTCTTTAATATCTAGAAAAGTGCTAGTTTCATAGAGCTATATTATATAGTATATGAGAAAAATCTTCTACAGATAATATTTTGAGGATTTGAGCCTGTACTGTCTAAACAGTGCTTTGTGGGAGGAAGAAAAAGGAGACAAGAAATAATGAGTCACCTGACTGCAGAAAAAATAATGTTCTACTGTTCTACTCATATGAAATGATAGTAACATGGACCTCGGTCAAAGCATTACATACAATTCTCCTTTCATGGTATCATAGAACTACCTGAAGATTAAGTAATTAACAGGCCTCTCTCTGAGGCTTTTCCAATAGTAAAATTATTAAACCTTCTGCTCCCATAAAAAAACAACTGGAGATCAAGAGAACAGATGACCAGATAAATTTACTTCAACACAATGGCAAAAACTATGCACATATTCCTATGTTTTATATTTATCTGTTGCCATTCCAAGGTACATTTGTCTTTTTTTTTTTTAACTGTCTTGCTTATAGGCCTTAAACTGGGACAGATTTTGTGCAATATTTTCTGCTATAGGTGGTCTTTTTACAGGAATACTGCAATATAAGTATTAATAAGAGCAGTGTGACAAGAATACACTCCTAATTGGACCTGAGGCAACACTCCTCCTTCCCTTTTATGAGTAAGAGCATTCCCCTCTCCTTTGCATATCCTCTCACAGATAAAGGTAGTTATATCCTGAGTCTTGCCATTGTACACAACAGCTGGGAAAAGGCAGGGGTCAGAGACACTCGTCTTTCACCTTCTTCAGATTCTGCAGGAAATATTTTCTCAAGCGCAAGAGCATTTTCTTAATATTTCAATAATTTAAAATAACTACAAAAATATTATACATCTGTTTGGCAACCATATGCAACACATTTTTGGAGTACAAATGTTAGTGGGGAAAAATGGATACGAGAAGGGTATTTTATTAAGAATACAAAAATGTTAAGCAAATATGAAGGATGCACATTAAAGTGGCAAAGGGTGCTCACAGCAGCATGTAGAACAGAGGCAGTCAGACTACATCATTACCTTCCTGTTCTGCATGATGCTCCTTTTGCCACTGCTCTCATTGAAAGGCAGAGCATAACTAACAGACTTTAAACTAACAGAGGAAGAAGCTGGAAAATTCAGGTTTTGATTTAGGTTTCTGCTGGTGACTATAAAGTTCTGGAAAACCTTTATAACCCAATTTCCTTGGAAAAATGTTAAAAATGAAAGTTTACAATGAAGAGATGATATGAAGGGCAATGAGGGGAAAAGTCACTCTTCAATTCACATTTTTTTTTTCTTTTCTCCATTTAAGGCAGAGGGTACAAGATCAAAGGCTCTTTCCCTGCTGTTTCTTCATGTGACTAACCTTCCTTCTGTCCTCTGTATTCCTTCTAAGTGGTAAAACGCCACTTCATGTTAAACTCCACTTACCCTTTTTGTTCACACAAATCTCAAGTTTAAATTAAATATGTTTCCTCTGAGTAAGTTGTAAGTGGTATCCACAGTAATATGTCAAAAGAAGAATAAATGAGCAAGAGTAGCAAGCTGCATGAAAAGGCCGAAATAAAAAGTGCTATTTGAAAAAAGGGCATTTTTTATGTTATGGTGATTGTATTGTAACTGTTGAGTGTTATATAGCCTATCCTGAAGATAAGTCAAAATTCCTTTGCAAGTACATTATCTCAATATTCATCTGAAAACTGCTGGGAGAAAGTCTTGTTTCTGCTCAGCAATATGTTTTCTTATTTTTAAAATCCTTAATTAGTGCTACTTCCTGATGGTCTACGTACTGTCCTCCAGGTTATGGTTCCATTTGTATTTCCTAATTTCTTATGATTTCTGTTTCATAAAATGTTTTTCATAATTCAAACTCTGTCCTTTTAGCAATTGAAAATGAATTAACACACTTAGAGAAGGTTCTCCACTGCTGGATAGTTACATTCACACTTCAGTGGGCTGCTGAGTTTCTCCTTCATCCTTTCTTGTCACCTTAGGGCAACTCAGTGAACTGCAATTTTAAAGAGTAACAGTTCTCATTCCAAAGTTGAGTCATAATATGGGCAACTTTAGGTTTCTTTATCAGTGTGTTTCACTTAACCAAAAGTATAGCCTTTAAGTGGAAGGAAGGAAGGAAGGAAGGAAGGAAGGAAGGAAGGAAGGAAGGAAGGAAGGAAGGAAGGAAGGAAGGAAGGAAGGAAGGAAGGAAGGAAGGANAGGAAGGAAGGAAGGAAGGAAGGAAGGAAGGAAGGAAGGAAGGAAGGAAGGAAGGAAGGAAGGAAGGAAGGAAGGAAGGAAGGAAGGAAGGAAGGGAAGGGCAAGTTTATTTCGACCATACTCAAAAAATTTCTTGCAAAGGACTACATTGCCCTGCTATCCCAAGAGATGAAAGGAAATAATCTCAATCATAGACTTTTCAAAATTAATTTCTTTCACGTATAGGGACATTTTTGTAATTGATAACCCAAATTTAGTAATGGGGAAATTATACCTGCTTGTTCTTGTGCAAACATTGTCTTTTAGCTTAAGTAATCATTTTCTCTGGTGTTTATTTCTGCAAAGCAAACATATCCACTCTCCGGCTTCACTTTACTGAACAGAATATGCTCATTTAGTTTCCTTCTGTAAAATAAGAGTTCCATCTTTTTGTTCATTTTAATAACCTTTCTCTATACTTGATCTTAAAAAAAGTATGACCAGAACTGTAAAAAGAAAATCTTCATAAGATTTTACCAATGCCTTCTAAAATGTCATTACTTTTCTGTAATGACAGTAAAGATTTTTTTTTTTTTGACAGAAAAGATCTGTTATGGATTTTCTGTGACAGAAATGCCTTTTCTGATGGAGCTTCTGATGTGCTTTTAATATTCTTTTTCACACATACGAAGCCCTAGTCATTCTCTAATTGCCTACAAAGTTCTACAAAGTTTGCCTACAATTGCCTACAAAGTCCTTCACTTTGGATGTTTTTGACTAGAAAACTTCCACTTTACAACAGAAATTATTTTTATTAATCTATAAATGGATGATTGCCCATGTTTTATCAATTTTACATCTATCTTTAAGGTCATCTAATTCTTCCTATCAGATATTCTGACCTTCTTCTATATTGATGATAACTTTCAATTTTCTGTCATCAGAAAATTTCATGAGTCCCTTATGACTTTCTGTGAACATTAATGAAAATCAAATAGCTTCCCTGAAGATCCTTGAAGATAGAGGTAGTCTGATGGATAAAAACTGCCTGGGTTACCAAAGGCTTTGAAAAGTCTCTTGCCAAATTCTTTTAAAGAAGCTGAACATCAATGGCAAAAAATAAATAAATAAATAAATAAAAAATAAATCATTTCAAGCTTTGTTTAAAAGACAAGACATAACCATAGGAGAAGATAGTTAGTTTTCCCAGGGAAGGGAGGACTTACACTCAGATGACCTCTGGGAAAAAAAATCATGTTATGACTTAGGAAAAGAAAAAGTAGCTAAGTGACCAGACCAAGCTTTTCCACCTAGTAAGGATGAAGTGAGTGATTCTCTGATTGTGAATAACTGCTAAAGAATCTTAAAGACACTGTGTTACAAAGTGACCCAGCCCCGGCCCAGGCCTCAGTCACCATTTCAGCACCTCGAGTGCCCTCAGCCTGTGTTCCTCTTGTTCCTTAGGGAAGTTTAGGGACACTGAACACAATACTGGAGAAGGAGATCATTTACTATCATTATTTACTAAAACTGCTGCAAAAACTTCTAATGTAACCATTTGGTCTTCATGATCCGATCACTATCCAAACCTGAAGCACATGACTGCTGACCAGGGCTAGCTCATCTTTAATTCTACACCATTTTCATCAGACAATGCCAGATTTTTCTCCCCTTATTCTATGTTTACTGGCACATCTAAAGAGCATAATAGTCTTTTGGCTAAATAAGTCTGTTGTTTTCCTCCTACTGTTCTTTTAAAAATGGAATTTCCCTATACCTAGGACTCAAGTTCCACATATATTTATGATTTTGATTTTCAGAAGTTTTATGCATAATCTATATTCATAGCCCCCCTCAATTTTTCCCTTTCTCAAATTAAGCACCTTAGGTCCAGACCTTTATAGAGTCTTTTGTATAATTTAAAACAGTATCAATTTAAAGTGTTTCAGGAAAGGAATACTATCTTTCTCCACACTACATCTTAACTATCCACCAAAATCAAACTAAACATATCATAATTTCTTTGATATCTGTTCCAGGAATAAGTAGATCTTACCTTATTGATAATTTCACCTCATATTTTATTTATTATTTCCATCCAGTATCTCAGTAATGGAGTTCTGTCAGGACTATTTATCAAGTATGAATGGTTTTGTGTGCGTCAGCTGTTCAGTCATAGTTTCTTGGCTTGTACTAGAATCCTCAGGTTCCTAGGTAGTATGCTCAGGAAATGGAACAGAGAGCAAAGTCATTCTCAGCTAAACTGCTGAGAATAACCAGAAATGAGTGCCCTGGACAATGTTCCAAATCTCATTATATTTATTCTTTAAGATTAAATTTATAAGAGTTGATTTTGGACAATATTTTGATTATATTTTCTGGTAGATATATCATAAACTGGCTGCTAAAACAACACAAACACCTCAGAAGTCAACAACTGAATGTGTTTATGTACTTTTTTTCAAGGCAAAGTAAAACAATAAAAAAAGAATATTTTTATTTTGTTTTGAAATGGACTGAAAGACTTTCAAGTTATTAGTCAGCACCTGTCAGTAGCACCAAGCAGTAGCAGAGTTGAAAGCAGTTGTCTTACAATTCAGTCATCTTCTGTGTAGCTACTATGATTCCTACCAGCTAAACATCTGGCCTAGACTTTAGCCTACAACATTAGATTTAAGCAAGGTAAGAATATACAGCAAAGTTATTCCATTGCCTATGCACCTTGTTGCTACATTGCATTTCAACAGACTATTCATCTTATTTCCCAAGAAGTTTTAAGAAGTCTAATGACAAAAAAAAATGAGGAAGAATTCAGAAAAAAAATAGATCATGTGTATTTAAATGGCTCTTAAACTGATCTCATGAAAAGCAAATTAGGCTTTGAAACTTATGTTATATACGTAGTCCTACTCTTATTCACTCCCTATTCTTCAAATACTTTTCTTACTTATTCTTACAAAGACAGTATCCCTAAAGACAAGTGAGTTTTATTTTCTAATTGTCACTTTAACTTTTGTGTTATATAGACATTTATCGGTAACATAAATGGAGATAAGTTCCATTATTCCTTCTTTCATTTTTGTATCTCTTTTTGTATCTCTTGAGCCCAATGAAAGAGAAACCGAGTTGATCAGAGAAGAGTGACTGTTTTGCTAATCAGCACAAAGCTGACCAGATGGTGCTACTGTTTTTCACTTTAAGTAGAGCCTATCTCAACAATCACTGCACTACATATAAAGGCCAATTTTGTAGCAGAGTTTGGCTAACAGTCATTCTTCCAACAAAGAAACTTGTTCCACACATGATCTATCTGTAATTACTCTCCAGACAAAAGATTAGTCTGTGGATTCTGTCAAGGGGCAGAATGCTGACAAATTCATCCAAATGAAAAATGCGAGACTGACTCACTCCTGGAATATTAGATACTGTTCATATGAACCTGGTCTACTGAAATATAAATCCTGGCTCTTTAATAGCTTACAATCTGTGATCTTCTTTGATATACCTTATGTAAAGGTAGGACCCTGCTTCTAATTAGCATGAGAATTTTTCAGAGCCTTCCCTGAAGGCTTGCTGTCCCGGAACAAAACGGTTAAAAAGCTATTGGTTCAGAGAACCACTCCAAGTGGGTCAAATATCATTCAAGAAAATGAATTAATTCTAGTGCCTACAGAGGAGAAAGATGTCTTTAGTTAATGTGAAGCCCAAATATGAAACCATGATAGTTATGTAGAAAAAGCTAATTCCAGATAGAGATTTGCAGTCCTCCAAAAGCAGACATAGAAGAAACAATATAAATCTAAGCCTCTACTTACAGAATTATAAATGCATTCAAGTACCACTTTACAAGCATATGTCTTGCTGCTGTTCACACAAAGTTAGTATTTGCCCTAAATTTCATTTAAAAATAGACTACAAAGCTGGTGCTTTACTCCTACAGATCTATCAGCCACTTCAATCAACTTATCCTGAGTTTGAGCCTAATTCCATTCCCTCCACTCCTACATTCCTATTTTCTATTGTAAACATACTTAAGATGTGCATCTTAAACTTCCTTTTTCTATCTTATCAATACAAAACAGCTTAAAAGATTCCTATCTTACACATCCATTGCTTTCTCAAGTTTGACTTTGAAATTTAAATGCAAATGAAAATTGCGTGTCTCTTCCCTTCAGTGTCCTTCTCCAGAGATCTTCAAAAGCCGACTGGATGCAACCATGTGCCATGTGCTCTAGGTCTCCCTGCTTGAGCAGAGATTTGGAACAGATGATTTCTAGAGAGGTCCCTTCCAAATTCAACCATTCTGCACTTCCGTGTGATTCTGTGATTCCCTCATTTTCATCCACAGATTGGATATTCTTGCGGACAATACCAAGCTGGGTAGAGTGGTCGATGCTCCAGAAGGCTGTTCAGAGGGACCTGGACAGGCTGAAGAGATGGACAGAGAAGAACCTCATGAGGTTCAATAAGGACAAGTGCAGGGTCCTGCACCTGGGGAGGAGTAACCCCAGGCACCAGTATAGACTAGGGATTGACCTGCTGGAGAGCAGCTCTGCAGAGAGGAATCTGGGAGCTCTGGTTGACAACAAGTTAATTATGAGGCAGCAGTGTGCCCTGGTGGCCAAGAAGGTCAATGAGATCCTGGTCTGCATCAGGAGGAGTGCTGCCAGCAGGTCAAAGGAGGGGATCCTGCCCCTCTACTCAGCTCTGGTGAGGTGGCACCTGGAATACTCTGTCCAGTTCTGGGCTCCTCAGTATAAGAGGGATGTAGAGCTCCTAAAGAGAGCTCCGCTGTTGGTCCAGCGGAGACCAAAAAAGATGATTAAGGGACTGGAGCATCTATCTTAAGAGGAAAGACTGAGTTGAATCTGTTTTCTCTGGAGAAGAGAAGGATGAGAGGGGATCTTATCAACATGTACAAATACCTTAAGGGAGAATGTAGGGAGGATGGGGCCAAACTCTTCTTGGTGGTGGCCACTGACAGGACAAGGGGCAGCGGGCATAAGCTGAAACACAGGAAGTTCCATCTCCTTGTGAGGAAGAACTTCTTCACTGTGAGGGTGACAGAGCCCTGGAACAGGCTGCCCAGGGAGGCTGTGGAGTCTCCTTCTCTGGAGATCTTCCAAACTCGCCTGGATGCCACCCTGTGCCACGTGCTCTAGGTGTCCCTGCTGCAGCAGGGGACTTGGACTAGATGATCTTTAGAGGTCCCTTCCAACCTCAACCATTCTGTGATTCTGTAGCTTGTATCTAAAATAATTTTAATACTTTAGATTCTACTTTTTGCTCTTCTAGTAGAACATGTCTCCCTGTCTAAATAAGTTAATTAATAAAGCCATTAATTAATTCATAAGACCCATGACAGTTATTATATCCTACAAATTGTGCATGATTAAATATATTCATTATAGGTATAACAGAGTACAGAATGAGTATACACATGGTCCAGATTAGTTGATTCATATCATGATCTTTAGAGACCACACATTAGCAATAATATGATAGATTTACATTAGGACGTTTATCTAATGTGTCATTTCTTACCTACATATTTTGAATTTCAGAAGTTTGACTATTTCAGTTCTTACTTTTTTTTGAAAATCTCAGAGATTGCTACTATTAAATTGATAAATTTGATAATTGAAATTGAAATTGATTTGAAAATTGATAAACTATAGATAGTTATTCATGTACATATGCCCATATGCAAGGAAAAATATATGTCATTTCCTTTTGTTAGTTCTTCTTTGATACAATTAATTCATTTCATACTGACATTTCTCCTAAGAATGACAGTGCTATGACGTGTCAAAGGAAGTGAAAACCCTGAAGTAATGTTACTGAAGAGAAGTAGTTGCACAGAGAAGAAGGAAAAATGCAACTGGTCTGAAAAAAAATACTAGTGTAGAATTCTGTGGTTTCAGTGTTTATACCTTTCTTCGGCAGGAGTGAAAACTGGGTTTTGCTTTCTATAGCAAAAAAGTCTGCATATTTTATCCCATGCTTGAGTCAGATAAAGCTAACATTGATTTACAAATTCAATCAGAATAAATAGAACCATTTTGTGGCACCAGACACAAATTACTGAGGAAAACATCTTGATCTATTTAGAGTGGCTGAATAAATGGATACCTCCAGAGCTTAACCTTCCAGCTTACTCCACCATCCACAGTTAATCACCGTGAACATCTGGAGTTTGCTGTTTCTGCAGTTTAGCCAGAGACAGGCTTATATGAACCTGTCATATTCTATCCTTAACCTATTGCAGCTCTAAGTCACCCATTTTATCTCAAACGCTCTTTACAGGCAGTTAGGCTTTAGGCTAAAGCTAATGAAGAATGCTTACTTTTCCCTTTAATTTCTGTTAATTTCTTTACTCCAAATTCAGGTACTGGTACATTACTGATTGGTACAATGGTTAGAAAATACTGTGTAGTCTTTTAGAGAGACTACTGAAACATTTCATTTGCCTTGTCCCCCAAATGATCATTAGTGAACAGGAAAATAATTCAAACTGCTACAGTTTGGTAGCATATTTTTAGTCTTTTTCAAGGCAAACAACAAGAAGTAATTATTCTCTTAGTCTTATAAGTGTTTGATTGCTAGCAATCTCATATCTCTGGATGCCCGTAATTACCCATAATAATTTGTTAGCTCATTTGATTAATTTGGAGAGACTGCTTCTTCTTATACAAGAATATATAATCAAATGGACCTCTCTTACTTCGCACAGTGTGCTAACTGCTAAATTTTATTTTGTATAACACTGTAACAACATTTGAAAGTTCAGTGGAGATTAACTCTCCCTCTCCAAAGACAGAATAATTAGTCTTTCAAACTAGCCCTCTCCCATGAGTGAATAACCTATACAATTTATGGTCAGCTTATATACAAAAATTGGTATCAGCTGTTCCATCATTATTTGAGGATGTTTGCAGTAGCTGATATAATTTATCTGAATTTTAAATACAAAACAATGTCAGTGAAACTATAATACATATTGAGCATTTCATATAATAAATAACTATGATTTATGAGAAGAACTGTATAATTCATGGTAAGAAATAGAATGTATCATACACTAAATGTATCATACACTAAATAGAATGTATCATACACTAAAGTCATATGCATCATACATGTTCCCTACTGAAATATGAATTGCTTCTAAAATTATAAAATATCCCACTTAGATACTTTAAGACTGTGTGCAGCAAATCACAAATAAATATTTGTATGTATGTTGGAATCAGTATTGCATTTTTTAAAGATGGACCTATATACATGAAAGAAATGGAAGACTTAGGTACACAGAGTGTGATTCAGACAGAACGGAGGTGTCAGACTTTGAATTATGTTCTTCAAAGTTCTATGCTTGTGTATTCATCTCTTTAGTTCCTTTTGTCGAGTTGGTTTCTTCTTACTTAAGAAAATTGGTCAGTGCTGTGGTGTTTTCCATATTTATAAGATAAAACAATTGTTTAAAAGCAGTCCTAAGTAGACTTTATATTTTCCTCAAATTAAAGTGATTGTTGATAGAACCCACCTAACACTCACCAGTGCTTCATCTACTACCATACTTGCACTAAGAAAAAGAGTCATCTTTTTCTTGAAACTGTGCTAGTATGTTAAAATGAATAAAAGATCTGTGGGCATACATCCAGGCGGGATTCTGACTGTGCAGGCTAGCTCCATGTGACTCAGTTATGAGTGTAGAGACAGGATTTATGTACCTGTTCTTCATTTATTTGGCACTAAGTGGTCACTAGACAGACGGCAGAAAGAGTCATATCCCATCAGAATCAAATGTTCTAACAATTTAAATTTTATATTAATTTTTAATTTTAAAAGTGGCTTAAAGTCAGCCACTGAATGATCAGAAAAAAAAAGGCTAGAGAGAGTCACACTTACTTTATGTCTTTTGCTGTAGGCCAACCAGTGTATAATAATTTTATGCAAGACAGGAGCAAATGAGTAAATTCCACTTAAAGTAATGTACTAGTAAAAGAATTTTGATACTAACTGATTATTTTTTTCAGAGAAAAAAAAATATTTGTGTCACTAATATTTGAGATGCTTTAACCTGTAAGAATATGGTAATTAATATAGTGATCACTTAAGCATATATAAATATAGAAACTGTCTTTAAAAAATTAAATTGGAGATAGGTATCAAAAATATATGCAAAGAAAAGCTGCTTTTCTTTTCCTCTGTCATATGTTAGGAATGGTTAATTATTGACTAAATCTTAAGCTTTCCATCCCTTTGGGTAGGCAATCCTAAAATTTAGTAACGTGAACCATTTCAACAGCTGGAAATATAAGGTGGCTGCTAGTTTTCAAATGTCACAAAGGTGATGTTACGTCTGTGCTACTCACTTTAACATACCAGGGAACATTCTGTGACACTGAGGCAAACTGTAAGAAAATATCTCTGAAATTTCTTACTCTCCAAAAGAGGTGACTGCCGTTCAGGGATTTTCTCTGACCTATGATTCACCAGCTATTGAATTCTGGAGCACAAACATGAGCCCTTTCTCAATATAAATTGATACGGGGAAATCTATAAAACTATCCTTTATGGAGAACAATAAACATCGTTGAATATTTCTGGAGAAAATACTGCTGAAAAATGTAAGGACAGAAAGAAAAATGGACATTAGCCTGCTTTCAATCAGCTGTGAGTTACTACTTCTTTCTTTGCAATCTCATCAAACAGGAAGATTATGAAATGAGGTATCATCAAAAATGAGGAAACAAAAGAATATTGGAAAACCTTGACTGCACCATACTAGAAGCTTAGATAGGCCATTATTTTCTAGCAGTGGCTAATATCAAATATTTCAAATAGGAAATTAAATCTCCAAATTAGGGAGATGAGGAGAAATCTATTCCACAAATTGGAAGCCATCCTAAATTCTGATAATAAAACTTGTCATCTGGTGATATAAAGTTTTACATTCTTCAAACACAAGTTTTATTGGGCCTTAACTTTGTAGGCATTCCTTTTTTATCATTTTTCCTTTCAAAGTTATATTCCATGTCATATACAGATATTTACACAAGTATTGTTTTCATAACACAACAGATATGGGTCCTTTTAGAGAATATGGTATCATTAATGTTCCATTTTTTCTTCTTACTCTTAGAATACATTTTGGCACTACTCCTGCGCAAAGTAATCACCATTTGTCAGGTAACTGGTCAATCTTGCTGGATAATTATTTGCCAATAAATCAGTTGGTGGAGGGTAATACTAGTCTTTGAACAGAAGAACCAAGCCATCTTCAGAAGTTGTTACATATTAATGCAGATTAGTGAAATCCTGTATCAGCTCTGCCTTTGCCCTGGAAATTTGGCTCAGGATGGAGATAAAAATTGCAAAGAATCAAAAAGCAGTTATAAAGATAGAAGTGCTTTTGTGATCTGTAGTATCAAGTGAAATTTCTACATTTTTGTAGATTTTCTCAAATTGTCTTTGACTCCCTTAAAATGAATAGCATTATTGCTTTAAATGTATATAAGCATGCAGTAATCTAAATGATTATACTAATATAAGGTTTAGTGAAAACATATTAGGTCAGGTTGCATCTACGTAGGCCAGAAAGCCTTGCTTTATTTCTATTTCAGTGCACTCACATACTTCCAGGGATCTGGTTGCATTCACAGATGGATGATAAGAGCTGTTCTGAAGAAAGAATTGGAAAAAAGCCTCAGGGAGGTCCTCCTGCCTCTCCTCCTCTGCAAACTGCTTTTAAACTGGGCCTCCGTCTGCTACACTGCAGCTATGTTGCCCCGATGCCCCTGTGCCTGGCCATGTATCCTGTCCATTCGGATCCTAATCGTGGCCCATGCATGTCCTAGCCCTGTGGTGCTGCCTGATACCTGAGACTTCAAAAGAAGTGCATTTTGTAAAGGCACGGAAATGTCTTTGTGCAAGTGTGTGTTTTTATCAATAATGCCCTTGTTAAATGAGGCCATCCGTCTTGTTAAATTTCCTTGAATGTAGAAGATCCATGGAACATGAAATATTCCATACTGCTGTATTCCATACTGCTCTACCTTTACCTTCCATTGTTTACTAAGGGAATTAATGATCCTGATTTCCAAGATCTGCAATGGCAAGGAAAAAATAAAATCCTTCCACTTGCCATATACACCATGAATCAATAGAGGTGATGTGAAACTCAGTTTGCGCAGAACAGTAAATTAGATTTTTTTCAAGGGTTGCATCAGGTTGTGGAAATAAGTGTCTTCACTAGTGCTTTGCTATTGTGCATTTTAAATGCAAAGCGTGTTGCTTTGACATCAGTTGAGCAAATAAAGCTCATAAAACATCACTTCTTTATTTCAGGAACAAAATGTGTAGAGAAACTACCAATAGCAACAGGAATTGCTTTCAGATGCTAATTCAGCAGCTCAAGTTGATTCTGAGGTAAGAATCTATAGAATATTTGTCATCAGAACTGAAATCCATTTTCCTATCTGTTCAGTTTTATGCACTAGAGATATGATGTGAAGGAAGATCTGTCAGTAAAAATATTATGAAAAGAATAAATAAATATTCTTTGAAAAATGGTAATTCAAATATCTACCAAGTTATTTCTTACAGCTGGATCATATGTATGTTTATGTATAAATGTATATTTATGCATATTCATTTGTGTATAAATTCTGCCCCATGTTATACACTAGCAGCAGTATCCATATCAGGTTTATCTTTCAGCTGAACTCATTTTTTTCCCCAAAGAAGTATAGATATCTAGTGTGTGATAATACCTGGCTAAAAGATGCACTGTTGATAATAGATTCCCTAGAGGCAATATTAACTGGTCAAAAGGTGGAAAATCAAGCTACTTGTCAGATTCTAATGAGTATAGGTCAGCATAACACCTGCCCTGTCTATTTTCTACTTGTTTCTGAATTCAAGCACAGCATTCCTCTATCCCAAAAGTTGCTCAAGCGTATAACTGCAGTACCAGTGAATTGAGTCTTTTTATTTTTTTTCAACTGATATTGTGGCAAATTGTTTTCCAGCTGCAAGAACAGCTTATTTAAGAGCTTTTTTTTTTCCTAGCTTTTTTTAAGCGATTGAATGAAATGACCAGAGATTGTATGTATTAGAATCTTCTTGTTACAGGAAGTCAGTGATAATGACCAATTTATGAAATGTGATACCTATCCTCTACTATCAAAAGTAGTATTATCCAACAGATTTTTCAATTTGTACAGCAGCTATTTTGCTTCCCTTTCAATTTTACTTTGCTGATGGCACTGACTTTTGAAGCCACCCTCATTTTTAATCCTCTTTGATAACAGGCACTGACTTGTACTCAGATTATACATTTACTAAAATCCATTCCTATAAGAGAATTTCTAAGAGACACAAAGAACTCCATACTCGACAGAAGGTCCTGCCTGCCTACCTGCAGGCTGTATCTTAGCATCAGTTCTGCAGAGTGACTGGGAGGGAAAAAAGTCAAAATCATCGACCAGTAGACTACTTTTTCAGATAGGATTTTAGATCACAGAGGCAAACATAGAAGTAAAAATAGACTGAAATAGCAGTGAGTTAATAGTGGACTTCATAGTACTATGACTCCCAGTTCATTATTAGAGTCACTATAGTTTGATTATTTGGGTGAAAACTGCAGATTTCTCCCATCCTGACAATGCATGTACCATACCATGAGAACAGCCTTGCATTTGGCATTACTTGATGTTACTCTTGCAGCTTGAATAAGGATGCTAAGGGTTAATCAAGCTTTGAGAATAAAGCCTCTTCTGATCACACCAAGTTAGAGTCTTATCCATACAGAAATATAAGGAAGGAATAAAAAAGAGAAGGGAGCCTGTCATGAATGAAGACTAAAGATATTGGCAGTCTGAATGGGCTGGATGTCTTCCTCTTGGAATTGCAGATGAAGGCTCATAGCCTAGGCAGGAAAACACAGTTCAAGCTGAAAAAGATGGGCAAGGCCAGCAGCAGCAGCAAAGTGACCTCAGGTTACACACAGAGCAAGGGAGGCCTCTAATAATCCTAATATATGTATACTCTGATGTTAGCCTTGAACATATAGATGCTTTGTACACATTCTACTATAAACTCCTGATTTTCACTTTTCTGAAAGTGTGCATAATTTTTATTGTGTTTCTTCAAACCTTATATATTTTTATAAATGCATATCTCTGGCATTTACTTGTGTCTGCTCCCTCAAATCCTATGCTAATTTATTTATACACACCATCATTATGCTTTACTGATTCCAACTGTGATTCCAATTCCAGTGATGCCAGGAGAATGCCACTGAGTAGTAAGCTACGTAACAGTTAACCTGAGCATACATAGGCATGCACGGTAACACACTGGGCTGCATGTATAGCTTGGCCTTCAGGCCTGAGCTGTGCTGCATGTTTGCCTTGGCCATAGAGTCAGTTGGCTCACGGTCATGGACAGGCCTGCAGGCAGTTCCTATTGGGAACTAGGGCTGCCCTGTTATGTCCTTGTCTTTGTCTTAAAGTGAAGCATCAGGTTCTCACATGAAAGTCCTTGTGCTTGACGGTATAAATGATGAATTGAATTATCTTCTTTAATAAAATCCTGTAAGATGACTAAAGATTAAAAAGAGAACCTCGCCACAGACAGGACCCACACTGTGTGCTACGCCATGAGTGGAGGTCCGTTCAGTTCTGCATAGCTCAGGGCTATCAGCAGCTAAAAGGCTGTTCGAGAAATAGTGCTATACACTACATATCTACAAATCCTTTCTCCATCTTGAGCTCCTCTGCTGTCACCTGTCTTTTGAAGTCTCCACCTTGGAAGGGCCCTTTTAACACTTTTGTGATGAAAACACTAACCCTTACTTAGCAACACAGTAACACAGACTTACATAGATCATTAGAATTGTCTAATTAATCTTAATTGACAATATATCTAATGCTTATTTTGCATATCCTCTGGGCATGGTACTTTTGTTTCAGTGTGGCACTTCTCAAAAGGCCCTTCATCTCTTTCATTTCCATACATTAGCAAATCATTATATTATCAAAAAACAGAGGATATGAAAAGGAAGGCATTTATATTTACACAAACATATATTTACATTCATTATATGATATTCTATACCTAACTATTTTCAAGTTCACTTGGCACTTTTTGACCTTTTTGAAAACAAACACAAACTTTTAGCCAGAATTTTGGCCTGATGATAGCAGGTAACTTGAAATGCCTAAGTACAAGAAGTATCTGATTTGTCATTCTTACGTGCATTCTAGCAAGAGTTGAACGATATCACTTCTATTAATGTTAACAATATTTCTCTGAGGAAAGTTTGTTTCATTTTCTTTCTTCCTTTTTTTTCCTTTTTTTTGTATACAATACTGAATAAAAAGATGTTAGAGTCCTACTATATAAAACCACTACTAGAAACTCATCTTGAATAATCTGTGAAATTTTGATCATCTGGAATGTTGCAGAAACAAAAGACGTTCAGATAGGAGTTTATTAAACTAAGAGACAAATAGAGACAGAGAGTCTGCAAATCTTAAAAAAAGCCATAAAATTATTTATGAAATTCAGTGTAAAATGCTAAATGACATGGAAAAGACAGATCTAGATCCTTTGTTCAGTTGTTTGTTGCACAGTACTATGGGGTGAAATAATGAAATTTGAAAGGATAACATTAAAACAGTAGCTTTCTGACATATAACAGATAATCATACTAATATAAATGGGAACCATATCAGCCTGGTTAGAGGAAGAGCTTGGATGGTCAATGTCACTCCCAGGGGTGCTATTGCCATTCATTCACTACATGGAGAGTTTAAAGCTTTGTACTGAGTTAAATAAGTGTTTATCTCCTTATTGATCTAACCCATGTTGAGAACTATAACTCTGCAGAGGAGAAGGCTCATCCGTATGTCCTATTGGGTTACTAGGTTATTCAACTTTGTCACCTTTTTGAATCTCACAGTTAACCACTTCTCTCTCACAAATCATCATTTTGATAACTCTAAAACTTTTTGCATTTAACTTAACCGTCTAGATCATTGAGGGTTCCCTTTAAAACATCTTTAAAGCTGTCAGTCTTGAGTGTGGATTGGGATTCAAGAAACTCCCAAGATTTTTAGAAAGGGCCAAATAATCCTCAAATTGATTACTCTGTTTCAACAAATACTTAAGTGTGGACTTCTTTGTATAAAAGTTGTATGGAAATATCCATGAGTATTACAGAGAGAATCTATTTTTCCATGTTTGGGAATTCCTAGTGGAATTTTTCCTTTCTGTAATGAAGTTTGGTAAGACATACAATTATGAAGTCCAGTAGACATTTGCTTTGAAATAAGTTCTTAGCTGCCTGGAGAGAAAACATGAATGAGGGCTCAGAAATTACTTCTTGATGGTACAATTTAAAAAATCTAAAAGCAAGTTTTGCTATGCAAAAAACAAGATGTTTCCTATTTATAACTCTCATAAACAATGTAACTCAGTCACAGAAATTTAAATCCCAGCAAGTAAAGATCAATCATTTAAGGAAGGGATCTGTGAATCTATGATGAAAGAATATTTTCCCTTTTCCTTCCTAAAGAAGAGTAATTCTAAAAGTTGCAACAAGTACCTTATGTGAAAATAAATCTGTTCTAGCAATGCGTACCACTTTTGGAAACTGAATGAAAATTTTTGGAGCCAAGGGATTAAATGTATATTGGTTTTATTGGTTTTATTTCTCCTTTGCTAGCAAGTAAAGGTAAATTTTACTGTCAGCAGCATGGTGTAAGGAATTTTAAACATTTGAGCTGAATGGTAAGGTAAATTGCATCACTGCTGTATTCACTATTTTTATGAGTCAATAGAATTACATTTAAAGACAAAAAGAGGTAGAGTTTACAATTCCAATGAGGATTTTTTTAAGAAAAAAAAATTATTCTTAGGTATTATCCTGTTTAAACTCTATTTCACTTACCTTTTACATGTTTCTCTTTACTTACCTATCAGGCAGACTTTCCCTTCTTCCCACAATTTTAGTAGAAGGGCTATTTGGAAGAGTATCAGGAATACCTATATCCTCAAAGGTATACAGATGCTTTCTTTTCCAAGTGCCGGAAGATACATGGCTTTTTCTCAGATACACAAGTAAAGGAAAAGCATCTAATTGAAGCTTCCTTTAGTGTCTGCACAAAGGCTAATGACAATCAATAGACTATGTCAGCAAAGTAGTGTAGGAGTGAATGCAGCTATACCTGTGAAGTTTTTCTGCTTCTTAATTTTGTAAAACCACACTGCCTTACCAAAATGTAGTGTTTATATATGTAAACATTATATATCTCACAGTAACTCTTAACTAGAGATTTTACATCGGCCCTGTACTTTACATCTTCTTATACAACAAATACATACAGCTGTGACATTTCAGAGGGATCCTGTGAAAATTAAAGCACTGCTGTTCTCACTCAGAGAAACTGAGTCAAAATCAAGTGCATTTGAACACCATAAATTTTTGTGTCCAAATAAAAAAGTCAGAGAGGAATTTGCATTGGAACGGTTGCTTCTGTGACAAGGACTTCCTAGAGATTTTATGCAGGACTGTTGGCACCACCTATTATTAAAGTTGGTTAGAGCTTTATATTTTCATCTGATTATAACTTTGCTTAGGTTCAACAGTCTGAACTCAAATTTTCCATGATGAATGTATGTCTTAGAATGGATTTATTTTCACTTTTTCCCAGTAAGTAATCAATCAAACAAATCTGTTGCTTCTAAGAAAGTGTCTAAAGAATGCATAAGCAAAAAATATAGTTTCCTTATATTGAAAAATATGCAAAAACACACATTTTGGAACAAAGATTTTTAACAAAGTCCATCAAGAACATGCCTTTAGTTATCCCATTAAAATCTACAAATCTTCACAAGTTCTAAGTATCTGAAAAACTTTCACATGATGATCATCACAGAACTGCTAACACAAAAACTGTAGAATCAGTCAAATCTTTCCTCAGATAATTACTATTTCCTGGACCTCTCAAAATCTATATTGCTACTAAACTCAGAGATCATGGGAATAATGGACAATTGTTTCAATTCTCAGTGAATGGTGCTGTGTGAAACAGAGTAAGATTGAGTTTTAATGTGAAGGTGTGTTTGTTTCTATATCATGAGAATTAGCTTGTTCAGATGTAGGTATTTTTATATCCTAAATAAGCCATCTTTAAAGACTGAGAACATTTGATGACTTTTGCTGTACTCATTTTAAAGAAAAGAAGATCTACTCCCTTCAGGACTATGCCTTCCTTGAGTTTCTCTAACAATCCATCTGCCCAAAACCTTTGTGATAAAAAGTAGACAGATTAAACAGCACCATTTACACTAAACTCTTTTTCATGCCAGTCAGTTGCGATTTCTTCCTTTTCCGGGTGCAGAGATGATAATACGATCCTCAAATTTGCAGAACCACATGATGCTGTTTGTCTTTTGAGCAAAGTTTCAGTAATGTGAATTGAATAAGACCTGAGTCCATCTATTGAAAACTCCTCTGCAATGAATAAGACAGGAATCCTTTGGAAAATGTAGAAAGTGTTGACGCAGTAGAAAAGAGGGGGAATTTAAGAGTGTAGAGTCACATAAAACAGAAAGAAGCTTAGTTACAATTAAAGAATTTCTTATAAACAGAGCATTGTTTCAGATTTATAAATCTTACAGAGAGAGATAAACAAAAATTGTGTACTATACATTTAAATATCTTCCCTTTTAAAAGATTGTCCCTCTCAAAAAAAAAACTATTAGTATCAAGGATATTCATAGGGTTAGCACTCAATTCTTAAAGGTATGTTCAAGATACCAACACAAATAGCAAAACTAATGCCTCATTTTTACACATTTAATGGCATTCTTGAAGTATCACTGATTCTTTTAACATTGTATCTGTCTTTTAGGCATCATTAGATTCACTTTAGCTGCAGTTATAAGCAGTTCCTCAATAGAATTATTCTCCTTTGAAATCCATTCCTAATCAACTACATTGAGGCCTCAGGTCTCAGTGTCTCAGATTTAAATTATTTGATAAAGAAATACAGTGCATTTAAGCTCAGTGTGTCTTGTGAATAGACCCTTTTCAGAAGCAAGAAGCTATTCACCTCAAGGACTATGCAAGATAGAGCTAAGTGCTAGACATAAAAATACTGATTTAGGAGTGCTGCTGACATCATAAGATTTGGATTTCTACATGCCAGCTGGTAAACATCATATTATCAACAGCCCTTGCATCCTAAATTGTTGTTAGTGGCCAGTTTCACATACTCCTACCAATTATTTTTCAAATATAGTCTGCAGCATTTCATTAGCAATAACCTCAGAAGCTGTGGGGGCAAAGATATTTGTCTGTCCTTAACTTTTTAATGAAACTAAAGGTTATTTTAGTCCTGGCTAGAAATGGTAGTTGAAACAGGAATGAAGCAGACAGATAAACAACCAAAGTGTCATATCTAGAATAGATTAGATATGAAAGATTAAGAATGTAAAGGATTCAGAGGGAAGCACTTCCATATTGACTGTGACTTTCAGAGAAGAAGACAACAAATAGGCATTTTCTGAGGAGCCTAAAAAGGTTGGTGTACTTTAGTTAAGATTGATATTAAATGGAGCCATTCTGCGAAGCTTTCTGATTCCCAGGCATCAGAAATATGCTAATAAAGGGTATGAGATCATAAACTCAGGAATGCAAGAAATTCTTCTATAAGATCATATGCTATAATGTGAAAGATCTGGAAGCATTGTTCAAACACAGCACTATTATGAGCAGTGCATATGAATCAGCTATAAGAAAAAGGAAAGGTGATATAAGAAAATGTCTGAGAGTTTAGTGGACATAGCAGTGCCATTGGTCAAGTCTTAACTGCAATTCACTGACAAAAGAAAATTAAAACTGGAGAAGTTCAGAAGATTTATGAGACACTTCTTAAAAAATAGAGAAATCTGATAGTGAAGTGGGGAGAGGGAGGGACATCTTTAATAAGAATAAAATAACCTTTTAGAATTATGTTTAGGAAAAAAAAGAAAAAAGGATAACAATAAAAACTGGCAGTCAAAAACCACATAGAATATAAAATAAAATTTCCAGACTGCTGAATAATATCCTCTAAGGTCATGGAGGTCATGGAGTCAAGAATCCCCCTTTTTTTCAAGAAGGAGCTTGAAACATTCCACTTATGTTTGGAGTGGTATAGAGTATGGAGTCACAAAAGAGCAGTAATTGACATCATTGAAGTTTGTGAGGCAGTGCTTCGTGCATCTAATTTGTTGATGGCAAAGGTTTTAGCTTCAGTATTAACTAACTGCTTTCTTCAAAGCCTCTCCTGGCCATTGCAGAGGTAAATATTTCTACCACCTCCAGGCATAGTTTTCTTCTGTGAAGCATGATGGAATTTCACTTTCCTCTAAAACATCAGATTCAGCTGGTAATTAGAAATAAGAGGTTCCTCAAGTTTTCTAAAACTTTTTGGAAAACTGATCAGCATAGAATATCAGGAGGAATTTAGGGCCATATATGATTAGCAGAAACTGCTAGGTTTGAAGAATTTGGGAGAGAGGAGGGAAAACAGAGCCTTATACTGAGACATGAACTTTCAACTGAAAATATTTGTCTCATTTTATTAAACTCTGAAAATTGCAGAGACACAAGAAAACCACGTTTTCCAGTCCTTTGAATTCTGATGTTGGAATTATAAAATGTGCTATAATTTTGGAGGTTTACATAATACCTTATAATACATGACAATTTACAATGGCAACAGAATGAATATTCTGATAGTTCCTTGTAATTTAACAGGTCATTGTTTCCTCCTACATCCTGTTATGGAAAATAGAACTTAAGGACTCAGAACATTCCACATGAAAACAAGAGTGTTTTCCTTTAGCTGTGTTTTCTTTCTTTCACATGTGCTGATACAATGCAAGAGTCAACTGCAATTCAGTTGCTTTTTTTTTTTTCAGTTGCCATAATAACTTTATCCAGTTGCTTTTCTCCCAGAGATGTAACACAATTAGGGAGCATCTTGTTTCTCACTGAGGAGATATTACCTACAAAACATATAGTATTATAAAGTTTAGAACATAGTTAAATTCACAACCCCCTGCTCAAAAAGTACTTAGAAGTATTCCAAAATAATAAAAGACTAGGAGGACTTCCTCCATGTTTTTAAAACAGCTAAAATAAGTGTTTTGATAACTCCATCTATAGAGCACACTTAATATTCATTCCAAACTCTATAGATACTGATAGTTTGCTGTTGTGTAGTAGATCTAAAGCCATATTGTGCACTATTCTTTTCCTTTTTGGAAGAATACGGTTTCCAAATTATATTTCAAAAGTCTGTATAAAACAATGATGCACATTCTACATTGTTCAGCTGACATGATATACCTGCCTGGTCAAACAAAGAAGCTTTTCAAAATGGGTCCAAATAAGAAAAAAATACACTTTTGAGTTTGGCAGAGGCAGTGAAGCAATGTCAGCAACAGATATTTATTTCTACATAAGGCAATTTGTGACAGCTAGCATATAGTACGGCAAAGTGAAATATAAAGCAAAAATATATATGACCTTTATGATTATTTTCCTATCAGCTTCAGTTGGCAGCTTTTCCTACACATCAAACAAAGAAAGACAACTATTTGTATTCTCAAAAATTTGTATTAAGGACCGAGATATTGGATTAAATTTGCATTTTCATTTCATATTTCTATTTCATTTCAAAGGCAATGGTAGAGGTGTTTTGTTTATTCCATTTATTAGGCATCTTAGATCAATTATATATTTTTTGCCACGGTTCCTTACTCTAATTTCTGGTTTAATTCTCTAGGTAGATCATTGTAAATATTTATCTGATGTTAAGTAGTATTCTAATGCAGCTTTCAGAAAGTTGCTTTTTTTTGTCAATCTTTTCAAACCTTTCTTATAGTTACAATATTCTTTCCTGACCTTTTGTGATATGTGTAATCCGGAAAACTGCTTGGATTCCAGAAGGAAGCCTGTTGGAGTTTATCAACTTCGATTCAGAACCTATGTACAAGCCAACTCTATCCATGATTCAAATTTAGACTTGCTCTTACTTACACCTAAGTCCTTTACTACTGTCATTAGTGAGAGTACATTTCTTAGCAGTGTGGAAGAATATGCAGACTCAGAGCCTTGCTACTCATAGATATTTAAATTTTCTTACTTATTGAGTAAAGTAGAACATCTTTTCCTTCATATTGGTACACATGGTCCTTGTATCTGCTGTGATCAATCTACTTTTGGTCAACGAGTTGTTATAATCACTGACAAGTTGCAGCTGAAGTAATTCTGTAATATTAAAATAATTTGACATTTTGTAGTATCTTAAATTGTTCTCTATAGAATTATATTCAGTGCTTTTAAAGATAAAAAATAATAATTCTATGGAATTAACAATTAGAAAATTTAATAAGTATTTTGATTTTTTACTTCTTTGTCCCTTTGTGCATAGAATTCTAAGTATCTTCTCTATAGAAAAATACTTTTTCTGTGCTTCTGACATTAAAATGACTATCAAACTTTCATATGATCTTATTTCTAATGGCTTAAAAGGCAAATAGAAGTATAAACAATATGGTTACACTAGCTTACACTTTGCAAGCAGAGGAAGCAATTTCTACAAAGACGTCATAGCAACTAATGAGCTTTAGCCACACAAAATCAGAAGGTTCTTTTTGCACAAATAATAAGTATAAATTATGGATATTTATTTTATAGTATATACACTATGTCTATAAGAAGTCCAGAATCAGTTTGTAAATCCCTGGACACACTGAAAATATTTTTAATGAACACTTTGCAATCCCTAGTAATGCAATTAACTGATTACTGGGAGCAATTACTTAGAGATGTAAATATGTACTACTTTGTGAGTTTATAAGTTTGCCCTTATAAATATTAAATCACATAAACAAAGTTCTGTCTTTAGGCTAACTTAAACCCATTAAATGAAATTCAGAGTTGATCTGGAAGCTCCTTGTTCTATTTCCTTGCTCTTAGGTATTTTAGGCTGAAGTATAAAACTTGTCTTTTTACAGGGCAAGCAGAGGTAAAGCTTAGAATATGGTAATATCTGTGCCTGGTATTATGTGCATTTTAACTTTCTTTCAACATTTTGCTGCAATAACCTTCATGAAAACTTTTTTGCAGACACTACAACTAAAAATACAATGTATGCAATAAAACCACTTTTAGAAGCTGGGCAATAGTAATTTTTTGTTGACCAGCCATTATTTTCATAATGTGGCTTTATCCTTATAAGTAAATTAATTCAGGAAATTAGAATAGCATAACAGAATAATATAGATTCTTGGGGTTAAATCTATGGATCTGAGAATGGACTGAGTGACAGCTCAAGAATTAGACATGAAATGTCTTCTGTATCACAAGACTAGTATCTGTCTTACAGACAGAGAAGAGAGGAAGTTAAAACAAAAGCCGAGTTGGATGCCTTCCAAAAAAAAGACAAAACAAGCAAAATAAAAAATATTCAAAACCAAATGAAGCCAGCAATATGTATAAATAAATAACAAAATAATGGATAAGATCATCCTAATGCTTGGGCTCAACACTGAACTGAAAAGCAGCTGAATTCTGTACTTCAATTGGAGTTAGATCCTTTCGGCAGAAATGGTTGCATGTTATAAGCATGTGGAGCAAAATACTTGCATGTGCTCATTTCTTATTTGCTCTAGTGCATGAAATCAGCTATCAAAATGACAAAGACCTTGTTGCCAGGTCTAAGTGACTGTGTTCCTCAAATGCCATTTAACTTTAATGTCAAACAAATCAAGGTAAAATGCAGCATTAACTTTGAGAAGTTTGGTTATCATTCAGCAGCAAGATGTACTAAGAATAAAGGGTTTCCAGGGCTTCCATTTGCTGCGTCAAGATCAGCAGAGGCTTAGAGATATTTGGGTTAAAACATACATCCCAGGCATGAAGGTAGCATACTAATTGAAAGTGATGTTCTGCACTTATTTCTTAGATATTTGAACAGTATTTGAGTTCACGTAGCTTTATTGAGTGGACAGTCCGCTCTATCTTCCTTTCAGGGCCTGAGCAAGAAGAGAATGAAAACAGGAAGCTTCCTGAGGCACAGCAGAAAGCTTTTGGGAAACTGCAGTATTGCTACACTGATTTACTAGCTGCATCCAGATTTTGTAATGTTACAGTAGCTAAAGGGGTTTCTCCTGTGTGAAATTCACTGTAGTCCTGTGGCAAAAAAAAAAAATGTGAGGTGTGGCTTAGCATTTTAAGCATGTACCAGCTTTGCATAGATCTCTTAAAAAATCCACCCCCCTCTCCCGGCAAGGACTATCCCACACTAACAAGTAATGCGCATTCTGCTTCCACAAAGCACTGCTCAGAGGTTGCTTCAGCTTGTATGCTTTTTCTAGAAAGTAGCTGGGACTACTTAGAAGCAAATTATAAATAAAAAGCATGTGATCCATACATGCTGGTCTAGACATGGAGATATAGCCCCCACACTGTATGGCAAAATGTCCTTGATTCCTTTGCAGTATTGTTTCTCTGTCTAGCTACTGAAATATTCTGCTTCTATAAGGACAGCATACATTTCTTTTTCATTGTTATTACTGCTACTATCACTATTTTCTACCTGTAACATATATTATATTGGCTTATTTATAAACTTAAATGAAACAAAATCGTTAAATATCTCTTCCTCTGAGTCTGACTCAAGTGATTCATTTGATTCTGTATAAGTTTCCTGAATGCTTTATTACATGCACTGCTTTCTTCTTCGTTCAGACTTTAGAACCAGCAGTCACTCATCATCCCCCACTCTTGTGGGGCAAGCTGCTATTTTCCCCATCACTTGTTTCTACTCATCCTGTATCTCTAAATTTTGCCTGTTGTTGAGGGATGGCGGGGGAGGATTATGTGATGCATCATTGCAATCCACTTTGAAAATCCTGTTTTCTGCTTTATCAGTCACTCAGCTTCTCAAGCAGGCATAGTACCTGGAAAAGCTGTATGCTTTACTCTGCCTGCATACCTGTGTCCTGTTTTTCTACTTCTCTTCATGATCGCTTAAATTAATGCTGAGGAGTGCTCTGAAACTAAGGAACTTTTAAAAAAGAGTGTTAATCTGTATATTCAGAGTAAGGCATGTACTTACTTTCCTCGCTGAAACAGTCATAATAAGCCATTGCCTGTCAGCCAAAATTTAGAAAGATAGTTTCAAAAGATGAGTTATCATATTTCACTGAAAATTCTGATTTTAAAAACCTGGGTTACCATTTCCTTTTTGATTTGCATTCACTGCAGAGTGTCTGAAAAAAATACTTCTGAATTTTTAAATCTGTGTTTTTTGACAAAGGAATGATCGTTAAGACCATGTAACACTGAACTATAAGCTGAAGTATATGTATAAGAGGAAATAAACATTTATTCATGATGAAATGAAATATAGTCTTCTAATGATAACATAATTATATGAGATTAACATAATAATAATTAAAAAAAAAAAAAAAAAAGACGGTGGAAATATATGATCCTTAGACATCCTAAAGGTGGTAAACTCAGGATGTTTCTTCCTGCTCAAAATTCTATTGACCTGGAGTTTTCTGCTGATGTAATTTTTTCTTTCTCGTTTTGCTGCTGGAGCCAAATACTTGTCACTACATGTAGCCCCAGAGTCAGAAAGAAAGTGCAGCTCATGTAACACAGTAAGTGCTGTCTCCAGGCAGGAAGTCCCTCCTGTGATATTTAAGTGCCAAAAAAAGATGATCTGATCTGCAAAGTGAAGACAAGTACATAGAATTCCTGAGTATCTGAAACTGCCAACAAGACAAATTGTTTTTGTAGTAAGTGCTTAGGAAATCCATTAGTACCACTTCCACTCGGAAACCCAAATGAATGCAACATAAGAACTCAGTCTGTTTGTAAAACAGGCCTGTGGCAGGCAATAGCATTGCTGGCACCTGAAGCATAAAGCAGTAAACTGAGCAAAGCTGTCCAGGTTGTGAAGAGAGCTCATTTAGTGTTATTAAAGCAAACAGCATTTGTGACGGGATTGAGTTTTACAAATAGATACAGATATAGGCACCAAGTCCTGCAAGCTGCATAGCAGGAGTCCAGGACGCAAGACAGTTTATTCTGAGTTTGCACCATTTTCCTTATGCAATGTACTTTCAGATGAAAGGATGTGAGGATGCAACAAATACGCTCAGCTCCACTGAATAAATGCTTTTTCCTCACACATCTGATAAAAAAGTCAATCAAGAAATAGATAACACTGAAAAGTAGGAAAACCTCCCACTTAGGCCAATGTTATCAGTTAACTGTCATTCACCACATTCCAGCTATTTAAAAGTTGATTAGAAGGAAAAATTGAAGACATTGTTACTTAGAAAAGTTTCCCACTACCTGCAGTTCTAATTGTCTGACAAAGACTGCTAATTCTTCTCCATTTTTTATGTAAATTCTTGTAAAAGCTTAGATCACAGGGATAGATAACTTTTATAAAAAATCTATTATCATTGATGTTGTTTCAGGTGATTTTGCACCAGTTAGGAAGGATGTGATATGGTGTGGGTTTACATTTAAAAGATATTTCCTCACCCAAGAGGGTGAGAAAATTCAAGCTTGACCCTACAGATTTTTCTCATTAAAAAAAAATCTTTCTATCAAAGGGCCAGGCCTTTCAGAGAGTTTGATTGTCTCATTACCAGTTTATCACCCAGCAAAGTTTTTCTGAAGTAGCAAAATTCACATTACAAACATAGGCTCCTGGTCACTTTCACCTGGAATGGAAAAATCTAAAAGGACTCCAAATCCATAATTTGTGTAATATTTCAACATTACCTGTAATCATAATTACTTCATGCAGTCTAACTCTCACTTTCAGGAGTAGTTATAAAATAACCCTAATTTTCACTTCCAAAATCTCAGGATCTCAATGCATTTAGAAAGTCTTAATCATCTAACTTGTCTACAGAACTAGGAAAAAACTAACAGTTTCACAGATTATAGGGCTGAAGCAGAGAAAATTACAGATCCTCTGCAAGTCAAGGTACAAATCTACAGTACAGTCAAGAACACAATCTGCATTTTTAAGTCTTGGTCCTGTATTCAAACAAATCAACAAAGCCTTAAACAGAAAACTACAGTAAAGATAAGCCTAAAGCAACAGGTACAAGTTAAAGTCTCATATTTTACAAAGTCAGAGGTAGGCATTAAGAGGAAACAGACAAATAACAGAGTCTAGATAATTTTCATGTTCTATGAAAAAAACTGTCAGACTTAAAGAGGAAAGAGAAAATTTGATATTTTTAAATAAAGGAAGACTATGAACTTAATGTCCCTCTGATCTTTCCATTCATAGATTGACTAATATTGATAATATACCCATTAAAATCATATATTAGTGATAGATGTTAAAGCGTATTAAGCAAATTCATTGTTTCCCTTAAGTTCATAGCAAAGCTCCAACTTAAATCAATAGGATCTAATTATATCAAGTTTGTATATGTTCATGGAATGATACAGAATCACAGAACAGATCTGTAGTGATTCCTTTAGAGTCCCCACCATCCTTTTCAAGCAGGGTCACCTAGAACAGTCTTTCCAGGACTCCTCCATTATGATGTTCAATAAATGATTTTGAATTTAAGAAAGATGAATAGGCAGCCATTTTCTCCGTCCTAGAGAGAGAGGAAAAAAAAAAGGAAAATTTTAGATTCATTCAATGAAAAACATGAAATAAAGACCAGTTAAAACTTCTTATGGTACACACATAAATATATTCTTTTTCAGTCTTAAAAGAGTGTATGAATGCTAAAAGATATGGTCAGGTAAATCTGAGACTAGGGTATGGACAAAGCTTGCACTGCAAGCAGCAAATTTGCGATAGTAATCCCGTGCTTTTGCTGCATATCTGTCAGAGTGTGTTAAACCAGAAGGAACCACACAACCAACCAGACACACTACTGGAGTAAGTTTGCTTAAAGATCTTCCTGGTTGCATTGTCTGCCACCTAGTGCTAGATGGGCTGATTGTTTTGAGACTGTATTGTTTTAGTATTTATTTGCCAGTTAAAAATCAATGAGTTCATTCATTCACATAGAAAGAAACTTCTCAGATTTAAGATATTTTTAAATGAAAAAAAAGGCATTGGACATTGGGGCTGGATCAACATATTATGAAGCTGGAATTTAATATTCCACATGTTCCACATGTAAATTTTAAAAGGACAAAAAAGGAAGACATGAAAAATATCTTTCATTATGAATTTGAGACCAAATCCCACACATAACATATCAAGAAAGAGCAGTTACATGCATGTTTGAAGTAATCTCACTTTCAGAGCTATTCAGCACTCATACATCTCATAAACCTTACAGGATTTATGTAGAGTTTCTCCTATTTCAGAAGAGGAGAAAATAATGATCGATGAAGAAGATCCACAGATCCACAATGAAAGGTTTTCCTAAGTGATTTGTAAGCAATTTATAATTGCATTTCAGGATTAATAAAATCTAATTATTTTGAGATGCATTTTATGTATTGCATAACAATTAAAACATGTATTCCCTGTCTGCCTGCAACAGTGGAGAACTGGCCTTGAGACTGGATGACCCAGTCTCAATTCCTATGATAAAGCACATCTGTCACATATATTACATACACAATCTGGTATCACCTGCTGATAAATTATGAAGAGTTTATGTGTTGGTCATTTCATAGCCAAGGCATTGAGTGCCTCTCACTGGTTCAAAGGGTCTTTGCAGCCTTTCTCCTTACATCTTTATTTTCTCTCCTTCTTTTGTTCTTCTTCAGTTTTCAGGCGTTTTTTTTTTTTTTTCAAAAATTTGGCTTTCTGGAACCTCTTGTCAAGTTGATAAAAATACAGCATCTTTAGTTAGAAAATAGTGTTCAACTGCAGGGCTTTCCCTTCCTTCACAGCAGGCATCTGCAGAAACTGATGCTAATTGAACAGGAGGTGACTGGAACAGAAGGTTAGGTGAGCTATATCTTCTTTGTGTAAAGCAGGGTGTCCTTTGGCTTGCATGTGCCAAAATAGAGACTACCCCCTGTCATCATCAGGTTATTCTACTAGGCTCAGGAAGAGGTAAATTGCATCTTATGATATGATCTCTGACTAACTACCCAAGACTTCATTCAGCTTCTTCTAAAAATATCCTTTTCCATGGACTGGGCCTCTGCTTTTTATTTCAGGAGTGTAAGGTCCCTGAAATGTAAATGTTCTTCAAATGAGATGCCAATATATCTTCTCTTGTTTCCGGACACAGAAACAACCAGTTTCTGGGCTCGACACCTCTAAGAATTACCACTCATAAGTCTGCAAGTAATGTAAGTATTGAAATATTGTAATGCATCATTCTACAAACAACATGGGAATTTATTTTTACATAGAAGGAGTATTCACTGGCAGAGAAATATGAATGCATACTCTCTTATCTATGCTTGGCACATCCTCCACATCCAGATGAAGATACAATTAGCCCTGTCTCTATATCAATCTGCTGCTAGACTCATTCTTTTCCTATATTATTCAGATATTTTTACTCTCAATCTGACTATATTAGCAGCCACTGAAAACTCTCCTACCCTTTCCCATACCACGGAATAGATCTGTTAATTGACTTAGCCTTTTGTTTTGGGCTATATGTTTAACAACTATACAGTAGTGAAGCCATAGGGTTAACTTTCCAAAGCTGTTATAGTGGCTCTTCTGTTTAGATGATTGTCAATCTGCTCCTCAGTGAATGCTGCTATTGCCTTACATGTTTCTAGACTTTCTAAATTAGGATGTAGCAAATGCCCTAGGATAAACAGTTGGCAGTGTAGTAAAATATTATTTAATATCAAGAATAATTTCTTTAGTGTATGATAATAGCCACCATGATTAATAACTGTGAGTTACCTTCCTGAGTTAAATTATTACACAATCTATTCTACTTTGTTAGGAAGTTTTTTTTTCTCATGAAAAACTCTTTCATACACCATTAATTAGAGTAGTGCACTAGTTTCAACTTTAATTAAACAGTGACAATTCAGTATAACCAGGATATAATTATATAGAGAGATAAATATAGCACAATTAAAAATAGTTAAACTGATATGGTGGAAATAAATGTTACTCTGAGGATCTCTAAGCACGGAACATTAGCTTACCAACATGATAACAACATATAGATCCATACAATTGGCAGCCTCCTTAAAGGAAAAACACTCTTTTTGGAAGATTTTCTTGCTATTGCTGATTTTAAAAAAAAGTATTTAAAGTATCAGACATGAAAAGAAGATATATTTCATATTTCATAGCAAATGAACTATAGTATTGAAGTAGTTGAAAAAGACCTTATTATGCCACAGTGTTACATTTTGTTTGTGTTTGTTTTTAATATTTGACATTAATTGCAATAATTGCAATAATTTTGCATTGGCATCAGCCACAAACCAAGGTGAGATAAAGATATTAAGTATTCCTATTCAGATTTTTTTTTCAGCTGTAGGCAAAGCTGCTTCTGTAGGCTGCTAAAATTCACATGACCAAACCCAGCATGCATGGTTTGTGCAATCTTTATTCACCTGGAATTAGACATTTGTAAGCACGACTTCAGGGAGTTTAGCCTGACTACACATTGAGGGATGGGCCACAGCTGGGCACGAGTACCTTCCAAAGCTTCTTCACAGGCAATATAGATTCATTAGCCAAGCCAGAACCCAGCCGTGACTCTACCAAGAGCGCACAGAGAACATGCAAGATACCTTTGCTTTGACGTTCTCCCTCTAAGATTTATTCTGCTTTTTTTTTTTTTTATTATTTTTTATTTTAACTAATATTAATAAAAGGAACTTAATATAGAGAAAGAAAACACAGTAATTTTTTTAATGATTTGCCTTTAACTCAAAGATAAGACTTCCAATTAATCTTTAACTTGTAACATAAAAGCATTTATTTCTAGTCTTAACAACATTGCAATTATGGAGATACCAGGTTGACTGGGAGAAGGGAAGGCAAGGCGGGAGGGGGTTTACTGTGGACACAGTCAAAGTTTAAATCCTATATTTGTCTGGTTCTTGTGAAATCCTAATTTATTAGGGTTTTTTAATTTAACTTCATTTCTGTGTGTGATATAAATATGTGTTCTCTACCCACTTCAAAAAAACAACCACTAGTGAAATACCATTTGCATTAATCATTAAAAAGCTTCGCAGAAAATTGCATCTCAAGAGATGATTTTTCCACTGAAGTTTACACTATTTGGTTTAATTTCATTACTTTTTACGTATATTGCATTAGAGCTGCTTATTTCTCTGAGTATTGGCTTCAGAACTTATTCCCATTATTTCATACCAAAAGTAAACACTGTTGCTCAATATTCTGAAAACTATAATTTCTATTTAGTTATAGTTTTAATCCTGACAGCTACAGAAATTTCATTGTAAACTAATGCCCTGCAAAATGAAATTCTATTTTTACCCTTTAGCAACTACCTTATAAAACTAGGAAAGGAATATTTGTACTGTGTTCAAATAATAAATAGCTTTAACAATAGCTGTTAACATAGTTTCACTCATTTTTAATAGACTTTTTAATGGGAATAAATGTCTACAGTAATGTCTTTCCTTTCAAAACTGAAGCCTAAGATTACTTTATATGTGTAGAAATTACTTTTCTATCCATGATACATTGTTACATTATGCCATGAATAATCTGTGACTTATTGGCAGTGAATTAGTCAATTATCCTTGAAGTCACATTTCTGGATATTAGACGTAGCAAAATTTAGAATTTTCACACCCCAGTTTGTGCAACAAGAAAAATAAGGCTGAAAAATGTTGAGAGTTGAATGTTTCTACTACATATTGGCAGGTGTCATGATCCTTGATATATCTGTGTTTATGTCATTTAAGGAAGATCTCCTCGATCCTGAAACTGAATACTAATTTTAATTTTTTACTTAATAGAAAATTAGATACAAATCTAAACCTGTAAGAGCAGGTGAAGCAGAAAAATGTAAATTAAATATGAAAAATGCAAATTGTCAGGCATAAGACTTCACTATTATGCTTCATTTAGTGAAGCTAGTGCCTTGAGAAGGGTCTCTAACATGTCAGCTATTTCAATGTTAATTGACCAGATTTCATAAAATTTGCCCTTTTCAAAATCTGACAGAATTGGTTATACTTTCAAGTATTAATGTTTTATGACACTTTCTGGCCTAAGATGTTTACTTCAGATATTTATTAGTGTGCTAAGTTATAGAATTATTACCTGTAATTTTTGGAGCCATTGTTAAGAAAGTGGATCAACTGCAATTTATGTATTTTGGAACTGCTAAACTGTATATATTTTTTTGTTCATGTTCAAATGCACTTGATACATTTGCTTAAAATGGTCTAGTACCTGCCTACTTTTGAAAGGGTCTTTTGAAAGGGAAGTAGGGTTTTGTGACAAAGATACAGATCTGAAAATAAAGATCTGCCAAGTCTGGAATAGTCAGAAGCCTGTAAGAATTGCTGTTCATGCTGCTGAGTGCTTGATAGAGTTTACCAGATAAGTCCTTGATTTTTTTTTCCTGCTCACTAAATATTCTCTTATCACAGATTCTACTGTGATCAGAATTTGCATGCACTAAAATATACAGGAAATGAGCATCCAGCTCGGAGCTGGGGGAGCCCAGGAGGCCAATGACATGACAAAAATGTCCTATGTCAGAGGTAAAGGGTATAATGCTAGTCATCTAAGGAAATATTTGCTTTTTAACCTCATTTTCGACTATGATCAGTGTTGAAATGCTTTGTCTAAAAATCTGACACATCAAAAGGTAAAAAATCACGAATTAAACTAATACACATTATATTTCTGCAGAGGAGCATACATAGTATTGTCTCCGACATCTCTTATTTAAACAGAACTATGTAAAGCCCATAAGTGTGCATTCAACTGCAAAGCATGAGGAGTTCCATGAGTTTCTGTATCTCTTGCAGCTGTAATGAGTGTTAAGAGCTGCCCTGCCAAATAATGGCAGCATCAATATAAGACAGATGTTGGCCTGGTCAGGACCTTCCCAAGACGCTATGAGGTGCTATCAACCATATTGGCCGCTCATACAGTTGCTTAATACTGAAAGTGCAACACTATCATTTATATATATATATATACACACACACACATATATATATATATCATCTTTTCTTTACTAATTCAAATAAAATGAAGGTCCATGAATTTACATCTTTCTTTCTCTAGTGAGCATCATATTACCTGTGGGTATCATCAGTGAAAGAGTTAACTGGTATCAAACATAAAACATCAGTTTTATACCAGTGTTATCTTGCCACTAACCAAAAAAAAAGTTAGTCCACTGTGAACATCAGGTCTGTCTTTTGTCTTGCTTTGCATTTCTTAAAAAAAAAAAAAATGGTTGTTAGAATAACAAGAATTAGTTGCAACCTCAATTTCCCTTTAGCTGATACTATCAGCTAAGTCTTTGAGAGAATGTTAGAGGCACCGGTGGCTTAAATTGTTTCTGATAAAACAGCAAAGCTAATACTGAAGATAATGACCTAAAAAGGCCTCATAGATTATCATAGTAGAATCACACAATGCCAGTCATTTTTCTATTCTGCTATTTGTAAAGAAACATGCTATTATTTTCTGATTTAGCATTATGAAGCAAATTGCTCAGGTAATATTCACTTTTTGGAAAGTTTTGTATGCACCAAATCATATAAACAAGATATTATCTCTTGAGATTTGCTGAGCAGTTCTTTCAAACACAGCAGATTCCTTTTTGTCTTTTTAAAAGTCAAACATGAAGTTTTCTTTCTCTATGACCATGTTAGTGTGTGATTCAAGCTTAGACTCAAGCCACAAATACAGATCCCATTGAGTTTTACCAAGCCTGGAAGAAGAAAGAAATTGCCTAGGGTTGTCAATGCTGAAACGGTGGAAAATAGGGCAGATGTACAATTTATTGAAAGGAATTTGTTCATAACAAAGAAAAAAGTAGCCAGCTACTTTGAAGAAAACAGCCCTCTGTAACTTTCTCAAGAGAGATGCTGTTTTTGAAACTCCATCTTTAGACAGAAAATGTAATCCTTTTCAGTACTTAGAGAACAGTTATATATTCCATTTATAAAGATCAAGTTATTAATATTGAAAGAAGAAAACAAAAACTAAAATAAGTCCCTTATAAAATCATTCAGTGTGGGTATCATCCCTGTAGGTGGGTGCACCTGAACATAAGATGTTTCTTTACATTTATACATGCAGCATTATTGCAGTAAGTCACTAGAGGATATAAAATAGAGAAGGAAAGCCCTGCCTTCAGCTTTAACTAAGACCATGTTTTTTTCTTATGCTAAAAAGAAAATAATGACATAAATGACATCCCTTTTCTTCTCTCTTCTTCAGAGAACTGATAATCAGAAATGGTGGAGCAATTTTCTTTTGCATACTACAGATTAGTGCTGAGTGAAATATTCACTGCTGAAGGGAAAATGATTCGAATTTCATGGAGCTTTTACCAACATTTGACCTAGTCAACAGTACTTTTGTCTATTAAAATGCACTTAAACAGAATATGTTATTTCTTAAGAAAGCTGAGAGGATTTTTTTTTAACTTTGAGGTATTTCAGGAATGGATAGAAATAAGTTTTAGAAAAAGTTACTTTTTCCTTCTCCTTGATAAGAATTGGTTTTGATTTTCAAATGAAGGACAGCTACACTTAATACTTTTTGTTTTAAAAAAAATACAAATGTCATATGTGAACATTGGAAAAGTGTCTGGTATAACCTTTGCAGAATATTGCAATATTTTTATTTTTTTAAAAGAAAATAGAGAAATGAAATGTTTGCTATCATTAAAGGCCTTATCCCATTGCTGTGAAGTCAAAAGGATCATTATTCTTTAACTTCAAGCTCAAGTTACTTTCAAAAGAATATAAAGGAGGAAAAGAAGAAAATAAAAGAGGCTGTATGCGAAAGTTTTGACTTTAGGCACTGATAGATCTAAGTGGCCTAACTCTGAGAGAGAAGTGAGGAGCAATTCAGTCCTCAAAAACTCCTTTTTAAAATATCTTAGCTCAGCAATGGAGAAGGAGTGCATTTCTGAAGACCTCCATCACACCCAGATCAAGTTCCCCCAAAATTCCATGATGCAGCCTCTCCCCTCTGTCTGTTTCTGATGGGCAATTCTGCTGAGGACCTAGTCCAGGTCTCATTTGTCTTACCTCAGGCTAGCTCTTTTAGAGGAAGTACAACAGTAGTCTTTAGGTTGACAGGTTACACTAGAGCACTTTCCCAGGGAGTTGGACAGATGGGATATAGGCTTACTTCAGCTGATAAGCAATTAAGCTAATATCTTAAGAAAATAATTTAATCATAGGGTGAAAGGGAGAGCAGTCTGGTACTTAAAGCTGTTGGTTTTTTTAATTGTAGGAATGCAAAATCCCTGCCAACAGAATAGAGAGGGAGCTGGACTCTCATCTGGGAAGGTTTAAAAGTAAAGTCCATATACTACTAATATATGTTCATATTGTTTTAGACCATCACTCACTGAATAAAAATAATGAAACTATTTGCTGAAAGTAGACCAGAATCCTGGATCGCTTCCCCCAAAATGGGAGTATCTAACCATTCAGGGCCTCTGCTTCTTTTAGTTTTATGTTTCTGGGAAGATTTAAAAAAAAAAAAAGAGAGAGAGAAAGGAATTGGAAGATATGTAATAATTATCTCTCAATATGATGAAAAATTTTAAAGTAAATGTTCCTATCTGCCTGATAAATGTTATAAGCAGCAAACAAGCAATTGTGAAGCATCTGGCTGGCACTACAAGCTAAATAAGGTTCAAAACTGACTTGTCAGTGTGCTATGAGAGATGTAGGTACCTGCTTGGTAGTGCATTACTCACAGCAGAGCACCAGCTAAGATATAGAGAACTTTGTATCCTCAAATAAACACTTCTAAAAATGTGTGAAAGCATTCACAACCTCAGTTAATCCTTTAGATAGCTATATATAGCTGTGGAACTGCTATAAAACAAGGAGCAGGTATGGAAGAGCTGTTCAGAATTTAGGTGCCCTTGATAAGATTTCAGCAGAACCAGCACCCTTGAAAAACCTAAAGCATACCTTACAGTGAAAATAAAGATAAAAAGGCAGAAATAAAGAAGGAATAATGCAGCCCTAGGACAAAAGAAGGATAATGATTTTACGCATATTTTATTCTTTTTTTTCCATCTACCTAGGACTCTATAGCTGCATTTTTTCTAATTTTTCTTTCATCTTTTATTTGATTAAAAACAACAATAATGCATATGACAAGGTGAAACGGGACACAGTTCTCAATCAGTTATATTTCATTGAGCTGGCTAAGCAAAATGAATGACAAAAATTTGAAGGTGTAAAAGATGCATTACTATACCTCCAAAATAACAGTCTTATTTGTTGTAATGTGCATTTTTCTGATCAATTTTTTTTTAAAATTGCCACATCCATACAGCATTCCTGCATTGCCAGGAAGTGAGGGATATACAGTTAATAGAACATTCCCTAAGGTCATCTAACTCTTGAATATCCTAATACTCTTCATGTAGAAACTTCATTAAAATTAACACAAGGGTGAAAATGTATTCTGATGGACCTCATCCAACTCTGATTATCAATAGCATGCTCCCTTTGCAAAAAAATATTCACCTATTAAAAACTCCCAAATGCTAGAATGTCAGAAAATGAAAAGTGATGGAACCCAGTCTTCTCCCAGCTAAGGTATAAATCTTCATTACTTGTTAGCACATACCTGACAAATGCCTTCCCTCCCCTCCTCCAATATGTAAAGATATCCAAAAATCAAAATAAAAACTCTTTAGGAGATTGCTTTGGATAGAGCCTGTGATAAGACACAGCGTTTATAATAAACCTAGGGCTAAAGAATAAAATCTAGCCTATTTGTACATAACACCACTCCAAAGGAAAGAGGGGATTAGACTAACTAAATTATTATCAGCTTCTTCCTTACTTCTGCTCTTACTCTTACAGTTCACTTTGCTCTGTGCTAGTAAGGATACCAGCCAGCCAGGCAGCTCCTGGGCAAGTGAGCAAGATAAGTAGCCTGCTTAAAGGAAAGTGGTTTCATATGTCTCTTGTTTCCTGCATTGGCACCTTGGTCTGATTCTGAATTGGTATTAATTTATGGGTTTGACTTTTCTATGCTTGGAATTAACAGGTTAGAACTCCCTATTAATGTCAATAAAAAGGTATAAATATGTCTTTCAACCTTCACAATGCAAGGATATATGGAAAGAGAATACTTATAATAAACCTTAATATTCTGCTTACTCATATGAATATGGAAAAGAAAAGTAAGAGAGATAATCATTCTTTCCTGTCTGTTTCTGGCCTCTGCCATATCTGAAGGAAAAAGAGGGCAAAGATTATGCAGAAAGGTAGTATTATTCACTATGCCAATTGATAAGATTTACAAAAAATATAGAAACCTCTGTTTTCTGCACAAAACCCTTACTTCAGAAGCAAATAAGCATTAAACTATCTTCCTCTGAATTGCTGCTAGGAAGTGAGAGAGATGAAGGGTGTCTTCCCTGCACCCTACTTCTGCAGCAATGCGTGAAAGCTTCAGTGAATCCCTGTTATCCCTGAATCCCTCTTTCCCACTAATCCCTCTTAAAGTTATGTTATATATTGCAAATATTAGTTGATAGGTGATAGTTTGCCAAATAAAATTGTCCTTTCTGCTGTGGCTTCACTGAACATTTCCATGTCACCTCTTGGGAATGGAGACAAAAGCACAGTTAGCTACAGCTCACATACTTCTTTTCTCCAGTTTGCTTGCCCTAATGCCTGAAAGCTTTGTCAAACTTCATGCAGGTTGCACAATAAACAGCTCTTGCAGCCATTTCCTATCCCAGCAGGCTTACTTTAGAAGCAGAAGAAAGCAAGACTGCTTTGAAAATATACTTCATTCTTGATAACACAATCCACATCTCCTCACACATTAGTACATTCTGCCTACAAACTTTTCTGTCCTGTCGAATACAAGTTTTCTTCATAATTTTTTCAAAGGGTTACCTGATTTATAGAGTCCTGTAACTCCAAGCTGTCACAACCTACTCTACTGCAACATCAGGAAATCCCTCCCACAATGTAGGGCTCAGTATGTTTCAAGGTTCTAGAAAAAATCAAGACAATTATTTCAGGCAAATTTCTAGTACAATTTTTTTCTCTCTGAATTTCTAAGACCTAATTTCACATTGAAATAGACAAATATTATTTTGGCACAACTTAAATGTGTCCCTTTAATTGTTTTTAACCCCACTTGCTCTGTCATACTTAAATTCAGCAATATATATTGGCTTTGTATGATAGAAAGAAATAAAATTAAAAAAAACAGTAAGATAATAATCATATGAATTTCCTTTAATGCTGGGAACCAGCAAGACACATGGGATTAAATGACTATTATTTAACACAGGAATCTGAATGGTCTAGAGTCATTTGAATTCCGTAATTTTTACTAGACTTGAGAGAGAGAGATGGGTCTTATAGTTTATAGTAGACATCTTATGCTTTTATCCTCTGATATAAAGCAGGAAAGTTCAAACATGTCCGAATTTCTATAAATAAGCAATACTGTATTACAGTGTTCTGTGAATGTGTCAAGTCTTGAAGAGCCAGATTGTGATCCTGGCTTTATGCCCGCACCAGGAATTAAGAGGCTGTTCAGTGCAGTCATGCTGCCTATATAACTGCTATCATGATGAGAAACCAGGAGCTTCCCCAGGACCATTTCTTCATCTTCTTCACAGGTGGATGGAGCATGATCAGTTAGAACAAACTAAAGGATACAGCTGTGGCTTTATCTCCAGTATACTGTTTGAGCAGCCATAAAAAGGGACATTTTCTGCTCTATATAGAAGACTCGTACATAGTGGCATACTTCCCTACTTGCAACAGAGATGGGAGAGAAGTATGATAACGTAGAGCTCTTTGCAACACTGAGTCATGATGTGACTCTTTTTAGCCTTTTACATTACCTTGGTTGTTAACCTACAACTTAAACTGAATTTAAACTTTGCACAATGAGGAAAGAACCCACTCCTGGCATCTGAAGTTGCCTCTATACTAAGAAATGAGAGAGGGAGGGAGCTCAAGCACTACACCTCTGTTCTTCTATATCTACTAACTTGTTAGTTCTTTCCCTAGTTACGTTTTGGACTACTCCAAGTAGCAGTTTTGAGCAAAGGCTAGGCAGGCTTCTGGAGATATTCTGATCTCAGTAGTCTATGTAGATTATACTGTGATAGTTTTGCCTCAATATATGCTGCACAGTCCTACAATTCTCAGAGACTAATCACACAGGCACATATCACAGATCCTCATGTCACCTCAAAGCTCACAATACATGATCATCTGAGTTTCACATCATAAAACGTGCGACTTGGGCTGCAATACAGCTTTCATTATAGTTTGGAGATTTTAATCAAAAAAAGAAAAAGACACACCTGCAAAGTAATTACAATATCGTAGCATGGTTTAAAGAAAACCAAAGGCCAAGTACTACACAGTGTGAATCTGGTAAGTGGACACTACAATGGCTAGCTGTAATCAGTATGACACACACCAGCCTTTACACTGACCCGAGAAGCAAGGATCCATCTCTCACCCTTTTTTACCTAGCAATGTGAACATAGTCTGAAGGGGCTTCCCACTCACTAGCTGTTACTATATTGTCTTTCCCTCATGTCATATGAAAAATAACATCACAGCAGCACTTCTCTGAAAAAGCAAATATGTTAATGTAAGGATCCACAAATACAAATCATAATTTGTAAAGGAGGTATTTGCATCATTTGGGGGTCTTTACACAGTCACTGTTGATCATGTTCTTCCTCAAATGGCATGAACAGATGACTGTAACAACTTTTAGTGCTATTGTGAAGGCAGACCTCTCTTCTATATGCTGAACACTCCACTCTTCTTCCTACTCATTACATCCTACATGCTGTCAATCTTAGTTTCAAGAACTATCAATCAGAAATGCAGTGGGAGATATGTGTAGTATTTTTTTTAACCACAATGAGTAAGGTGAGCATTTCTATGATTTTCCTTTATTCTCTTGATTACAAAGTACAGTATGTGTCTTACATACATACAAGCAAACATAAAAGTACATGAAAAACAGTATTTTGACAAGTGGAAATAGAATTCTGGTACAGTAACCCTTACAGCTAATCAAATTTTATTGTTAGTCAGACATCATCATGATTATTTAATATGATGGTTCCTTTAGACTTAAGGATGCGGATTTAGTAAAAACAATAATGAAATAGTAATAACAGAGAGAAAGTAAGAGTCATAGAATCATAGAATCATAGAATGCCGAAGGTTGGAAGGGACCTCAGAGGTCATCGAGTCCAACCCCCCTGCTCACGCAGGGTCACCTAGAACACGTGGCACAGGGCTGCATCCAAGCGGGTTTTAAAGATCTCCAAAGAAGGAGACTCCACAACCTCTCTGGGCAGCCTGTTCCAGTGCTTTGTCACCCTCACAGTGAAGAAATGCTTCCTTAAGTTCCTGTGGAACTTCTGATGCTTCAGTTTGAAGCCATTTCCTCTAGTCCTATCCCTGCCCACCACTGAAAAGAGGCCGCCCCCCTCCTCCTCACTGCCTCCCTTGAGGTATTTATACACGCTGATCAGGTCCCCCCTCAGCCTCCTCTTCTCCAGGCTGAACAGGCCCAGCTCTCTCAGCCTTTGCTCATAGGGCAGATGTTCCAGGCCCCTGATCATCCTCGTAGCCCTGCGCTGGACTCTCTCCAGCAGCTCCACATCCCTCTTGTACTGGGGAGCCCAGAACTGGAYGCAGTACTCCAGACGTGGCCTCACCAGGGCTGAGTAGAGGGGGATGATCACTTCCCTCGACCTGCTGGAGACGCTTTTCTTAATGCACCCCAGGATCCCGTTGGCCTTCTTGGCCACCAGGGCACACTGCTGCCTCATGGTCAACTTGTCGTCCACCATGACACCCAGGTCCCTCTCTGCGGGGCTGCTCTCCAGCAGGTCCATGCCTAATCTGTACTGGTGTCCAGGGTTATTCCTCCTCAAGTGCAGGACCCTGCACTTGCCCCTGTTGAACCTCATGAGGTTTCTTACCGCCCAGTCCTCCAGTCTGTCCAGGTCCCTCTGGATGGCAGCACAGCCCTCAGGGCTATCAGCTACTCCACCCAGTTTGGTATCATCAGCAAACTTGCTGAGGGAGCACTCCAGCCCTTCATCCAGGTCGTTAATGAATAAGTGGAACAGGACCGGACCGAGAACTGACCCCTGGGGGACACCACTAAATACAGGCCTCCAGCTGGACTCTGCACCATTGACAACCACTCTCTGCACCCTGCCATCGAGCCAATTCCTAATCCAGTCACTGTGAAGCAATACAGTAATCTGCTAAAGCACACTGTGACTTCTACAGTTAAGATTGTATCAGTTTAAGTTGGTACTCTGGGCTAGCTGAGTGGAGAAAGAAGAAGGAGAAGTAGTAGAAACTGGAGTAGAGGGAGGTAGGGAGTGGAAATAACGGCTGCATTAGACAAGTTTTTGGTCTACTCAATATGAGTGTTTTTTTGTTTAAAATAATATAATATACTACTAGCATAGGTGTACAGCTGCTTTATATAACACTAAACTACAGGCAAAATCCTATTCTTATTTTTTCCAACTATAGAACTTCTGTAAAACATTTTTGCTGAAACATTTGAAGAACCACCTACATCATTGCCAAATCCTTCAGAGAGTCTCAAGAGGATTACCCACTGCCATTGGTATTAGAAGATGGCAGTTTCAGTCAATCCAATAAAGTCTTTGATTACATGAAATTTAAAAAGCTTACCAGGCTTGCTGAATTGATTTGGTTTAATAGTATTGAGGCTGACCAGCTGGTGATCTCAAGATGATGTTACGTAATTCATGCTGAAATTATTTTTACAGTTAGTATAAACAATACAAAAGTCTTCAACAGAGAAGATAAAAAAAAATGGAAAAAAAACTACTTAGTATTCTGATGCTAAAAAAAAATATTTTCTTCCTGTCTTCCATAGTACCTGAATTCCTTCAACAGTGATTTCAGGAACTCCTTGCTAAGGAACTTTGGCAAGAGGGTGCTTTTGGAGCTTAGATCTGAATGTCTTTGTGGATTTTGTGGGATGCTGAAGAAGTTAAGTACTGAAGATGGTGATTATTTCTTTAAAAAAATGATCTACTCATTCAGTTTGAAATAGCTAAACACTTCATGTCTGACAAATGTTGATCATAATGAAAATATTTACATACTCTTAACTACAATGACTGTCGAATGTTGCTATAAATATTGGTGTTGCTCAACATGAAATGCAACATGAAAGATCATCAGCTACTAAATGAAAAAGTTTTGTGCTTAAAAAAAACTTATCTACTCTAGTTTTTCACCTTTTTAAAAAGTTCTTGTATGCCTGTAAAAGTACTGACTTTGTTTAATGGAGCAATGTTATCACTTCTCTTCCAATCCTTTGATACACAGGGTACCAGGAGAACAGACTAATTTCCTATTTGTCTGTCTGCTGTTTTCTGCAAGGACTCTGAATTATAATCTATTTAATGGCTAATCCTTTAGTTCAGTTCTCTATTTATGGGTATAACCAGCGAGGGAGAGGTAGCGAAACAGCATTCTAAACCCCACATCATATTAAGGGGCGAAAGAAGGAAGTATCCAGAAAAAGCAGATATCACACATGAGCTTTTATACCTCAGTACTTTTGAGACAGTATGTCAGGTTTGCTCAAGATTTTCATCCATAACTTAGCTTTACGAGACTTCATTGCTTAAACCATTTTTAGCTGGAAGCAGATTTTTATTCTCTGTCTAGGCTGGTACATGCAAACATCCCTGTGTGCTTTAGTTTTATGCTATGCTGGAATGCTGTGCATGTCACATGCAGAAAAGAGGTTTATTTCTAAAGGTGCATCTTCAGAATAGAAATAAACTAAGAGATCTTGTAACTTGAGAGAGTTACAGAGTCAGAATTTTGTAAAATGTACCAAAAAGTGTGGAGAAGATGGACTAGCACTGATTTCTGAGCTACAGTTCAAAGACTGATATTTTTCATGTGTGTTATAAGGTGCTTCTAACCACAACTTGTCTTGACTTTCTCGTTGTTGCAAACAATGACTTTTTTTTTTCAATCCTTCCCTTTCTAGAAGGTAAAAATGAAAGAAGATCATGCATGGGTTCAACTTGATCTGTCTAGGATTGGTGACCCAAGTGGTAAGAGGGGGAAGAGTATAATTTATTGCTATACTTGTCAGTAGCAATCATCGCAATCCAAGAGCCAAAGATTTAAATAAAGTTGATTAAAGCTTCCTGTAACTGCGCACCTTCACTTGACATGCTCCTAGAGAGAAGCAGATCTTGGTGCCATTTACTGAGCTGGAGATCAGTATTTACTCAGATTTACTGAGTCCTGGAAATTAAACTAGCCCTAACTTAGCAGCTAAAAAATGGCAGTTTCTCCAGTTGGGAAACTAATACATATTTGTAGAATAATTTGAATTCTTTCCAAGCACTACAGAATCCTGTTGATCCATGAAGGCGAATCTTAAACTACTTTTTATTCAACAGAAAAGAGAAGAAAGTAGAAAGAGAATATACAAGCAGAAACATTTTAAGAGAGGGGAAAAAAAAAAAAAAACGGATAGCTCTTGACCATCTAAGCACATCCAATTGATATACAGTATGATCCTTCATATCTTACCTGAATGGCTTCATGTTTGTGTTTCCTTCGTAAAACATGGTTATACAGACATTTAGGAACTAAAAGAGTTGGTAAAGAGATTTTTGCACTGCAGAAATCCGCTTGAAAGATATAGTTGCAAATTAATCAAATCACAGAGGTGAGAAGATGAATACATTAATTCTTTAAAATTGCATATTTATGGAATAATCTTTCAGTTCAAGCAATTTGATACCCTTACCAAATCACTCATTTAGCATGGGCTAGACTGAGAAAAATATATCTTATTAGTACTCACTATATGGTTTCCAGCATTATTTCTTCACTGTGACAGAAGTACCAAATAAAGGGAGATTCTTCCAAGTACTACAATAATCTTTGACAAAGAAATAGGCAAAATGATGAAACACATACATCCTAGATGGCTATATTCTTTTCACTGTCAGTGAAAGTGTATTGTGATTCCATTCTTCACTGCAGTTCTTACATGAGACACCAAAAATAGAATATACCAGAAAAACAGATTCTACTGTGAGTGCCCATTCTAGGACTTCCAGTCCGTAAAGAAAATGACTAAGCACATCATAATTCTTTACAATTTTTAACATTTTTGTACAATCAATAAAAAACTAAGCACAGGCTCAGCATGGATCTACCTAGAACTGTCTACCAAAACAGTTCTGCAACTGAACTCCTATTCTTTTTCGCAGATGTTAATGGCCTTCGTTCACTCAAGGCAGACTTTTCTTTTGAAAGCTGAACAAAATTTAACCTTTTTTAAACAGTTGCTCAATCCAACCATAAATACTCAAACTCACATCTTAGATCTCTCCTTCCTTTTGATGTTAAGCTGCAGTTCAGCCATATGTGTAGGAATATCCTGATCTGAAAAAGAGCAAGCAATTTCTGTAGCCTAGTAGATAAAGTGCTTTGAGTATAGTCTGAATATTGAGTTTGCTCTTTCTTTTTAGATAGACTGAATGATATTTGGCTGAACTAAAGGCCAAATATCATGAGAGGGCCTCCTGCCTGTTCCTTTGGGCCACTCTTCCCACTTGGAGAGTATTCCAGAGATTTAAACTCACCTCAGAATTATTCAAAATGTGACTTTCTCCACTATAGAGAAGTGCTAATACAGACATTTTGAACTGTTGATTTGAATGTAGAAGCTGAATTTCTACCTGAAGTCCATGCTAGCGATCCAATATGAATCTCAACACCAACCTTTTCTTAAAGCAGCAGCAGTTTATATTCTACTATTAGACAATGTTATTACAACAGTATTGTGCAAGCAAAGTATGAAATGACAGGCTTTCCAAAAAATAGTGAATACTTCAAAGATTTTACAGGTATATATATTCTTCTAATTAAAAATAAATAAATAAATAAAACTAGGTTTATAGTGGAGTCATCTTCAAGTCCAGTTCACTGAATTTTACTTCTACTGGTCTCTACAATATGAACCAATCAAATGCTGCTGTTTAAAAGTCAACTATGGATTACACCATACAGGATGAATAATGATATCATCTGCAACTTTTACTGAAGATATTATTAATTAAATAGTATTTCTTACAATATATTAGACTGGGGAAATGCAAAGGTACAAATACATTTTTTCTAATGATGGGAAAAATTAGAAGGAACTCAGATTTTGGGAAAGGGATGTGAAAAAATATTAATAGACACATTAAAAATAAAGAAGTGGAAGCTTTTCTTAAAATTAGTAAGCTTCAGCCTTCATTTAAAAGGCCTAAAGTAACAAAATACCTTCCTTGAATCTCTTAACTTGCAGTACTCATTCACATGCCAATATTAACTGAGACAACAAGAAAAATAAGTTGTTATTGGATAAAAGAATCCAGTAATCTATGTGACAAAAAAATCCATATAAGAATATATCAGCCACTGTGGAGACATAAACAAGAGACTAACTTTGAAATGTACTATATCACAGAATGCAGAAACAGTGGTCTTTAAAAATAATAATTCTAGAAAGTAATTTTCAATAGAAGGAAACTTCTTGATATTTATTGTTTTTTCATAGGTTTATTGAAAATGGAAAGCCAAGAGCATTTTAAACTTAAAAACTGAAAAATGTTTGGGAGATGAGAGAGATTACCACAGAAATTGTCTTCAAAGGACAAGTATGCATATATGAGAGAAATGGATTTAGTTATGTATTTGTCTGCATGTGTCGTGTGCATGTCTTTTTGTGTGAATATTTGCAGAATTTGCTCAAGATATGGGAAAGGTGGTTGAAAATATGCCGCCTCAGTACAACAGTGTCATGCAGAAACGGATGACAAAATAAGGTGATCACCTATGCATACTGTCAAACAACTTAGCACTTCCTATCACTTTACCCTGCAATTGACTGGATGTTTACACATGTATGTAAAGTTACTCTTGTGCTCTCCTTTGAAGTGTCACTAGTTTTATTTGAGGGAAACTACAGGTGTGATTCTGAGTGTAATTTACTCCAAAGTAAACCCATAGTGAGCATGAAAAAGACCACAAAGGGTATGTCTCCACACCCCACCAGCACACAAATATCCAAATTCACATGGATTTACCCTCTGGGACTTCCACCACAAAGCCAGACCTTGAACCACATGTTCTGATGTCATACGTCTAGCCATGCAACTTATACTTTTAGTAGCATTTTACAAAAACATCACTTATATGCTAAACAGGAGCTACACCTCCTCCAGGCCCTTGTTATGTTCCGTGTGAATGGATGACTTCAGCAATGTAGGTCTCCTATGACGCTAGAAGTAGTACAGCTGAAGTAGTGCAATGGTGGGGCCAGATTAGTAGCCCTCTTATTAGCCATTCTGTTGTACTGAATAAACATATTTAATATTTCCTTCTATGTCTGAGTTAGATAACTAAAAGTGTGCCAAAATTCACCTGAAAAGATCTGAACATGTACCACATCATTTATATCTTTTTCCTAGTTATAGGAAACATTTATAAAAATGAGAGAATAAAAACAGATCAGAGGAAGAATAAAAGTCAAAAGAAATGTTATGCTCCTGAGAACAAAATTTGCTTTACTAGGATAAGTTTGTTTGTTTCTTAAAGAAGAAACAGAAAAAAAGGGTGAGAAAGCAGAAGGCAAAAATCTCTTTAAAAAAAATGAGCCTTCAGTCTTTATGGCTTTGACATTCTGCTGGCATTCCCCCAAAAGTCTGTAGAACAGTATGCGAAGGCAAAATGTTCTTCACTGATTCTAGGACATACACTTCCTTTTGCCAAGGACACCAGGGCTCTGTGGTGTACTTGCGCAGCCAACACACCGTCAGTGTTTAAAGTTTAATCTAAAAAAAGTCCACACATTAAATTGAAGAGGAATCAACATTGCCATTTTGAAAAAGATTTGAGTTAAACCTGCCTCGATTTAGAGCATTGGATTGGCTCAAGCAAATTAAACATCTCCATTTTGTTTAGATTAGTAAGTCATTCTCTCCACCAGTGCCTAAAAGATTCATTCCTTCACCCTATTCTTGCTTTCCTTTGAAAATGGTTTCTCTCACCATAGGAAACGTGCTGCCAAATTGTGAAGTGAAAAGAGTTATTAAGATAACTTAGTAAAAGAGGTGGGAATAGAACTCTGGGTCTAATTCATGTGCCTTTAGGCTAAAAGAGAATTATATAATAGAAGGTTTCCCATATCAGACATCCACTATCATAAATTACAGAAGAAAATGCCTCTCAGAAATTTTCATAGTAATGATTTTTCCTTAGTTGGCAGTGCCAAGATATCAAGGTATGAAAACAGAAAAAGAAATAGTTTCATGCATATTAATGTTGCAATCTATATAAAGAATTCACTAAGTTTATTAAAACATCTACCTCATTTCAAGGGGGAGGATTTAATGAAATTCCAAAATGTAGTGAGTCAGTTCTCAGAAACCAGTCCAATTACTTACTAAATTATTTGTTCTATCATTCTAACTGTGACATTTGAGATAGTATGTATTGCAATCAGAGATCTACTTCTTGATTACAATAATCTATCAATTAATCTTTATGAGACGTTGGCACAGCAGTAAAAAGCGTAGAGCACATTATATGGAAAAACATTTTGGCAGTAATGTCTTTCTTCTTTTTCTCTTCTTATTTTTAGGGTCATTTGTAAGGTCTTTGGTCTGAAGACAAGGAGGTAGGGAGTTTTCTACTGCCATCTGTTGATGAATTAGGGATAGATTTAAATTCTGCAGGAAAGAGAGTTTCCACCATTCTCGGGTGAAAAGAGAGAATTTTCACTTGAAAGAAAGTCAGTCTGCAACAGCTTTCCCCAGGTAACTCTTTGGGACTTGGCAGAACTGCATGCAAACTCCAAATGGCAGAGAAAGAAAGAAAAGGTTCTGTTTTGTGGTTAGGGCTGTGCTCAAAGGTCATGCAATTGATCCCGTGCTACTGCCAAAGGCTTGGCAAGGAGCAGATACAGATGCTATTGCATGAAGGCTATTCTACAGTAAAAGTGCACTTTGCTAAAGTAGGGCAGCAGCAGAAAACTTAAATATGGGTACTAACCTCCCTTCTGACCTGCTCTGAAAATTTCATAAGCTGACCCAACAGTGCAATGGATCAAAATACAGAATTAAGTGTGTAGTGTCTCATGGTTACTGTACTGCAAAAAAATTACAAAGAAATATATATATTAGTATATCTATTATATATAATACATATAACATATTCACTCAGCCTCAATATTTGATGGACAGTGATTCTAGCTGACCAGGAATATTACTGTCTGGCACAGAGCTTTTGCAAACACACAGGCACACTTTGAATATGCCTAGATCTGTATTCATTACTAGATTTGGAGATAAATACAGTAAGATTACTATGATGATTCATTATTTTGCTTTTTATTGATGATTTTGAATAAAATTATTTTGAATAAAATCATGAATAAAATTATCTCTTATTACATGATTTTTCTACAAAATTACAAAAATACTTTGCATATTAAAATCTGACCTATAAGAAATTGCAATTTCTTTAAGAAGCCTAACAGACCTTCTTTTTTACTTTAGTTGCAACGATCAGGCTTCAATAACACCCTTTCTTCAGTATTCACTATAATTTGATTTAACATTCATCAATACTCCTTAATTGCTGGAAGCTAATTGTCCATTTCTTTACCTTTTCTGGTAAAAACATGAAAATCTTACATAAAGTTTTAAAAATTATTTTAATAAAGCAAAACTTGTAGAAATTTTCACAGAATACTGGTTTAAGCACCAAAAGATTGTATTAAAAAAAAAGTTGAAATCTAGCTTCAGTAGCTCACATAGTGAATGAAGTATGTGGTGTGATCTGTATGTTTTTGAGTTACTGTTCTGCTGTCTGTCTTATGGCTGGCCTGACACATATCTCCAGCTCTACCTACTGCGAGCTGCCAATTTGCAACACTCCTGAGGTGGTAGGTGTTCCCGTAGGCAACCTGCTCATTTGTTCTTGGGACACTTTCTTTTTGTCCCTAAGCCAGTAAACATTTGGGGGAGTTTATGGAAGACAAGTTTCATTCCAAAAGTTTTATCCTCACTGCAATCAGAAAATTGATTCCTGAAAACAGCTTAGATCATGTCAAGGCTGTGATCAATAAAGCTGCATCAGGAGACCTCATAGCCTGAGAGAATCTCAAAGCTCCAAGATAGCATATCCCACTACCACCAACCTACAGCTAGTATCAGGGAACTAAAGAAGTGATGTGATGAAGGGATATTTGCTTACATAACATTTTTTCCCGGTCATCAGAGGGATAAATTAAAAAGCTGGCCCAAAACTCTTCTGGACTGCTGCCTTGTCCTTGTCTCTCCTACTTCCCACTTTTTCATGCTATTGCAATGACTATCTCCTTTCCTTCCGTTTGCTACAACTTCTTTGCTGAAATAGCAGCAGTTTTGGCAGTGACAGCTTAGGCACAGAGCCTATTAATTCATGCATTGGTTTATACATTGCTGTGTGCCACCTCACCTTTAAAGCTGGCACATTTTACTAGTGAGAGCAGCCTCACAGGCTGGGATACACTGAACTGAAGGACTAAAGGACTGTTTGATAAATTACTATTTATTCACATAAAACAGTGGCTTGTAGGGCTTTCCCCACGTAGGTTACTGGGTTCATTTATCCAGTGACAATATGTGACAATATATCTCTTGTTTTCTAACTAAGTTTAGGACTTGAATGTGAGTGAATATTTTAAGTTAAGAGACTCAGGATTTTTAGGCATTTCAAATGAAGGCTGAAGCTAGGAGTGATTTCTAAGTTCAAGTGGAGCTCCAAAATGCTTGAACTTCACCTTGTTTGCTCCAGATGACTTAGCGGAAAGAATACAGATGAAATATTTTAACACCAGAGTTCAAGTACAAAATCTGTAGTAAAAATAAAACAAAATGGTTCAATTTCCTTCAGCCTTCTTTTTTTCTTCACAAGAATATCAGGTCTTTCTAAAGCTGTGACTTAAATTTCTGCAAACATGCAATCCTTGCTAAGTCTGCAGCATTGAGCAGCCTGAGTTTTGCCACACATTTTGGGTGAGGCCCCTCCTCATCTGCAAGGTAGAGCTTTGCAGTGACTTTCCCATTCCCTCTCCTACTATGTCCCACAACGCAGTAACCTTCACACTGCCTGAGAATAGCTGGATGCTGCTTCCAGCATGGCTTGTCAATTGCTGGCAATTTAGTTGGCCAGATGGGGTTTCTGTGGAGAAATGCGAAGGCTAAATGTGCCCCCGCCGAGCTCCTGGCTCCTGCTGACTCAGCGAGCAAAGGACACAATCGCATAGTGCAACTTCCATCTCTTTTCTCACCTTTTTTTTTTTTTATACCCCCTTCTATTTTGCCTCCTTCCACTCATGCAGGATTGTGCCTGCACTACTAGTGCTGAAGACAGGGGATTTTTTTCCAATTAGGATCTGCAGCGGACTGAAATTAAGGGAATCTTTATCAGTCTACTTCCAAGCCCCTGCAGAGAAAATGTGAAGCGGCAGAGACCAAAGTGAGGCCTGGTGCTTTTACAGAGGCGTGAAGCAGATGCAGTGTGTGCAGATAATATGAAATGGTAACAGAGAAGTCTTCAGCCAGGAGGGGAGGACTGTGCTGTGTCTGCCTATTGTCCCCGCAAGAGGAGCACAGCGAGGCACCCGCTCCCTTCGGCTCCTACTGATACTGCAAAAACATTAAGAGCAGAAGCAGCAGCCGAGATATATATTTTTTTCCAGGGAAGCTTTAAAAAAAAAAAAGTCCAAGTGAGGGAAGATATTGAGGGAAATGAGATTTAGATCCCATTATAAATGGAAATGTTTTCAAGTAGAGTTTTTTGAAAATGAGCTGAGGCACTAGAGCATTTCAAAGTCATGAGAACATATTCATTAACCATGTAAGAGTGAAGGAAAGTCCCATAATACATGCTTATATTAACAACTGATTGACTTTAGAATGCCTTAAATTGGCATGTAGATATTTTTATTAAGAGTAGACAGCTCTGGGAAACAAAACACTGAAAAAACCCAGCTAACTAGCCAGCCAAAAGATCTTCTCAAGTGAAAGACGGACTCAGGCAAGCAGGATTCTATCTGCATGATGACTGTACACCAAATGTGACAATTTGGCTCTCTGATGTCGATCCTTAAAATGAAATGTGTTGGTTTTTAGAAATGTATGTTTTTTTATTCGTACATTTGTCTCAGATCCCATTAAACAGTTAATAGATGGGAATACTTTTATATCCAGTTTTCAATTATGTTTAATGAAGACTCACTAACAAAAATATTACCATTGTAAAGATAAATAAAGAGATGAACATTGAGAAGCTTTTCTTTCCCATATAAAGAATAAAATATTATTTTAAAAATAGTATTTCATGATTTATTAGTCCTCAGTATGGCCCAGGAGTCAAATTTTTTTGAATTGGTATGTCAATTCTGATAGAGGCCTTGAATGATGGTTTTGATGACAGAGGGTTTTGTGGAGTGAGCAAGCACTATTATACAGGATGTTTTGAGACTCCAACATTGATTTTCCAACATTATTAAGTAAATGTAAAGATTTCATTCTTCAAAAGCAAAAAAAAAAAAAAAATCAGCTTCTTGCTGAAAATTCTTCTTGCTAATTAAAAAGGGTGTTTTCCAAAAAAAAAGGCACTGTTCTTCTTTCAAAGTACATATGTACAGAAATTAAAGCACTCTGCATCCAGTTTCAATTATTCTGCCCAAGTCTTCCTGTAGATTAATCTAACTTGAGAAAAGTGGTTATATTCTGCATATCCCCAATAAAGAATTGCAATGGTCTATTGACAGGTCTAGCATTTTATGGAATGTTATATATGTCAGAAGGTGCTTGCCAAATATTTCCTCCTGTTATCAGATAAATGAATATATGCATATTTGCAAGTGAGCACATACAGTTGTATATGCGTTGCATGGGAGACACAAAAGCTGAACCTAGGTAAACCAGTTTGTGCTGTAGGACTTTCTTCCATTTTCCTCAGCACAAAAACATTCTTATATTGACCGATATGTGGTCTCAAGGTGCTCTTTGCCAACCTAAGATACAGAGTAATGAACAGCAACCTGGCCATAAGCAGGATGAAGCATGGGAATGTATGAGCTACACTGAAGGAAAAGGAGAGATGGAAAAACTACCTTACTCTGAGGTCTAAGAGGATACTTAGTTGAAGACAAGGTAGATCTACTTTTTCACCAGGTTCTCTGGTTTAAGTTTTTTAAACTGTTAATCTATTTTTGCATTACCCATTCCTTTGAGAAAAACAGATTTATTCTGGACAAAGAGGAACTGACTCAGATCTTCTCTTTCACACTTAGATATTTTAACCTGATCTCAATAGAGGGACCGAGGAAAATTGAACTGATCTTCCAAACTTTTGCTCACTGAACAACAGTTAGTTGTCACTGCACCCAGGTCAGCTTTCAGGATCTGGCCCTTTCTATCCCCCTACAGAGAATATATTTCATGTTTGAATATTCTGTCTTTCAAGTCTTTCCACTAAATTACTTTCTTTCTGTGAAGCCTATAAAGTCTTAATCATCCCTTCTACCAAATGTTATCACACTTACATAGCAAAAGATGCCCAGAGAGAAGACTAGAACATTTGGGACCTTCTGCCATCTGTGCATCTCTCACTTAAGCTGATTCCAGATTCCTTCTCCTCCCCCCAGTGCTTTCTTCTCCAAAGCATTGTATACCCATATGCATATATTTTTATAGGGATATGGATTTTTGCTTTCCTCTGTAATAAAAAATACTATATGCCAATTGTGTCAAAGGGACATCACTGGGAATCATAAAATGCTCGTTTCATGGTTAGAAAAGATATTAAAAAAACACAATATAGGTGGAACTATAATTCAGCCTGCTTGTACTTGTGCATTCTGAAAGAGTCTTTCATTAGAGTTGTTCCCCAGCCACCCTGGGGCCCAAGTTTCTTCATTGTACAGAACTGACCTGCTCTTCAGTGAAATCAAGGAGGAAAATGTTGTCTCATGGTGTTAGAACATTATACTGTAAAGTTGGAGACTGACATTCATTTCTGCCACAGAATTCCCACATGATACTAAGTCACATAAAAAATATTTTGATTGTGGTTTCATCTGTTTCTGAGTTCCTGACCTGAAATCCTCAAACTGATTTGCAGAACAGTGAGCATCCCCAGGTGCAGCTTATGTCAGGAAAAGTTTCCCTTTGCACAGATAAAAGCTGTAAAATTCTAAGCACTCTCAAAACTAAGGGCCGAGAAAGGCTCAAATTAGATATCCAAAGTCAGTAGCACTTCTGGTGCTTATCTGAATATTACTTTCCCTTTGTGATATTAGAATCATAATAATACTCAGAGTAATATAGTTCCTCACAAATTAATTTGTATTTTTAATTGCTTAGACAAAGCAGTGATGTATGTAAAAATTCCATTTAGTAATCCTGTGTTCGGGATGTTATCTGAAAATGTGCGGTAAATAAGGCCTTGAGACAGATACTGAGCACAGAATAAAGTAAAATATTCAGTAGCTGCTTATAAAGTGGGTCCCATTTGCTCTGTGTATTTTATGAAAACAGAAAAAGACAATATGTGAACATGTAATTAGATTGCAATCAAACAATGAAATGGATGGCTCGAAGGCAGCTGAACTGAGGGTCTTCTGACAGTATTAGTTCTGATATTCTATAACTTCTGAGTGTTTGATGCAGGAATATGAGTAATATGAACAAAGGGATGCATATGTCCTTGATCACCCAAACTGAATCATGTTCATATGTTGAATAAACCATTGGTATTTGAACTACAACTAAATAACAAAAACGAGTTGCTATTCTGTATGAGGGCCTGGACAGGGCAATTTTGTCTATATATGTAAATGATATTTATATATCATTTGTACAATCAAATGATGACTCCTCAGAATCTTGCTTCATCTTTTTGTCCATATTTAGACCCAACTTTCATCCCTCTGTGTTGAAGCCTGGCAGTTTCCTGCTCCTTATTGCCTTCTCCCAAAAAAAGAGATTAAATTAATACCTGAGAGGAATGGTTTCTGGGCAGAAAGTGGCAAAAAAAATATCATTCAACTGCAGGTTAAACTACACCCAATTTGAATGAAATTTTGGAATTTTTTTTTGGCAAAAATTTGGGGGCTACTTCAGTTTTTCGGTGGGTTAAAGCTTGAACAAGCTTGCGTAGGTAAATTGCAATAGTCAGAAAAAATACTCATAAAATTCAGTATTTTGATAAAGCTGAAGCTCTCGCTGAAATATATGAAAGTGCTGAAATTGTTTAAATAAGATTTTATGTAACTTTCACCATGGATAAAATAATCTAGCTTCATCATCACAAATCATTGAATCAGTTTGCTTGACTTTATTTAAAAATTTGACTTAAGCTTCAGATCTAGAAGGAAGAAGTTATGTGCTCAGTAAAGTAATAAGCAACTAAAAAAGGTGATATATTACAGGAATTGTCATGAAGTCATAAGAGCTGATGTTATCATTCTTACTTATAACTATCAGATTAGTAATAATACCAAGTGAAATCAATAACTTCTGCCAAGAATGGCACATTTGATGAAAACTAGAAAACTCTTTTTTCTCATTACTTTGCCCTCATCAACTTTTCGGAATCATAGTAAGTTAAATATATCTATCTAATACCACACTAAGTGTCATACAGACTCCTTTAAAGAAAAAGTGATACTAGAAATAAGCTGCAACTTGTTTTGTTTTTAAAAAAACGTTAATAAGTAAAAAAAAAAGAGGATAAATAACTTGGTTTTAAAAAGTAGTTTCTCACAGCTGTACAGATGCCTAATTCACAAGTAGGAACTTTCTCAGATTTCTGAAATCTAATTTTCCTCATTTCTTCTTCATATAATTTTAATTGCATTTGTAAATAATATAAAATAAATTACAAACTTTCTTTTCTTGACCTCATAAAATTTCCTCTCATTTTTATATTTCTTATTTTCTATTTCTATCTCAAAAGTCTTCTCTATGGTGCTTAATGGAAGATCTTCATGAACAAATTTATTGTACTGTCTAGATTTTGCTTGTTCATCGAGGCCTTAACGTAAAAATAAAAAGATCACACCACTTTCTGTATATTCAGACAGTATGTGGTAACATCTCTCCCCATTTAGACCGACCTTTGACATTCTGGACAGTTCTGTTCTTGTAAAATGCCAAACCTATGCATGTTTTCAGTTTCTTTTCACCTGATTTTACTTCTGTCTATGAATTTATGCAGCCCTTTGGAGATGTTAATTCCTGTTTGTCAGAATATAACACCTCTTGTCCCAGAAAGGTCTGCTTTTTTTTACCTTCCTTTTCACTCTCATTTTCCTTTTTTGACAGTGAAACATTTAGATGTGCAGAATAACTTACTGATAGAGACGATAGGCAAAATATGGACAAGATAGACCCCCAGACATACAGTAGCCAAACAGCAGAAAATATAAATATTATATCCTCTTATAGATTTCAACAAAGCATCAACCATAAGGCTTCAGATCTTATTAGAAAATTGCTAGGAAGGCACCAGCTTCACTTTTGCAAAACATGCTATGAATAAGCAAAAACAGATGCATTTAGGCCTATTTACACAGAGACGCCCACTGAATGCAGATGTCACTCGTCTGGATTCACAACAGTTTTAGATACAGTGTTTAACAGGAGAAGTATTAATGAAAATGGAGAAGATAGGAATTGAAGCAGCTGACTGATCAGGAGAGGGCATCAAGTTGTGATCTGTGTTTGTGTCACTGGAAGGAAATTCTTAGAAGAGTTCTCCTTGGCAGTTTTGGGGTACATTTTTTCACTACTTAAATTAAAAACTGATTACAAAGCTGGAGCATGTTGCTGAAATTTGCTGATAACACAAGTTGGAGAATCACTGAAAACATAAAAATACACAGGAAGAATCAGATGATCCTGATGACTTCTATGATAGAAATGGGATTAAATTTAATAGTACAAAGAGCAATATAACAAGATTTTCTATTATAAACTGGGTAGCTCATCAGCTAGAAATGACAGGGAAAAAGAGCCAGAAAAATCAGTGAACCAGAGAAGGACTGTCAGCCACCAAAATGTGATGTAGCCACAAAAAAAAAATGCTAATGCGAGGTATTAGTCAAGGTATTTCCAGGAAAGAAGGGGATTTTCAATGCTGTCGCATCAGGCAGGGTATGTCCTTATGATGGAAATCATGAACAATTCTGAATTTCCATATTAAAGAAAGGTTCACTAAAACATTTACTAAAAATGGAGCTGGTGAAGAGGAAGGCTATCAGCAAATATCTTGCCAATGCCGAATTTACTTCATGAGAAGGCATTGAAAAACTTGCATTTTTTGCAAGTGATAGAATGAAAGAAATGCTGTAAATACACGAATTTGCAAACAGATTCTGAGTCTCTGTATTGTGAAGTCTTGAACTTTAGTATCAACACAGGAATGAATAAATACAAAACAGACAAAATAAATTTAAACTCAAAGATCAAAATATTTCTAGCCACATGAGGAATTCAGTTCCAGAAGACTGTAACTCTAAAAGTACTAATTGATTGTAAGAGGTATGTATATACTTGTACTGGATTTATACAACATGACTGAATACAGTATTGGAGGATAAGACTCCCCAAGGGTCCACTTCCAGTTTATTCTGAGTAATAAGTATGATCTCTGTGGACAAGCAAAATAACATTTACACCACCAAGTGGTTTAAAAGCATTTATTTTGATTAAAATGCACATCATTTTCTTCTTCACTCATCTGCTTAAGTTTTGCATGAATGCTTTAGAAAACATTCACTCACTAGGTGCCTAATGGAAAGATTATTTGGTCAAAGTACTTCTATTGACTTCTGTATGCTTTGGATTAGTTTCTATATCCTTACCTATCAAGCAGTTGCTGCAAGCTTCCAATTTTATCACAATATTAGACTGCTTTTCTCTTTTTCTCATGATCTTAAAAGGCAAAGAAAGAGCTACACTTTGGTTGCCCTGTCTGTTCTTTAATGTGCTTAGATTGCAGTTATTTCCTGCAGAGCCCTGGATGAGGTTTAGTTTGTTGAAGAGTAATTTTTTAATCATCTCTCAGAATGAATGAACTGGAAGATATGTCAAGCTTCTATCAGAAGATGAAAAATGTGAAAATTTATCAGTACCTTTCTTCTTGTAGGTCATAAAACTCTGTACAGTATTTACTACTCTTATAAAGGAAGCTAAAAATGTAATTATGCCAAGGATGATCACCAAGAAAAAAGAAATTTCAAAATGGATAAAAGACACATGGAAGTATGGCTGCCTGTGCACATGGCAAAAGTGGAAGAGTGGCAGCAAGAGAACAAATGATTTCAGAGATAGACTACACATGTCCAGTCTTCCCCATGGGAAGGGTACCTATTATCTCTTCTGTCTTATTTTGAAGAACTAGGGTAGCAATGTAAAATTTGGCTAAACCTGGTTGGTGTGACAAAATATTTGGTAAAGAGATTTTAATCATGGCAGAAGAAGACCAAATAAGGTCCAACAAGCAATCAACATCTCGGTCCTACTCTAAATTACCTCCCTTGTCTTCATATTTATTTCTTTATTATATAACCATTATGTATTTATATAGCCCTCATTTCAGCTAGAGAGCAATAATTATTTTGACGAAGCACACAAAAACTTTAAAGTTCCCAAATAAACAGATCAGTATACATGTAAGCTTGAAAATAACATTTTAGAGTATAACCAGTAATACATATTGAAAATAAAGACATAAAAGGGTAGCTATTCTTCAGCGGATTCAATTATCCGTAATAAAAGCTGAATTTTAAAATCAAATATTCTTTCTGTGAACTCTGCAAAGGTGCCATTTTGCTTGGGTATTTTCTCTTCTGTTCAACAGGCAGCTGACACAGTAGATTCAGGAAGACATGCCAGATCTTTTATGCTATACTGAATTACATTAATAATAAATTAAAGCTGCACAGGATGCTCTAGCAGTATCACAGAAAAGATTTTATCATCTCCTAATTCTCATTTAAAAATTAAATAACACTTTAACTGACAGCAAAAATATTTGCAGCATCCTGCAAGCCACAAAACTTAAAAAAATAATATTAGGTCAAGAAGTTTTGAAGAGAATATAGAGGTAAAATTATTTTAGAAAATTTGTGGACTCAGTTTTGGCTATAAAGGATAGCTGATAGAAATATGCGAGTACAATAGCCTGAGGATAACTCATTTCAATGCAACTACAAAAGTTTAGTATATTTTACTGGTTTCTATCAAGTTTCATGATGCAAGACTTTCCTTTGTGTATGTAGTTCTCTGGAACAAGAATTTCCTTTAAATTCTCTTCAGAATGGGTTTCTGTGACTTTCCATCAGTCCATCATATAAAAAATTTTAGGCAGTGCATTAAATAAAGAGGAAATAACTGCCATTTATTCTAAGACAAATACAGAGGTAGATGTATAATACATTAAAAAAAATGTAAGTGCAAAACTGCATGGTCTGATGAACCTAATCCGAAAAGACCTATTTGCTTAGTGGCTTGCAGGGTGACCAAGCAGGTCATTGTACTTTCTTCTATTTCATAGGGATAATCATCTTTTCTTTTTAAGACACTTTGAGACTTTCTATGTGTTCACTATAGATATCAACACTGGAAACATTATATCATAAAAGAGCCTATATTATTTCTGAGAGTAACTGTGATGTCCTGTGCAAGTAAATCCATAGAATATCAGCTGTACTCATTTAATATTTGCAGTGAAAATGATCACATTTTTCTCTCTTTGCCAGTGCTACCTGGTTCTCATACATTTCATTTAAATTAAATCCAATTTTAATTATCTCCTCTGGATGTTTCATTGGATCTCTTTTAGGTAACATATATACTAATAATACATAATATTTCTCTAATTGTGCTATGAATTCAAAACTCACCTTAAAATGCCTTTTTCCTCCCTATAGTTTACTTTGCATATAGAGAAATCAAACAAAAATTTGATTAAAAAATAAGTCCATAAAATAATGGGCCTGGGTAAAGCACTCGTTTATATTCCTTCAAATCCAGGAAAGCCTGTAGTTGCATATGAGGTATAAATCTAACCAAAATCTGCCTTACTTCATGCTAATCCATATGCTTTTCTGAAGAGCTTTTGTTATTTTTTCCTTCTGATTTAAGCACAATCTATATACCTATTCTCTACAATTTTGACTGGTTAGACTTTTTGTCAACATTCTTTCTGTAAATGACTTTTCAAAAATAAATCCTATAAAATTATTTTTGAAACACAATAAAAAAGGGTAAAATCCACTCAAGCTTAATCACTGTGACTTGTAAAGAAGATGATATACACTACTAATATATCACTAAACAGACTCACAATCTCTTCTGCTGAATGTTACTTTAAAGCATTCTTCATGCTTAAAAAACTCAAAGCAATCATGGCCATGCAAAACCAACAAAAACTTTTATTTTGATTAAAATTCCAAAATTAATTTAAGCCTGTAGTTCTATTTATGTGAGATTTAGCCACAGATATCCATCAGAGATTATTTTCACTCTGTCAAGAATTTCTGTAATCTATTTTCTGCTTTTAAATCCTCAAAGACTGAAGATTTAAACAAGGTAACTAGTTCCACGTTTGGCTCACATTAAGTTAAATAGTCACAAAAGCAAAGAGTTAACACCTGCTTAAAAGGAAATTTGCAGCTTCCTTATTTAAAGTCTTAAGGTTTAATATCCATCAGAAAGGCTGCTGCTGCAATGAATATTTTAAACACTTCTGCCTATTACACGAGACTACACAGCAAGCAGATTCAAAAAGCTGCGAAAGACCCTGGGCAAGTGTCAGCACCCGCTGTAATTCAGGCGACCTCCCAGGACATCGGGTGCCACGGGCTCGGGGAGCTCTGCGGCGGCCGGCGGGAGGCTGTGGCGGCCAGGGGAGGTGGAGGGATCACGGCGAAGTTGCACCAAATCAGCAAGACACTTTCCGGAGAGGAAAGGTCACGGCAGGCCTCGCTGCTGCGGTGTCGTTTCCTCCGCTCGTCCCTTGGTGGAGTTCTTGAGTTAGTTTCTCCCGGCCGCCAAACGGCTCTAACCGCTTGCGGGGCGGGGGGGGGGGGGAGTTCGCCGTTGTTTCACCCCCCCCCCTTTAGAATTGGCTGTCATGTTTACTACATTTAACCTTTTCCTCGTATTATTATGAATATGTTATTTTCTTTCAATGAAAGCCCACCTGAGTTGTTTTTCCTTGTGAGAGCTTCTTCATTAGTGTTTGCACGTAATATGTGTGTGTGTATACACACACGTGTATGTATGTGTATATATGCACAATGTGTATATATATATATGCAGTGTATGTATATATTACACATACGCGTTTGTATTAACACACAATGACGTATATTTGATAACCTATAGAGCGTACACACTTGTCTCTAATGCCCCCTCTGTGACCCGGGCGGGCTCCCCGCTGCGGGTCCCGGAAGCCCCGGGAGCCCCCGACCTTCCCGGGGTGCCGGCCGGGCGGCGCTGCCGGGCGGGGGCCGCTCGCCCGCAGCTCGAGCTGCCCGGACACGGATTGCGCTGCCCCTGCCAGCGAGCGCCCCCCCGCACGCCCTGGGACTCCCGGCGGATTCCCCCGCGGCTGCTCCCGGCAGCAGGACGGAGCCTTCTCCGCACAGGGCGCGGGGGTGGCCTCGCTGGCACTGCCTGAGGGTCCGTTTAAGGACACGAGCTATTTCCTCCCGGTAGCTCTCCAACCTCCCGGGCGATGTTATTTATTACCGGCGATCCCGCATCTCACCAGATCGAGAGGACTGAACGCCGCGCCGGGGCTGAGCGCGCGCGGGCGCCATGCGCATGTGTATGTGTATATGTATGTATGTGTATATGTATGTATGTGTGTGGTAGGTGTGTGGTATGTGTGTGTATGTATGTGTGCATGAGTACGTGCGTGCATACGAGTGCGCGCCGGGCCGGGGGCTGTGCCGCGCACCAGGTCTGTCCAGGGGGCAGAGCCCCCGGCCGCTGCGCTGCCCTGCGCTGCCCATCGAGGCCGCTGCGCGCGCGGCCGCGGCAGAGCGCGGGATGGCGGCGCAGGGCGCGGGGGTAGTGGAGATTCCCCTCTCCCCGCGCCGACATGCGGCGCCGCGGCCGGAGGGGCTCGGTCAGCCCCGACCTCCCCTCCCCGCAGCCGGGCACGTGGGCCGGGAGCAGCGCTGCCATCCACCATGCAGCGCACGTCGTGCCCATTTCCCACGCCGGCCGCCTGCCCTGGGGGAGGAAAAGAGGAGGAGGAGGGGGAGGAGGAAGAGGGGGGATGAGAGAAAAGGGAGGGAGGCCGTTACCTCTGCTCCGAAAGAGGAACCAATCCACTGTGAAGGACGCGGCACTCACGAGCAGGAAAGACATTGCACATTCAGAGAGAGGTTGCATGTGAAGACACTGCAAAAGAGAGAGGAGGGGAGGGGGGCCGAGGGGGGCGCGGACGGCATGTGAAAGGCATAGTGTCTGTAAGGGAGGCCAGAGAGGGGAGAGGGGGGAGTGCACATGGCGAGAGAAAGGAATCACTTATTCCCTGGAAGAATCAAGCTCTTGCAAAGCAGGCAGTAGTAGCAGAAGACATTGGGAGTTGACGGGGAAGGAGACGTGGGCGAGAGACGAGGAGTCCATGCCGTGCAACAGCCCGGAATCCGATTAAAGTTTATGGCGGGGAGGTTAAAAGCGCGTTCATCCCGCCCCTCTTCTGGCGAATACATTAAGTTTCCTGGCTGCATTTAACAGCACAAAGGAAATGGAACAGCGGGAGCTTCGGGTTGTAATTGTACTGCTAGTGCAGGGAGCCAGTGTAATGCAGTGTGCTGGTATTCCTGCGTACTGGTATGTCTGGATCTTACACAGTGGGCAAAATTTCCTCCTCTCGGAGTTCCAGAACAGCGAGAGGGGAATTTTGATAAATTCGAGTTGCTTGGCAAATATAATAGGGATTTGGTATTAATCCTACTTAACCCGCTGCGAAGATGCTGAGCTGCCGAGCCCCCCTCCTCCGTCCGGGACTGCGGCGGTGAGCACTGAGCCTGCGCCGAGCCGCGCTTTCTCGCTGATGCTGCAGATATAAAGCCGAGTGTCTCCAGCAGCAGCGGGGGAGGGTTTTCGCGTCCTGGCGAAGCGGCAAGAGAGGCAGGGGCCGGAGCCGCCGCTGCCGGCGGAGGAGCTTCCAGCGCAGCGGAGCGAGGGCAGCGACTCCTTCCCCGTTCCCCGGCTCGGATTTTGGGCAGCGTGGGGACGGCCCCTCCGCAGGTCCCCGCGGACAGAGGTGGCCATCTGACTCCCCCCCGCCCCCCCTCCACTGACTCGCGAGTGGCAGAGACGCGCGGTGACCGCCGCTCTGAGCCGCCCCAGTGTACCCTCCGCCCTCCATCAAATATGTCCCCCCAACGAAGGAAAAGAAAAGCCATTAGACTGTTTCAAAAATAAGCCATTCCACTGCTTCACACAGACAGGGAGCCCGCACTCCGCGCCGCTCGCCGGGCGGGAAGGCGAGCGGGGGCCACCGGGCATCACGCCGAGCGGGGCCCGCGGGCGATTGAGCGGCACAAAGTCAAAAGGAGACGCAAGGTAGGGACGCTAGAATAAACAAAGTTGAGCGGAGAGTTTTTTAGCGTCAAAGTTTATTTCCCACTTACCCAGGTAGGTGACGCTACATTTTAGCAATCATCGAGCAGCCAGCCTCTGTGCGGAAATAAATGTTACTTCTTACATGTGTTTATTCGCCTAAGCCTCTCGCCCCCTCCCTAGCCTCCTTTTCGGTGATTTTTTTTTTCCCTTCTCTCCTAGGAAACCCACAAACATTGCTGAGAAGACACATTTAAATGATAGTAACAGGAAGAACATGAACACAAAGCCCCGAAGGCTCACACAGCATTGGGAAACAGGACGCGAGCCTGAGCTCTAAGGCAGCCCCCCTTCCTCCCTGGAGTTTTATCCAGTTCCAGTGACTGCAGCTATTTCACAGAGGCACCGACACGGCAGCGAGAGGTGGGAATCTGTGCGAAGCGGCTTGTCTTACCAGCGTGATTCCGCAAACGCAGAGCCCCGACCGTGCACTCACTCTGCCTACAGGAAAGGCGAATAAACATTTTCTTTAAAAAAATAATCGTTGCTTGGTTCACAGCTTAAAGCGGAGGTGGGCAGGGAAAGGGTGGCAGATAATCACTACCGATCGCGGCTTAGGGAAGGCAACAGCAGCCACACTGTGGCGTGCAGTGTGGAGCGGTGCGGAGAACGGAACGGGGCTTTTGCGATGAGCAGCTATCCCGCTTACAGCAAGAGCAGTAGCAGAGGCAGAGGGTAAGGCTGGGCTTTCTGGAGTGCAGCGCTTGACTCGTCCTCCCTCCTCCTCCCTCCCCCCCTCCCTTCCTCCCTCCCTCCTTCTCTCTCTCTCTCTCTCTCTCTCTCTTTCTGTGTATGTAGCGCAGGCGGCTCTACTGCTGCAGCGTCAGGGAAGAGCTACCGAGAGGCTTCAGCAGCTCCCACCAGTTTGGGCAAACTTGCTGGTTTACTGCCTTTTTTTTTTTTTTTTTTTTCCTCTCTTCCGAGTGGGAAGCTTCTCAGTTGTCATTCAACATTTTTTAAAGCACAAGCCGCTTTGCCGTGAAAGCGCCTGATCCGAGCCACACTCCTCTGAAAGGCACAGGAGGGAATACACAATTGCAGATTTCACCCGCCGTGGCGGTGCAGATCACAGGAAACAACTGACTGATATCATTTTATTTGCAGGCAGGACTGTGTGCTTTTTTTTTTTTTTTTTTTTTTTTTTTTTTTAACCGCCTCGCGGCTCTTTTCCCCTCCCCTTTGCCATTCCGCTTGTATGGATGTAATTCAGAATCTGTGTTAATTCACGTGGGGGATCCAGTTACATCTTGTTCCGCTCCGGGTATATTAACAAGAGACCAATAATCGCCTTTGGACACACAGCCTTGTTGCTAACCTTTGAACTGAGAGGATCAAGTTCAGATCTGGTTACCTGCATTGGGACGGGAAGGAAGAGGCGAGAGGGAGAGCGCGGGGGAGCGAGGCTGCAATCTCATTTGTGAGGCGCTCTCCGTGCTGCAGATCCAGACTGCTATAACACATGCAGTGCAAATGCAGGTAAGGCACACGCACGAACTGCGGATGCAAAAACAAACTTGGGACTGTGCTGCCTGTATGTTCTTATCTACAGCCTGGCAGATTGTGGGCAAGTGGCTTCTGCAGTTTCTGTATCGTTGCTTTGTGACTAATGACCTTGCGCAGAGTTGTTAAAAAAATCCTCTCCGGAGAAAGAGCTGAACATTTTAGGCGATCTCTGAAGATGGATTTGGGTGCTTTTCTGCCAGCCAAAGGGGATATTCTATGGACTGCTCTGTAATACACAGGCTTCGTCTGCTCTCAGTTGTACGGCTTCCGACATTATTGGGATTTTTTGATTGTTTTTCTTTGTCTTTTTTTTTAATTGATATTATTTTTAAAGAACTGTCCATTGCTAAGAGGATTTGGAGTTTTCCCGGCCACGAGCCCTTTGAATAAAGCGAATCACATTTTTTTTTCCTGTGTGTGCAGAGAGGGGGAAGAATAAAGCTAAAGCCTTGGTCGTAAACGGCTGAGCGAGCGAGAGAGAGAGCGAGAGAGAAGAGAGAGAGAGTGTGTGAATTGTAGTTAACTCTAGTGTCGAAGACGACGACCTGGGGGGCTTCAAATCGCACAGTGCTGCTCCTGCTTTTATTGCAAGCCTTGCAAAGTGATTACAGTAAAATCAGAGAGGAGGAGGAGGAGAAGGGGGAGGAGGAGGAAAATCCCATCCTATCTGCCGAGATGAATCTTTAAAAAGCAAAATACACTGTCCCGTGAACTGTAAGTATATTGCCACTGGAAGGCAGGGAGAGCAGCAGAGGAGCCCGCAGCAGGGTTTTAACCACCAATTGCACCAGCCATGAGACATTAAGTTTCCTGGAAGAGAAGGATTTTATAACTGATCACCCGGACGCTCAGCTTCGCTGTTGGTTCATCGGGGGAGTCTATTGGAGGTCGGGTGGGAGAAAGCGGAGGGGGCTTCTCGGTGCGAAGATGAGGAAGATGCGGACTCTCCTTGGCTTTGTGCATTGCTGCTGCTGCTGCTGCTTCTTGCTGCTTCTGCCTCCGCCGCTCTGGGTCAGCCTGGCGGCGGCCAAGCAGCTCCTTAGGTACCGACTGGCCGAGGAGGGACCCGCCGACATCCGCATCGGTAACGTGGCTGCCGACCTGGGCATCGTGACGGGCTCCGGAGAGGTGACATTCAGCCTGGAATCGGGCTCCGACTACCTCAAGATCGATAACATGACCGGGGAGCTGAGCACCACGGAGCGGCGCATCGACCGCGAGAAGCTGCCGCAGTGCCAGATGATCTTCGACGAGAACGAGTGCTTCCTGGACTTCGAGGTGTCGGTCATCGGCCCCTCGCAGAGCTGGGTGGACCTCTTTGAGGGCCGGGTCATCATCCTGGACATCAACGACAACACCCCCACCTTCCCCTCGCCCGTCCTCACGCTCACCGTGGAGGAGAACCGGCCCGTAGGGACCCTCTACCTGCTCCCCACCGCCACCGACAGGGACTTCGGCCGCAACGGCATCGAGCGCTACGAGCTGCTGCAGGAGCCTGGCGGGGACGGCGGCCGGCGCGGCGGCGGCGGCGGGGGGGCCTCGGCGGGCGCCGAGAGCGCCCTCTACCCCGGCGGCAGCAAGCGGCGGCAAGAGGCGGACGCGGGCCGGAGCAGCGTGTTCGAGCTGCAGGTGGCCGATACCCTGGACGGCGAGAAGCAGCCGCAGCTCATCGTGAAGGGGGCGCTGGACCGCGAGCAGCGCGACTCGTACGAGCTGAGTCTCCGCGTGCGCGACGGCGGCGAGCCGGCGCGCTCCTCGCAGGCCATCCTGCGGGTGCTCATCACCGACGTGAACGACAACAGCCCCCGCTTCGAGAAGAGCGTCTACGAGGCCGACCTGGCGGAGAACAGTAGCCCCGGGACGCCCATCCTGCAGCTGCGGGCCGCCGACCTGGACGTGGGGGTGAACGGGCAGATAGAGTACGTGTTCGGCGCGGCCACCGAGTCCGTGCGGCGCCTGCTGCGCCTCGACGAGACCTCGGGCTGGCTCAGCGTCCTGCACCGCATCGACCGCGAGGAGGTGAATCAGCTGCGCTTCACCGTCATGGCTCGCGACCGGGGCCAGCCCCCCAAGACGGACAAGGCCACGGTGGTGCTGAACATCCGCGACGAGAATGACAACGTGCCCACCATCGACATCCGTAAGATCGGGCGCATCCCGCTGCGGGACGGCGTGGCCAGTGTGGCTGAAGACGTGCTGGTGGACACCCCCATCGCGCTGGTGCAGGTCTCGGACCGTGACCAGGGTGAGAATGGCGTGGTGACCTGCACCGTGGTGGGGGACGTACCCTTCCAGCTCAAGCCGGCGAGTGAGGGCGAGGGGGAGCCGCAGAACAAGCGCAAGTACTTCCTGCACACCTCGGCGCCCCTGGACTACGAGGCCGTCCGCGACTACAACGTCGTCATCGTGGCCGTGGACTCGGGCAGCCCCAGCCTGTCCAGCAACAACTCCCTGCTGGTGCGGGTTGCGGACACCAACGACAACCCGCCGGTGTTCAGCCAGGCCGTGCTGGAGGTCTCCTTCCCCGAGAACAACCTGCCCGGCGAGCGCGTGGCCACCGTGGTGGCCACGGACGCGGACAGCGGCAAGAACGCCGAGATCACCTACTCGCTGGAGCCGTCGCCCCTCTCTCCCGAGGCGCCGGGCGGCCTCTTCACCATCGACCCGGACTCGGGCGACGTGTCGGTGCAGGCGGTGCTGGACCGCGAGCAGCGCGACACCTACGAGTTCCAGGTGACGGCGCGCGACAAGGGGGTGCCGCCGCTGCAGGGCTCCGCCACGGTGGTGGTGCGCGTGGCAGACCGCAACGACAACGAGCCGCGCTTCATGCAGGACGTGTTCACCTTCTACGTGAAGGAGAACCTGCAGCCCAACAGTCCCGTGGGCATGGTCACCGTCATGGACCTGGACAAGGGCCGCAACGCCGAGCTCAGCCTCTCCATCCAGCCCAGCGAGCACGACCAGGCCGCCGGCATCTTCTCCATCGAGAACGACACGGGCACCATCTACTCCACCGTCTCCTTCGACCGGGAGCAGCAGACGAGCTACACCTTCCGGGTGAAGGCGGTGGACGGCGGCGAGCCGCCGCGCTCGGCCACTGCCACCGTGTCCCTCTTCGTCATGGACGAGAACGACAACGCGCCCGCCGTCACCTTCCCCAGCAACAGCTCCTACACGGTGCTGCCTCCCTCCAGCAACCTGCGCACCGTGGTGGCCACCGTGGTGGCCACGGACGCCGACACCGGCCTCAACGCCGACCTCAATTACAGCATCGTGGGCGGAAACCCCTTCCGCCTCTTCGAGATCGACCCGGCCAGCGGCGTCGTGTCCCTGGTGGGCAAGCTGGCGCCCAAGCACTATGGCCTGCACCGCCTCGTGGTGCAGGTCAACGACAGCGGGCAGCCGCCGCAGTCCACCACAGCTCTGCTCCACGTCTTCGTCAACGAGAGCCTCTCCAACGCCACCGTGGTGGAGAGCCAGGTGGCGCGCAGCCTGCACACGCCGCTGGCCCAGGACATCGCCGGCGACCCGAGCTACGAGCTGAGCAAGCAGCGCCTCAGCATCGTCATCGGCGTGGTGGCCGGCATCATGACCGTGGTGCTGCTCATCCTCGTGGTGGTCATGGCCCGCTACTGCCGCTCCAAGGGCAAGCACGGCTACGAGGCCGGCAAGAAGGACCATGAGGACTTCTTCACGCCGCAGCCGCACGACAAGGCCAAGAAGCCCAAGAAGGACAAGAAGGGCAAGAAGGGCAAGCAGCCCCTCTACAGCAGCATCGTCACCGTGGAGGCCTCCAAGCCCAACGGGCAGCGCTACGACAGCGTCAACGAGAAGCTCTCGGACAGCCCCAGCATGGGGCGCTACCGCTCGGTCAACGGCGGCCCGGGCAGCCCCGACCTGGCGCGCCACTACAAGTCCAGCTCGCCGCTGCCCACCGTGCAGCTGCACCCGCAGTCCCCCACCGCCGGCAAGAAGCACCAGGCCGTGCAGGACCTGCCGCCGGCCAACACCTTCGTGGGCGCCGGCGACAACATCTCCATCGGCTCGGACCACTGCTCTGAGTACAGCTGTCAGGCCGGCAGCAAGTACAGCAAGCAGGTAAGAGAGCCGCGTGTCCCCGCTGTAACCGCGCACA
>NW_020455204.1:11726206-11974532 GCF_003342845.1 Nothoprocta perdicaria | reverse complement strand
TTTTTTTTTATTTTTTGGCTCGCTGGCACCGTGGCCGCGCCGCCTCTCTGCGCCGGCCCCGCCCCCGGGGGCGCCTCGCCCCCGCCCGTAACGGCCGCGTGGGGAGGGGCGGCGAGTAACGGTCGCCGCCAACCGCCAACGGCCAGGGCAGCGCGCGGGTGGCTAAACGAGGCGGGTGGGCGGGCAGCGCGGGCCGTCCCGCCGCGGGGCCGCCCGCTCAACCCTCGCCCCTCATTAGCGCCCACTGAAGGCGAGAGGAGGCTGATGGCAGCAGTTAGGAGGAAGGGAGACTCCCCCCTCCCCAGTGCCCTTTAGAGACCCTGCGGGGGGAAGCGGAGGCTGAGCTGCCCCCGGGCGCAGGGAGGGCGAGCTGCCGCCTCGCTGCGGGGGGGCCGCGCGTAGCCCCCAGCGCGCGGCACACACACGCACGCGCCTCGAAAGGCCGCGTGTGAATGTGCAACTTTTGAAGCGTTAATGGCTCTAATTATCGGCTCCTTCATTAGGATCAAAATACCCTAATAATCTACAAGCCTCCCCGTGATGTAATTTACACCATTGGAGTTTCACTGGGTTCAGCAGGAGCTATGAATACAGTGATGCAAGTGAGCATCACTATAAATGAATCTTCAGTATATATATATATTTTTTCCCCGTGTATATCACACGAAATTCATTAAGTCACACCAGGGGGCTTTTGTTTACCTGCCCAGCCCCTTCATAGCTCTGCCTGCAGTTCTTCCTGACTTCAGTGAAGCCCTCAGAGGGAGGTGTCCCTTTATTTAAGAGTGCCACAAGTGACTGGCTCTGATCCTGGCTCTGCTCACTGAGATCGGTTCAGTGAAGCTCTGATAGCCTAAAACTGAGATGAGAGGGACTGCTTTACAGTTCCCAGAATAAAGCAGGGATTCCACAGTTACCACAGTGGGGAATCACACGCCAGGGAATGTGTCAGTGTTATTTTGTAGGATAAGATATTTTATAAGAGACATATGTAGCCTGAACAGAGATATTTTTCCATGTTACGATATTTGGGTGACTGTAAAATGAGATAAATGATACACATTTGGTGATTTCCATTGTATCCCAGTTAAAATACATATTGAGAGAGATTTCTCAGCTAGTAGTGCATGCTACACAGGGATCTAGAAGTAGCTGATTCGTGCAGATAGGGAGCCAAGTCTGGAACAGGGACATTCTGACTAGTTTGAAAAAAAAGCTTTATTTTCAACTTATTAACATGCAAATATGGTACACTATGGCATTTTTTAATAGAGACATCTGCTAGGCTGCTAGATTTTTAGTGTGTAACCAATATTTGTAGTCTGCTTAAAAATACTTAAAATATTGCAATAGGAGTTGCACTGTATGAGCCACTCAGACCTCCAGTTCTCCAGAAATGTGTGATTGATGTGGTATCTGCCACTATTTTTGTGTGTGTTGTTTTACAAGTCGTACAAATGTTTCATAGAACATTTGACACGGTAGTTTCTCGGTAGTACATTTCATTAGCTCTCTCCTGGAGAGAACATTATAATTTTGGTTTGAAAATATAGTCCATATAAAATATGAAGTACTAAGAAAGTTCCCAGTATTACATCTGGTAACATTTATTAAGTGCGTAGTAGACAGATTATGACTTTTTTAGTGACCATTAACAACAAAGTAGAAGTGGAACCTATGTGAACCAGATATTAAATCTTTCTTGCTAGTGCAATTCATCTAAATACAGAAATTAAAACCTGTCGAAAGTGTAATTTATTTTTAGGGGAAAAAATGCTGTGAAAGGTAAATGCAGGATAAAGGAATGATAAAGGTATGATAAAGACCATGCAGATGACTGCTTTGCTTGATATAAACCTCCTTTGAGGGTATATTACAAAAATATATTTTGCTTTGAATTATTTAACGTTCTGTAAAGACATATTTTTCAAATACAATACATTAAAAGACTTTTTAGTAGAAGAAAATGGCTTTATTACACTTTCACTTGCAACAATCAAACTGAAAGAAATACATTCTGAATTGCTTCATTATTTATTTAGCTTGGTACGAATCCAGATTCTTGGTGTCTTGACAGTCTCTCTTCCTTTTTTTTTTTTTTTTTTTTTTTTTTTCCCTCTACTAGGTGTCTCATTTGTTGTGAAAGTTAATTTAGCTGAATAGCTTTCAGCTGATATTCTTTCTAATGACATGTCTTTTTATTTTAAAGTGTGTCAAAAGTTCTTATGCACCTGCTAAGCATGCATGTAAGTTAAGGAAAGTTTTCAGGAACTAGTAAGGCTAATGCTAAATAAAAACTTCCCTAGGAGAGGCTAGTTGATACAAGTTTTGTTACAGTTTTCTTCTAGATGCCTGCCAACTTGTTACTGAGTGACACTTAGGTCATTTTGTGCACACTTTTGCATAATACCATAATGCCTTAAGGCATACGTGCATAAATAGTACAGACACTTTACATATCTCAAACATTGGCAGTGGAGCATTTGTTAATTTGTCAGGCCACAATACTAGTATTTTAGCATTAAAAAAAAAAAAGCGTGTGGAACTCTTGTTCAGTATGATGTTTGGAGAGAAATGTGGAGCAGTTATAAATAAACCAGTATGATTTGGTGTTATACCAAGTAGTTCTAGTTCAGCTGTACATTCCTGCTTTGACTAAGGATTCCAGCTTTTGTTCCAAGGAGACATTAGGAAGTTGATAAAGTTTTAAAATGAGTAAGACAGAGCAGGAAGTATGTGTTCTAGGTACTGTAGATGAGAGTGATACTTATTTGCCATTAATGTAATTAGAATCAGTAATTGATACTTTTGTATATCCACAATATAGCCATCAGGAAATGAAGTCTCATCTTACGTGACTGATTGGTGTACCCAAATGACTGCAAGTTGTTTTCGTTGTGATTATATGAGATTTCCTTCCGGAATGCCTCACATGAGTTCCCAAGTGCATCTTGTTTGATACAGTATTATATAGGAGAACATAAATGTCTAAGACTAAAAGAAAAATAAAAGCTTGTTACTCTGTTCTTTCTTGAATTAAGTATTTTAAGTGTAAGGCTTAAAATGGAGGTATTTAAATCTTAACATTCACTTTCTCTTTTTTTTTTTTTTCTATCTGCCTTTCATGTGTTTATAATTTGAAAGCTGTTTTTTTTTTTTTTTTTTTTTTTTTTTTTTTTTTTTTTTTATGATACTACACTCCAAAATACTCCTTTAGGTCCTAAATTAGCAATTGAGTTCAGTAGGGGGTCTTATGTACATATCTACTTAGTGGTAAGCAAATGTTTAAATTCCTTAGGATTCAGTAAATCTTAAGCACTTGCCAAAAGTTAAAATATATCCAAAAGTATTTTCCTGAACGGGGATGAGTTTAAGGGAGTTTTTTTTTTTCTGGATCACAGATTTAAAATTGCAGCCCTCAAGATGCTGAACATTGCCTGTCAGGAGCTCAGCTGCTGTTAACTTTCAGCAAAGACAGACACAGATAAGAAAGCTCAGTGTGTATTACGGAAAAATCACTTTGCAGCTTGGAAGATTGCATCCTTCATCATAATTTTAAGTCATATTTTTAAGATATAAATACTTGTTTGTTTTCCCATATTAGTTATAAACGTAACTTTATAAAATATACTGTTTTTTTTCACTTTGTTTTGTAGTGAAAAAGGATGGTATTTGAGCAGATTAAGCAGGTAGGTAGCCAGTTAATTGGTTTATAAACCTTTCAAACATTGTCTAGTATGCTGCACTGCAGAAGCATATTGGATGGTTGGTTATCACATATGTGACTGTGTCTATAAACTAAAATGTCCATTTCCTCAGAAATATGTACATGTAACATGGCCTTATCAGGACTCTATATTCATGCATTAAGAGGGCAATCTGTTTAACCATGCAGGAAAGCACCACCTTTTTCTCACTGTGCACAGACATGTACACATATAGACATACATCAGAGACTGTTTTTAATAATGACAAGCAAGTCTCAAGAACAAAGTTCTTTACAGCTTTCTGCTTAGCGAATGTCCTAGAACATGATAAATAGAACGAAGTTATCATAGTACCTGTGCAATATAGGCACAAAACATGAGAACGTTTTCATTATGTATAAGCATTTACATTGAGGACTTATTTCAGATAACTAGGTTTAGAATTGTTTGTTGCAAAGTGTTCAGAAGTGTATTTCAATATTCTGTTCTCGATTTACATCATAATACATACTTCACTTTTTTTTTTCTCATGGCCTGTATTTTGACTATTAGTAACAAGTGATAGTGAAGAAGAAAATAATCAAACACAAAGTGGACATGGTGTTGATGCCTTAATTATCTTTATTTAACACAAAGTGTTGCACTGGTAAGAACAGCCTTTTTTTTTTTTTTTTTTTTTGGTGAAATGGGCTTGTACAGTGTGCAAAAGACTAAGTTACCACTGAAACATTCTGCACTCCCAGGAGATGTACAGAGCCAAAAGGGACAGGATCTGAGTAAAGAGGATTCATGCTTTGAATAAGTAAAGAAGTGTACTATTATAGGCAAGGCGTAAAGAGAAACATCTTTAAAAGGATAGTATCTGATTTATCAACTTAGACAGCTCTCACATTGTACATGCGGATATGAACCTGGGTTATAACTATGATTAGCAACTTGCTAACTAGCTGTGTTTCAGAGAAGTACCTGCTCTGGTGCTTCAGGCACATTCTCCTGTAATAATTTCGTTCTGAAAATTGTAGAATATTTATGTAGTTAGTGATCTACTGGACTACTTTGAAATGTAAAACATCATTTGGATTTTGCATGAAAATACAATGGAGAATCATCAAGCGACTAAAATAGTTGGCTATGTGCTTCTGAGTTTGCTGAATACTTCACAACCACTGTGAGCTCTTCGCTATGTTTACTGAACATTCTAGTGGTTAAGTTACTAATCTTAACACAACATGTCATCTTAATTTTCTTTGGCTATATATATATATATAGGAAATATTGATGTGGACATTTGAATAATACAGTATTTAACAGCCTGGCTTTCTAAGTGATTTTAGCAGGTCTCCATCCAACAGATATTTATGAATTGTTAGAAATACGACAACTTTATTTTTTTTTCAGCCTATATAATTTCTGTTCCATACTTACTAATTTTTATTTATTATAAAACTTTCAGAACATGTTTATATCTCACTAAATGTTCAGGAGACCCTTTTTCTATAGTTTCTACTGGATTCTTTCTTTTTTTTTTTTTTCTTTTCTTTTTTGGTAGATCAGTAGTTTTGTTCTTTGAGTTTTATCAGATTTTGGACCCTTATTACACTAAATTACACTAAATAGTTATTTTAATCAATAATTAAAACTGATATATAGGTCAACAGTTGCTGTCCATAAGAGCTTTTTTTTTAATATGAGTTTGAATTATTTCATTTTTTTAGTCATGATTGTAGTACATACACATACATATGCATGGAGTGTATGTGTGTGCATGCAGTTTACTGATGAGAATTTTGCTGATGTGAACTGTGCAAATCAAGTTACTGTAATAGGCTATTTTGCATGGCCTAGTAGCAGTATAAGAAGGACATAAAAATGCTGCTATTAAAAATATTCGTGAATATTATTTCAGTTGGTGTGAAGATACCCAGTCTTGTCTAGCCTTGTTAACTTCCTGTTTTGAAGTGCACTGAGTAAACAGTAAAGCCGAATATACCTACATCCTTCCAAGCTTTTCCTTACTTATACTAATTAGCATATTTTGAATTTTTTAAATCTTCATTAAGGAGATCTCTTAAAACCAGAGATGAGGTAAAGTTAGAGGGTCTGTTTGGGCTTTAACATAAAAGAAAAAAGGAGATAAATATGTTTATTATTATAAACATAATGTGCAAAATTAGGACTTCCTATCTTCCCTATACTTTAGACAACAGAGGCTTTCTGAGGTCACTCTTAGCATAACAAAATGCCATAGTAATGCTGAAATAAGGAAGGTTAGTTGGGACGTCTAAAATGTGATTTACAACAACAAAAGAAAAATAAAGGATGTAAAATGTCTTTATTTCTTATTTAAGTGGTCTCAAATATTTCTGAAGGAACTTGCAGGCCATGTACAGATATCAGAATCTCAAAAAACACTTGTATCAATGCATCAGTTCAGGAATTTCCTAAATGTGTAAGTGACATTGGAGTTAACCTAAAAACTGTACTGATAATGAATCCTTTTTTTACTCTTACATATAAAGATTTACTGACAAAGTTATAAAATCACCGTGTAAGCAATTTTAGACTTGCCTATTAAAAATATGTAATGTGCTAAGTTTGATACACAAAATGGAAACCATGTGTAGGAATATGTTGAATAATCATATTCTCATTACTTCTAATGAGATTGGAAAACTTTAGAGAAGGCTGTAGTTTCTAAAAAAGCTTTTTGGACAGAGGCGATACTCTGGTCCAATTCACAAGTAAAAGGTATAGAAAGTGATGTGTTTTCATTTCTTACTGTTGACATCTATCAAACAGTCCTCTCATTTAGGTAACGCAGCTGCTTTGCAGTTGTTAGCTTGTATAATGCTGCAGTGTAACCAATAAAGCTTGATTTAATTTTACCCACAGTGGAACACAAATGACACAAATCACTAGTAGATGATGAATAAAAGCATTATATTTGTATATTTCAAAACCACGTTATGTATTATGGAGAACAGTGAATATGTGTTTAAAGGCAAATGCCTATTCTTTCAGCTGAGATGTTGTTAGGAAATTTGTGTTCTGAATGAAAATAGCCTAAGAGAGAAGTTTGTAATCCCCGAATGAAAGAAATACACTTTGATAAGCAACAATTGATTTAAATTTTGCTATTATCTACTTTACAGATGATATGGAATTGAGTTATAGATAACAGATTAAGAAGGGTTAACTGATTTACTGAAAATCACTCACAAACTATGCAGCAGAACTGGAATATAGAAATAGTGATACCATCCTCTAACAATTCAGAGGGTTTTTTCTCATCATCTTGCTTCATTTGGCCTGTTTATGGTACCAGATTGTAAGTAACAAAACCCATCACAGGAAAAGAATTCCTGTGTTGCTGTCAGTTGTTGGTTATGGAGAATTCCCCTTTATACTCCCTGAACAATAGAGTTGCTTGACTGGGATTGTGGCCAGGATGCTAAGGAAATGTGTGTCCTTTGTGCCAAATGTTTCTTCCATGGTAGTACTTCCCAAAGAGAAGCCGGGAGAGGAGCTAATGTTATTTATAACCTCTATCCAAATGTAGCTCTCAAGGACTGATCAGCCTCAGAGCTGTCCCTACTTCTGTTGGATACCAAATCCATGTGAGGCAGAACTGCTTTAATTCAATCTAAGAGACAGGAAGAATATCTTTGATTAGGACAGTACTACTACATAGGAATAGTTTATATAGATTTGCTTTTCTGAATACAGTGTTATATTGAAAATTGAACTTTAGGAATTTACAGAGACTGATGTAGTATTCTGGGTGTGATTCAGGTATCTAAAGCTGTGCTTCTTAATGTCATATAGATACCATAAAGTTTTTGAGGCATCTGTACAGAGCTGCACTAGTAGATGTACAACACAAAACCTGTGTTCTTCTGGAAGAAGCTCAAAGTCAGGCAAAAAAGCTGTCAGCGACTCATTCCTTTCATTAAAACATAAAAATAAAAAGCACTCTTTGATAACTCTAAATTTAAGGCATGTTGACAAGGTTGAAAATCATTTTTAGATAATAGTTTGAGTATAGTTTTCAAATTTGTGTGCCATACACATGACTATTAACAGTACATGCCTGTGCCAAAACGTATTCATATATATACTCAGGTTAAGTTAGGAAATTATTTTTGAATTGGCACAAACTGTTTCAATTTTTATAGAAACAATAGTGACAACCCTTTTCTGATTTTTCATTCATCCTCAGAAATACTAGGCTAATGTTTTATCTCATGTGAGTATTTCCAAAAAGTTGATAAAGTTAACAAATATCAAACACTGTAAGTTAAATTCAGCTGCATTATATTAGAATAAAATTTAGATACAGGAGATAATGTTTTATCTGTTTATTATATTGTGCATCAAGTTTCATTTAATTTATGAGGACTTGTGTATGTATAATTTGGAAGATAATGGAGAGGAGATTTTCATCATGTATTAAACTGAAATGTGAAAATCTCTCTTTAACCGGAATGATGTAGTGTCAGTGAAATTTCAAATAATATAAAAGTATTTTGTTCTTGAACACATTCTTAGGCAAAATAGTGGTGCAAACGCATATGTACCTAAATGTATCTTTATTGAGTCACTTTCTTGGTCATGGTACTATTCATACATGTGCTAAACTTTAAGAGGCATACACATGGGAAAGATTTACCTTGAAAATATATATCTACTTTATAAAGCAAAACTTTGTCACTCAAATGGGATCATGCTTGCTCTGTAACAAAAGTTGGCTATTTGCTTAGGCAAATGCTTTTGAAAGTCCTTTTATGAACTCTAAATTTAGCCAAGAGTAAGTATCTTAGTAGGCTAAAATCTTTCTAAAGATTATATATAAAAATGGAGATAAAGATAGTGAAACAGATGGTGAAAATGAGAATTCCCCCATCGGTTTCACGGGGACATTTTAAGTCTCTGTTTTTTCACTTTTGTTTTTCACAACTTCTTTTATTTTTGCTGCTTTCAACCTATATTTGGTCTCATTCTCCAGAGTGTCATTCCTGTTCTGAGTCAATTTATGTTGTCATAGAGTTTGAATAATGAAATGGTAAATCAGTCTCCTTATTTCCATCCACATATTCTGAATTGCGTATAATGACATACATGTGCCCTATGTGATGGCAACAAAGGATATTTATCATTCAGTGAACTCAGAGAAGAAAAACTGTTTTAGATAAGTCTGCAATTATGTTACAGTTGCAGCACAGGTTTACAAAAGGGCAATCGTTGATTCATTTGAAAGAAAAGCATTTATTCCATTTTCAAGCAGTATTGTAAATTCTTTTACGGAAGGAATAACTGCACTGGAACCTGAAGTCTGTATTTAATACAGGTCACTACATGCACAGTCACTGAACCTCAGCCCCGATCTTGGGTCATAACTGTCATGTAGATTTAGAAAACTCATTCATAAGGCTTCTTTGACTATATACTTACAATTTTATTCTGCTGCCTGCAACTTAACGGCCTGAATATATCACTTCATTTCAGGGGAAGTCTTTCTGAATATGAATAGAGCTAGACTATTTCTAGAGCAAGTATTAATTCATACGAGTCAAAGTGGCAACACTGAATGTGAAACAGAGCAGTGGCCTAATGGCTTTAAATTCTAAGCATTTTTCCTCAAGATTACAAGATGTAGTCTGGGTCTTGTAACTTACGCAGTTATTGTTCTGTATTACAAAATAGAGTAGGATGCCGTATCTAGCAAGAGTACAGATAAGAGCAGGACTTTATAAGATGAAGAATTTTATGTGACAAGTAACTACCACATAGGTGCAACAGATGTTTCTCCAGGATATAGGTTTATGAAATATATGGTTTCATTCGGTAGGCTCCGACTTTACTCTAGCAAGTCTTCTGAACAGCTGTAAAACGATGTAGGTGTATAAATTGGTGTAACACAGTCATTCAGCATGTTTGAATCATGTAATGCTGTGTGTTGAATTGTGTGGTGTGTTAGAGAAAGGATGTGATGCCTGAATGACTGTGTTGTATGAAATTTTCTACATGAATTTAGAAAAATGCATGTGAGAAATTTAAGCTAAAAGCAAAGGAAACTTGTTTAATTATGTTTGTAAAACTGTACTGTCTTTGCTGCCTAATTCTGCACAGCTTCCACAGAGATTGCTGGCTGCTCATATATCTTTTTTTCTTTTTTTGGTGCAGCGGTAGTAATTTAAATATTTATTTATGAAACATTGCTAGGATTCAAGTTCTTTCTGATTGCTCCTTAGTGTTCAGGGAAATGTAACAGTGTAAACTTCCTCTGTGTAAAATAAATCTAGAGGATTTTATATTAATTTGATTGCAAAATATTTTGTCACCTATGTGACATTCAAGGAAGATGGAGAATGTTACATTCAGCTGGCTTTAAAGACATTGACTAGTGATTTGAAAATTCATATTGGACTTTTTAACACTGAATACTAGTGTACCATTCTAGGAACCCTAAAATTCTCAATTTAAATGTTTTTTTTTTCTTTACTAGTTCTTCATTAAATATATAAAGTGACTGAGCTATTCAAGTTACACAGTAACCTTCCTGGAGAATTAATGTTACAGAAATATGAAAGGACTGGCTAAAGTGTCTCTCCATCAAATGTTTCTAAAAGGCTTTATGTATTTATAAGACTTCATGATCTGCTATTGATGCAAATTACTAAGGATAAAAGAAAATCCATCTGTTATCAAAGAAAAAAACTAAATGAAATAAGTCCGAGGATCCGAGGATTTGAAAGACTTAGCATTAAGAGCTAAGAATTCATACTTTGTGATGGGTTTATAGTAATTGACAGTAGAAAAGACTTCTTTTTAGTATTCACAAAGTTTTTTTTTTTAATTGAAGGAAAATGACTTTTCTATAAAAGCTTCTCTTGTAACACATCCTGTTTCATTCAAGAAATTTGTATTCTCACTAAAATGTCTCAATTAAAATATGACCTACACCACTTTGTGTAGAGTTGAACATTATTAATTTTGTTATTATTACCCTTACATTTAATCAAATTGTCTGTAGCTAAATAAATAGCATTTCATCACGAGATGTTGGTTTTCAATCAGCTAGGAAACAGATTACTGGCTTGAGAACAGATCTAAGGCTAGTGTCTCCAATCTGCAACTAATTGTGTGCTGATAATGGTATTGCCCACAGGCAAATCTTTCTTGCTGTCCTGGTATATGATAGATTTTCCTGTAAGTTAATATTAAGTCGAATGGAGACATTTTGTAATGCCGTTACAGTTACTATCTTTAACTTTTCTTTTTTAATTTGAAATATATACTGTTTGGAGATGTTATCTATGTATTTCATTTCTAAAAAGAAATTAGGAAAAGGAAAATCTCTAGGAAAAACAATAGTCATGGTTTTCTCTTTAGCTATTCCTCTTAAAACAGTTGCTTCTATAGAAGATGTAATACTACTGATATTTATGTAAGTATTTGTTCATAAAGTCATACATTCTACTGACAGATTGCATCCAGAAGAAAATAGTGCTTCATCAGTATAGTTTGGAAGAGTGGGTGTTTGGGACCTGCGCTGAGGACATGTCCCAGCATAATCTACAGATCAGGTGCAGACCACTTGCTAACCATGGGCCATGTATGCATTAAAACATTATAAACATCTCTATATTTTTAACTTGGAAGATTATTAGTGTTATTGTGATAGTTTTGACTACATCATTCTAGGCACTTCATAAAGGCAGGATGTGATAAAAGACCTTTTTTTTTTTTTTTTTTTAAGAGGATAACATAGAGGCAGAACAACATAAAAACAGATAGTGTAATCTGTGCATTACAGTGCTGTCCTCCTGATCCAGGTGGATTGTTCTTGTGAAATGATTCAAACAGTCTGAAATCTATTTTTCACCTTGCTAGTTATGCAAACAGCTCTTCAGTTTTTCACTAAAGCAAGTGGGAATTGTTCACTGTCACAAATAATAAATAACAAGAGTACCCAGTCTGCACAGCATGGACATGATAAAAACACATGCTTATGAGTGCTTGAGATTTCACAGCTATTAATTTTGAACTTTTTGATGGCAGTTTTGTTTTACAAGAGTAGATGCTGTTAGGGCAGCATTAAACTGTGACAGTGAAAGATGATGATAACACGCGTTTATCATTATGAACCAGATAAATTCTCTAAGACATGGTCAGAAAATCCCCCTACACCTGAAGACGTGAAATTTGCTTCTCTTCAAATTTACTTTACTGAATACTGAAAATTTAGTATTTTTATTACTACTAATAATCATTTAAAAGATTAACGTTAATATGTTTTGGAAGTTTCTTTGATGTGTATGGAAATGTGTAGCTCTTATCCATGTAAGTGAATTTCTAACATGCTTTTATAATGTGAAAAACAAGACAAAACAAAAAACCCCACCACTAACAACAACAACAACAACAACAAAACCGTTAGAGTGCAGATTACAAAAAAAAACAGCTAAAAAGGATATGACTCAACTATGATTTTATAAATGTAGTAGATAATGTCCTCCATTCTGAGGTCCAGTATTCACTGTTTCAAATAGCAAGCACTTCTTCAGTTTATGGTCACAAACATGCATTTCAGTAATAATTAGGTAAAATTCCATTCCTCTTGCTTTATTGGAAAATAGGAGAACACAACAAAACTAAAAGATTTCTGTTTAGGTTCAAATTTCATATCTATAACAGAGAATAAAAATTATTATGGCATACATACATTAGGAAAAAATATCACAAATAAAATAAGTGAATAAATAAATAAATAAATAAAAATCTGTCCAGAAATGTCAGTACCTCGTTTTTTAATCTTTATTGTTCAGAGGAGCGCAACTCTGCCCTTTCTAGATTCTTTATTGAGCTGTTATTTTTTTCCACATGTTCAGAATTTCATCAAAGTCAGCTTATCTAGACCAAAGGAATGGTCTCTTGTCAAAGAGATCTGAAATCTCCAGAGAAAACATTTTCCTCTTTTTTTTTTTTTTTTTTTTTGGCATTACTGTAGAGATTCACCTCCAACTGTTCTACAACCTGTAGAGAAGACAGGTTAGTTTATTTATTTACAAGGCAAGTGTTTATATTTTGGAATCAACGGCTTAGAGATCATCACAAGATTAATAAGAAAGAATTGCAGTTCCCAGATGCATGTGCTATGCATGTGCTCTCAGTAAAGCATCTATCAATATGTAGACAATTTAACTATTGGCTGCTGGAAGCTTTGATTAGTTTGGATGTGTATCCCATATTCAAAGCATCTGGAAGGTAAAAAAAGTGCTCTCATGAGAAAAGGAAACCCATCTTGTAGTAAGTACATTTTTGTGCCTATCACTTTCTTTTTCTGCAGTGAAAAACTGCAGGTATTTATTTTGTCTCCCAAGGGAAAGGTCTAGCATTTAAGCAAGACTTTTCTTTGTTAGAGTTCTCTCTATCTCTCTCTCTCTCTCTCTTTTTTTTTTTTTTCTAGATTTTTTCTTGAGGCTGAGAAAGAGCTGGGGTTTTTTTAATCTTCATAGCACGGTAGCTTCTGGTCAAGTCTTTTATTAAATAATTGAAAATAAAGGAAGGATGAACTTTGTCAACTGAAAATGATTCTCTTTACCCTCCTTTTCTACTTCATTAAAACCATTGCATATTTAAGACACTGGGGGATGTAGATAAAAAAGACTGCCTCTTTTTATGCTTTTATGATTGTCTACTTTTTTTTTTTTTTAACCCAAAGGTTCTAATGAAATAAGTCCATTTAGAGAACCTTAAAATAATTACTTTCTGACCTTCTGCAGAGATGTTTTGGGAGCACTGTTTTGGGAGCCAAATAAGTATATCTGCTATATGTTTTGTTTTTGAAGGGAGAACTGTACTTGAGAGGGCAGAAGAACTGAGATCAAAAAGATAATGCTAATTTATATGGGAATTTTACTCACATATAAGGTACCTTGTCATCCTGTAGAACAATTTTGTATTTTAAGTTATATTATATTTTAAGTTATATTATGTTTTAAGTTCAGCCTCTGTTCTTCGCATCAAAACAGTCCAGTATTTTCGCACAGAAGTCAGATGCTACTGCACACCAAGCAGCCAGACATTAAGTGGTCATGAATCAAAATCATGTGTTAAAATTAGAATCGTTCTGACAGACACCTATGGCTCACCTACCTTGCGAAGAGTAAACAGAGGAAATGTCAGTACTATGTCTAATCCTCTGTTTTTCATGATCATTTTCTTTCTAAAAGAGGCTTAAGGATTTCAGTAACAAGTGAAATAGTGCCTATATTCTCTACTCTTCCATAATGCAAAAGCTGGGAAGCTTGTTTTGTGAGAAGCTTATTCTGTGACTTTGTGTGTAATTGACAGTGAAGGGGGAGAATGAGGCAGTGTTAGGCTTTTGTTCGCACTTTTTAAAGAAAGAAATATGCTTGCTGATTAATGATCGAAGCTATGAATGTGTTTAGAGTTTATAGCCTATCCTTCAAGGGAACTAGGAGAATTTAAAAGAAGATATGTTCAGACTGGAAAATTCTGGGAAAATTTGCCCATCTTCTTGGTAGCTCATTATTAAATTATATGTTGGCATTTTGCAGACAGGGGAAGAAAAGAAAGGTGGAAACAAAGGGGTGGAAGCATATTGATGACCTATTGTAAGAGCTTAAGCTCTATGCTCAAGAGTGAATGATTAGCATCTAAAATAAGTAGAAGAGGTAATAAAAATTATTGCAAACTATTATCCAGTAATGCAGTATAATTCATTACATCACTGCATGATTTATTATAGTACGGTATGATGCAGCATTACTGTATCCTGAACTTTGACTAGTTGAAATTCTTGGACTAGTCCTAAACAATAAATGACTTGCAAATTAGCCATTCAGAGAATCACAGAGGGTTGGGGTTCAAAGGGACCTTCAGTTATCACCTAGTCCAACCTTTCTGTACAAGCAGGGTCATCTAGAGCAGGCTGCTCAGGACCCTGTCCAGGTGGCTTTTGAATATATCTTGGAATGGAAACTCCAAAGCTTCTCTAGGCAATCTTACCGTGCTTAGTCACCCTCACTATAATCAAATTTTAGAAAATTTTGGGTAGTTTTTATAGAACAGTTTGAAATAATTCTGATGATATCTTTTTTTCCTGTTGAGTCCATCAGAATTTAATTCCTATGTACAGGTTTATGCTGATAGTAGGATAAAAGATCTTGAACTTTACCCAACTGTTCTTGCTCTCAATCTACATTTTGTTATTAAAATACAATAGATGTTTCCGTCTAATATTAGAACGTAGTGATCTTCTTTACTACTGTTAAAGCAGGCTTATCTTGGTGCACATTGATGGGACAGAGATGAGATTTTCAGAAGTTGCTTGTTCTAATTTAACTCCGTGTTCCCTGAGAAGATTTAACTAACAGGGATAGAATTATGGTTAACTGATAGGTATGAAATCATTATAATCAACAGAACTGTTGTTAGATCCTCACATGTTCATGAGGCTGAGTTCTCATGTTAAGAATGAAGTACAAAGATCAATTTAAATAATCATATTTTTAAAAGTTGCTTAGTACTTAGAGATACAGTCTAGTCCTTAGACTAGTACTCATCTCATTTCTTCTCAGCTTGCTGAATGATATCATCCAATCCTAGTTACTTATTTAGAGTTATTTCCGAAAAAGAGAGAGAAGCATCTTCAGAAGTCAAACTATTCCATATATTTTAGGTATGTATCCCTGGATCTCTCTATTAATCGAGGAGAATGACAAGCTTAGTAGCTTCTAGTCACTAAGTTTGGATAAGATTCCAGCTGTACTATGATTTTCAGAAGCAGACATTAGTTACAATTTTATATTTGTGATTCTGTATTTAATCTGTACAAATAACTGTGTAGTCCTCCAAAATTATATTTTAAGGCATTTTTGCGCATTTTGACTGTTGAGGTGCTACATGTATTGTTAGAACAGGTGTATTTGACTATGGCAGCATGTGGAAACACAGAAAATGGACCTCTAAGAATTCAATTATGCATTCTTCTTCTGCCTTCTCCCCTGTCAGCTGCATGTACTCTCTGGAAACAAGAGAAACAGTGAGGAGGTTGGAAAAGGAGGAAAATGGAGGTGCTTTTACAGATATTCTCTCTGAAGTCATAGCATCTTCTTTTCTAAATATGCTAAGTTCCTTGCTAGCACAGTTATTTTAAGTAAGTAACGGTGACGGAATGATAGCAGCGATGTGATGCTGTCAGGGTAGAAGAGACTGTGAGATCATCACCAAGCTCAAGACAGATTTTGTTTTCATCTGCAAAGAATTTGCAGAACGTTTTGATATTTTATTCTTCTTGCTCCAGATAATCTTTCTAGTGAAAAAAATCAAAGTTAATTTAAAACAAACAAACAAAAAAAACTAAAAAAAAAGTAGCATTTATTACACTTGATAAATAGTATTTATAGCTTTTGCTGTTTCTATAATGAAGTCTATAAAATGAGGAATGTGCAAATGGAAGTGGTAGAAGGTATTTTCAGCCTAATATCTCAGATTTAACATGAAGCAACCCTGTTATAACTGTTCTGTGTTTTCTCCTGTGTTTCATTTGTTTAACAAACATGGTTTGAACACTTACAATCAGCTGACAGTACCAGGTAGATTAATTTTATATTGTGATACAGGTGTATAAGATGCATATAAATGTGCTGAAACCATAGGTTTTTTTTGTTGTGATAGTGGTTAAAGGGATACCTAATTTTAGTGATACAGTGTTTCTTTTTTTTTAATCAATCAGAATGTCAGTGCTAGGGATTATGAAAGAGGCTTGTTAGATTTATCTCTAAGTTGAATCTCTTTAGGAAGAAAAAGAGAAACAAAGATGAATAGAAAATATTAGCAATGTTCATGCTCCGAGACTTATTAATAAAAAAGGTGAAATTGTTAGGGTAGTTTGAAGAAGTTAAAAAAAAAAAAATCCAAATTCCTCTATAAAGGATTAGCCCTGTTTGGATGCAAAGTGGTTGGTGAGAACTGTCTGTTTCATAAAAATATTCTATCCTGGCCCCTGGGATAACACAGTATAGGTTTTCATTATAATTTATTCAGCGTTTCTTACATTCTGATTCCATAAAAACTGCTTTTGGCACTTATCTTTCTTTACTCTTTTTTTTTTTTTTGAAAAATATGAAATCAAATTAAAGCAAAAGTATAGTTTTTCTAAAGCACAAAGTTTTTTTTATTTAAAACAGAAAATAGAAAAACTGTAGTGTTCCTAGTGTGAGATTATTCTATTTCCAAAACCTTTGGCTGTAAATTCAAAGTCACGTCCTCCCCTCTCTTTGCTGAGCAACCACTGACAGTTTTGAAGTAGAAAAATCACGGGGTGCGTCAAGGAGATTCAGCTGAGAAAATGACAAGTGTGCATTTTTTTCCAAGAGGCAAAATATACTTGGAATATCTGCATACAGGAATATAAATGGCTTTCTGAATAAGGATATAGAGGTACATGAGGAATCTTAGTAGAAGATTCCATCCAACTTAGTAGAAGTCCATCCAACTAACAGAGACCCTTATGGTCCCTAACAAGGTGTATGATGCCTTGTGGCACCTCAGTCCTATGTGGGGGTTTGTGGCGTGTGGCTCTGTGAAGTGGAAGATGCTGTTACAGAAAGGTCCTTACAGAGCAGTGTTCTGGCAACAGGAAGGGATGAGACAGGACTGCAAGTTTTTACAGCAGATTCTGTCACTGCTATTTCACAGCTGTTAGTTGTGTGGGTGGTCAGGATGTGGTTATCGCAATGCGACAGTTTATACATGACAGATAGACTGTAGGTTTGCTCTCCACGCATAATATGCAGATTACCTGGTGTTTGAATCAGTTTCCCTTTTAATTCTTTTTTTCTAAGGCAGATGCCTCTAGATATTTCTCAGACTTAAATGGGTATATGATGTAAGTGGAGAATAAATTCTCCAGGCCAGAATTTTGTTCCTTTTCTAGCTGATTTATTAACTAAAGAATGAGGAACCAGGGAAAACACTGGAATTCCATCGCCATTGTGCTAGACCTGGCTTCCTGGATGTGTTCAGGCTCTAGAAGGTTTAGTTGTGCCTTACTCCAAGCTGTTGCTCTGCACTGACTTGACTTCCTGCTACAACAAAAGGCCATTTGGAGACCAGTGCATTGCTGAAAGTAGCTGTTTCAGTCATTCAAATTGGGGGGTGACCTGTGAAGACAGAGAGAGAGAGAAGAAAGAAGGCTGTCAAAGTGGTTTAAAAGGCATTTTGTTCCCTTCCTCTGATCTTGAATTGAGCAAGTTTTTTTAAAGAAGTATATATTTTTTATCTCCTCTTCTTAAAAACAAGAGTTCACCTGTGAAATACTTGATGTGGAAATAAACAAAAGGCACAATCCTACCTATCTGACTGATTTTTTTGTTTATAGACTGAAGTTCAATATTTTTTATATAGTGATTCTACTCAAGCTTACAATTAAATTACGAGTTTTTTTTATTGCTTAAAAAATTGTTTTTTTCATTGATAGTTTTCTAATCGAGTACTAATCGAGAAGTGATCTTTGTCACCTTTTATATAGTTTGATTCATTTTGTTTACTTAAAAAAATACATTATGATTCTGCAAAGTTGAATTAAAATGTTTTTGAATTAGTCATTTATATTCATAAGTATATATAAATACTTATTTAATTATATTAATCATGTAAGTAATCATTATAATCATTTAATTACTTTAAAGGGAAGAGAAATTAAATATAAAAGGGTGCTACTCTGGCTGTATTTTTTTGCCATTCGATAATATTTTAAAGCATTGTGAGATTTAGCACCTCCACATGCATGTAAGCTAATTAGTGTTTATTTTACTATAACTCCTTCAGTTCAAGCAGTGAACTGAAAAGTGTACTTTGAAAAGTATACATGCCCATATGTAATAGCAATTTATTTGTATTTTTTCATAGACTTACTTTACGGCTTTTAAACTTTGTAGAGCTCATATTTTTTTATTAAAAAGTGGCTTACATGCAAAATGTATTAAAAGTAGTTCATGAAGGTTTAACTCTGAAGCTAAATGGTTGTAGATTAAGAGCAGGTATGAGAAGTACTTCAGGAGAGAAAAGTGAGCGGGAACAGAGAAAGATCGGTCATATGAGTGTTTTACAATTGTAGCTGTTAATGTCATTGCTGCAATAATATGTTATAGTAGTGAATATTCAAAGAAATACAATGAAAGAAAAAATGTTACTTGTTATATTTTCATCTCATTTCATGAAGTAATTTGTAAAGATTTGTGTATGTGAACGTGTGTGTGGTAAGGCAAACCCTGTTCGATACAAGTCACTCGTCGTTACTTCATCACCAGGAATGATACATGCATGCTACTGCTCCTCTCCTCTCCTCTCCTCTCCTCTCCTCTCCTCTCCTCTCTCCTCTCCTCCCCGTCTCCGTCTCTCTCTTCTTCCCCTTTTTCCTTTTCCTTTTCCTTTTCTTAACATAGCCTGCCAGAGTACTGAACTACAAATTCTAGCCTGAATTTTACGCACTGATGGATCACTGCTGAGTTTCATTGGTTGCTGGTGGCACAGTCTCAGTACAATACATTAAAATAAAATAATTCATTACATTTCCAGCAGCTACTGAACGCCGATGCACTTTGAAGTTTCTGTGATGATTTAAAATTTTTGGGCATGAGCGTTCTTACCGCCCTACATAAGGAAAGTTTCTGGCAAGCTATAGAACTGTATAACCATTTAATTCAACCATTATAGAGAAGATCAGGGACTGTCTAAGTACCTTATGTAAGCATCTGTCTACTAGCTCTCGGAAGTGATCGAAATTCACTGTGATATTACTCAGGGGTATCCCATTCTTCTCCAATAATCCCAGCAGGCGAAGTCCAATAGACGAGAATAGCTAATACAGTATGTGTGATAAGGAGTTACAAATGTCAGCATAGTCTCCTTGTAAGTTATCACATTCCCAGAGGATACCAGAGAAGTTAGTGTATTACTCATTGCAGTTTCAGCATTTATCCTCAGATAAGACCTACTTGAGGTTAATCTGCATTATGCATTCTATGTAGCATCCTATAGTGCAGTATCTGTTCTGAATTTCATTTTGATACCATCTGAGTTAAAGAAAATTGGAGACTTCTGCTTTGTTTTGAAGTTATCTCTAAACCATCCATAAAAATATGGAAGCTTGTTTCCTTTTCTTTTTGAAAGACGACAATGTGTGTTTGAGCCATTTGCATTTTTCAATACCTATAGCCATGTTTATTTATTATTTTAAAGGAAAGAAAGGTTATATTTTTATATAAATATATGTACACATTTATATAGTAAAATGTTAAGTCTATTACCTGGCATAGTCCCCAGGTACTGGGAAGGTAGCTAATGCAACTGTGCTTGCTGCAGAGTTTTGGCAACCATATTCTACAATTATTTATTCATTTTGTGTTTTTAATGGTTTTAAGCGAAATTGATTTAATTAGCATTTTTCCATTCATAAGATCATACCTATTATAGAAAATAATTCTAGCAATTTCACCTTTGTTTAGGCCTATAGTTAGGTAAATGCTTATGAACATTTTTTTTTTTTTTTTTGTAAAGAAATACCACTCAGAAACCATAGTTTCTAAAAATAAGAAAAAAATATTGACTCCTTGCATTTTAAAATCTGGTAGGTAGAATATCTAGTAATGAAATGGGCCAGGAACCATTCTTGGTGAGAGTAGCTAGCACAAGGGAGCTGAAGTGCGAGCAGCTTCTCCTGCCCTCCAGAGCAGGACGACTGGGTGCAGACTGCCCACTGAGAGCCACCCCGGGGTGATGGCCCCCAGACTGTGGCTACGCATTACGGGGTGGTGTCAGCCGAAGCTGTGGTGAAGATCACGCTAATAGTTTAGTGGTTTGGATATTCACTTGCCACAAGCTGGACCTGTGCCATGGCCCTGCTTAGTTTATTCCTATGGGCATGGCTTTACAGTCCGTTCAAAAGGCTTTTAGTGTATTACTATAAAGCATTAAAAAAAAAAGCATCACAGCTGCTGTACAAGATGTACATGTATGTACATATAGGCATATGGAAAATACAGCTTTATGTGAGAGCTGAATATATGTATGATGGAAAGGTCATCTAGACCTTTAAATGACTGTTTGCATTCACACATTTTTTTTTGCACACACTTATAAAAATGACTTGTAAATATTAGGCTTGTAATTCTGTGCAGACTTGCTTATGGATTTACATTGCTTCTGATTTCAGGTGACAGCTTAAAATATCCTTGAAAACAACAACAACAAAAAAAAAGAGCAAAATAATACCCACAAATCCCACATAGTGTTTTATAAGTATAGATATTTTTATCTTCATTTAATTTGTTTTTCTCACACTTCGAAACTTTTCTAGTACATAAAAGCTTTCTAATATGAAATCATCATGGCTACTGTGATTCCAGTGCACTAGAGAATCAAGAATCTTTCCCTCTTCCCAATGTATGACCATTAAGCAGCATCGTATGGGAAGAATAATGCCTAGAGCATTTCCTACTAAGCACTTGAAATTGCATGTGTAGGAATACTACCAATGAAATTGAGAACTTAAATTCTCATCTCAGCTTAGGTGTAAAAGCACACTGGCAAAATTATCCTAAATTTACATTTATATAACTGAAAGTAGAATATGCCTCCATGATATCTTTACCATATATCCCTGGAAACTGGTAATTGAAATATTCCCACACTTAGCACTAAAACTTAAATTCGTACTACTGTCGTTGGAAAATATCTTGGCTCAGGATGATCGTAGGTACCACAAATTACCCACAGCTGTCCCTGAATAGAGTATCACTAACTCGTTATCAGCAGGCACAGGCAGTATTGAGTGAATCTCAGGAAATTCTGACATTGTAAAATTTTGAAAGGCTCTTGTTCATTTCTTGAGGCAAGGATTGAAATTTCCCATTGCAGTAAGCTAATAAAAATGCATTAGGGTTAACAGTAGGAGCTCTGGAAAGGTTTTGTTAACCTCTCCATTCTGGTTATCCTCATTAAAATGTGCTAATGCAGATAGGAAATTTCTGGAATGGCTAATACCAGTGCATAAAATAGAACAGCTAACATCACCATTTGATGCATTTCTAAGTCACTAAGGAAAGGAAGCACTCAGTGTCTTTTTTTTTTTTTTTTTTTTTTTTTTCCCTCTAAGGTATAAGGCATCCAAACATTATTCTTTCACAATTAGGTGATTCCCAGATGGCTTGAGGAGTAGCATTCAAGTTAGAGGGGAAAAAGTCTTCTGGAATAAAGCCAAGTGTAGGACTTTTCAGCACCCAGTATAAACTGAGAATTATATGAGAAGTTTCTGCTTAGAATAAAATTAGTATTTCAACCTCACTTGCTATATATGAAAATCTCAAAAACATATAGACTAGGTGTGGATTATTCTAGCTGACCCATGCTACTGAAATTCAAACACTTCTGTTATCAGTCAATCCTTGCTCAGGATGCATCAGATCAGCTGACACGGCTTGAAAAAAAAGCACAAAACATACAAAAATATCCAAGAACAACAAAACATGTACAATGTGAGTTACCAGCCTTTCACTTGTTTCATTAGAATATGTCCTGAAACCCCTTGTGCTTTGTACAGGACAGGCTGCTGAACATTCATAAGTCATCTGCCAAAAGCATGGGAAGATGGCTGTCATATTGCAGGTCAACTAGTAATATGAACACAAATATGTCACTTAACTCCTTCCTTCTATGGGAAAAAAAAATATTGATTTATTTCAAATTGTTTGGCAAAGGAGATGTTTGTACTTGTAAGACTTAAAGAATTAAAGGCACTAAAATACAGAGTTTTCATGTGAATGAAGTTCTCGTTCAATATAAGAACTATTCGTTTGAAAGGATAAATCTTGTCAAATTCCAGGTACTTTTGTGGCCCTATAAAATGAAGGTCACACAATAAGAGTGTCCCGGGAAGTATGTAAGATTTTAAAAGACTGATTGTAACAAGTGTTGCACATAGGTGTATTTTCAACAATTCTGTCATTCTCATAGGGTTTTCAGCTTTAATGTTCCTTTGTCTTTAATTTACGTTGGATTTTTACTTCCTTCATTAGGTTACATTTCTATTACTACTTCCTGTGAGTTAAGTGGGCTACCATTTCCCTTTTTCCTCAAATTGCTAATTTTTTTACTTTAAATTATAATTTAATATAACGTTCATGTCTTCGAAGAGATAGCATTCAATTAGATTCATTATTTTGCTTCTGTCATGAGAACAGTTTGGAACATTAGATACAACCTAGTCAATCTGCCTCAGAACTTAATGTAAGCTGAATATTTTGCTTAGCAAAGCTAATGGAAATTTTAACATCGATTTAAGAGTCAGCTTGATCAGCACCTATGTGAGAATTCACAAGAACTCAGAGAATATTGTTCTTAGCTTAAATACTTACTCATATCAGAAAACAGATGCATCAAATCCTTTATTTCTGTTTTTTCATTTAGATTAAGTTTCAGTATATTTTCTCTCTGCCTTGCTCAGTGCTAGTAGTTTCTACAGCATATTGAATAACATCTGCAATAGTTATTTTAGAAGTTATGTCAAATGTCAAATTACATCAAACTTTGTGATAGAGTCGTTTTGCAACAGAGTTCCTGAAAGCTTCTAGATAAGATGCAGTTGGACAGAAAAATATGTTACAATCATACACGATTATGGCAAGGAAAAGACAAAAACACTTTGTACACCACTCTGGACAGTCAAGCATGATCGTATTTTAACATGTCAAGATGTTCTCCACAGCCTTATATGAAATTAACTTTATGAGGCAGGAAGAGGTGTGGATATTCGATCTGGAGAAGTAACAACTTACCTTCAGATGTTCCCCGTCCTAGCCCTTGCATACGAGAGGAGTCTAAGGAACCATTTGGGGAATGTGAGTTGACTGTCATTATTTGTCATTGTAAACAGAAGCTTCTAATTCAGAAGTTTAAAGATAAACTGTATTTAGGACACAGTCAGACAAGCAATTCCAATTTAGCTGAAACACTTTTTAAATAGATTTTTTTTTTAAATGAAACCATTTTGACAGAACTGGGTTAAGAAGTAATTGCACATATGGTTCTGCTGGCAGATGTGAGGAGCTTCTTACCTCCGACAGGAAAGAGTAGGGAAGAGCAGCTGGTGAAAGCAGGGGACAATAACCTCTTAGCCTGGATCAGCATGCTTAATTGTGATCCTGTGCTAGGCATTTCAAAGTGCATTTAGATGTAGAAACTGTGGTCTTCTAGAGGAAAGAGAAAGGAACTAAATGATTAGATTTTCGCTGTGTGCCATGTTAATCGGTTTAGGTAAATTTGAAAGTGTTGAGGTTTTGACTCTGTGTATAGCATTGTTCAGATGACTACAGTGCCTGCTTTGGGGAGGCAGTTTGTGTTTGTTTGGGGCCATTTTAACAATTCAATTGCAAAAATAATAATCCAGGTATCCAATCATAAAAATAATAATCCAGTTATACTTCTTGGAAGAGGAGTGTGCTTTTCTTGCATGTTATTAAATGGCTTATTCTGAACAGTTGATGTATTTGTGGAGTAGAATTCCAAACAAAATAGCAGGCTGCAAACTATATTGGTCATAGCAGCAAATCATAGAGCTGATTACAGTAAATGGAGATCTATAATGAAAGGGTAGTGAAAATCAAAGAGTGCTTCGTTGGACTATTTTCTCTCAGGCTACAATTATATGTATTCAACCAGTAACTTAAAGGAAGTTGCAAGTGAGGACACTTTATGTTCACATTATTCTTCCTCCAAAAAGGAGAAATGGTTAATGGAACAAATAACACTAAGCAAATAATGCTTAATGGTGGAATTTCTATGTTTGATTTTCCTCATTTAAGTTTTCTCTTCATTTAATGTTTTTACTCCACAGTGTGTTTTTTTTTTTTTAATTTATTTAACGTACAATAATAGATACTGCTTACAAAACCTTCCTAGATGGGCCTGACCACCATTCAGAATGTGTTTGACCAGTGCAGGAAAGTTTGTGGCTGCCCAGCAGATTACTTGCGTATTGTTGCACAAGCAAAGAGTACAGATTTTACACTAGGGATAAAAGCACAGTGCTAGGAAGGTTTTCGTAAATAATCTAACTTGCATCCAGTTTTTTGAAAACTCCTAAAAAAGAGCATTCTTTGCCTGTGTAGCTAAAGTATGCTCGTGCTTCACAATCACTATGGATTTTTTCCTAAAAGCTTTGCTCCTGCTGTGGTTCTCTGTGCTGTTTAAGAGCTCTTCAGCTCTGTCCCTAACTGTTCAAGGCTCCTTCCTTCTTCACATTTCGAGGTCATTTGTTTCAATACACTTTATGTACTATGAGAAATAGGTAGCATTCAGTAGGCAGGAGGCAAGTGGAGAAGTCAGACAGTGTTAATCAGATCCAGGAAAAAGCTTAATCCTGCTTAATCAGATCCAGGAAAATGCTAACGTGGATGCAAGGGCTAAACTGGTTTCTTCCTAGCCTGCCCCGAGTGTACGTGGAATAAAGTTCTTCCCTGAAAATTTTATAACCTTTGGGAAATGTTATTCTGTCTTCTTAATCCCTTGATATTTTTTAAAAAAGCAAATGTAGCATCTGGAAAAACAGTCTATTTTTCCTGGACTTCTCTTTGTTGTTACTGTCCCCTGCATTCTCTGATTCTCACTATCTTCTCATGGCTGAACTATGCATATTATTCTAACTGAAAGTTACACTCATTCTGAGGAGAGCAAAATGAATTTCTCAGTGTCCTACTTAACAACATTCCTTTCCTTGCATTCCTGGCATTTGACTTCTTTACTGCCTATTTTTGGCTCATTTTTAATTGTCATTGCATTGTAATTGCCAATGCATTATAGCAACTTCAAGCTATGAGGCTGCATGTAAACTAACTGTTTTTTGTATTTGTGTTTGATTTTGTTTTCTTTTAATGGCTACATTTTCCAATTGCTGACACTGAGCTTATCCTGATGTTTTAGCACTGTCATTTTAATTCCATTTTTTTGTCTCCTTATATGCTCACAGTTTTCCCCCCTTTTTTTTTTCCATCACAAATAAAAGTGTATTCAATTGTCCAAAATTAGTGAAATACTGAGACAAAATGAAGGAATATTTCTATGGCACTTCATTTGTGGTTCTTACTTTAGTTGTCAGCAAACTGTTGATAGCTGTCAAATAGCAGCTTTTTCAATTAACTGAGCCATGGTGAACACTAATACCATGGTAATTTGATCTTGGTCAGTAGGATTCAACCTCTGGCCTATACCCTCTTTAAGTCAATTAAGATTCTTTCAATTCTTGCCATAGTTGAGATAGACTTTGACTAAACAAAACTAGTTAAAAATAATGGCCACCAACTAAAGAAGTAAAGCAAGACAACCCCTAAAAAAACAAGACCAAGAAACTTCTTAGAAATAAATTACAGAGTTCAGAAGACCTTTGTAGTAAAGTGCAACTTGGAATATTCTTTGAAAAAAAAAGAAGTGTGTAAAGCTAGGGGAGTATAATTCAAAGATACATCTGTGTACTTAGCTAGCCATAGACTGCTGGTAGGTACTGAAAGCAGTGACTATGTCACTATCTTAAATGGGAGTATATCAGCCTAGAAAGTTTCCTCAAGTATTGATAGCAGTGTGGAGTTCAGGGTGAACTGCAGAAAAAAAAGAAAAACCTTCAAACCTTCAAAAACCTTCAAAAATACCTGGCTGCGGTGCAGTAGCTGTGTGCAGCTGAGCATGGCTGCCCTGTTGTTCGGCACCGCAGCTGCCTGGCTCCTCTGTCCTCACAGCTGGGTCTCACTGGGCACTGCAGCGTAGACCTACCTGTAACTCCGAGATGGAGAATCCCTGAGTTTGCACCAAGGGACAGAGATTGGGTTAGTCCTGCAGACCGAGTTAGGAAAGTATGAGTGGCATAATTCAGCCATAGCAATTGTAGCTGCTTCTTGCCGTGGAGGTAGGCACACCGTTGCTGCTGCTGTGGTTGATTCAAGGCTTTCCTTTTAGCTTGACATTGCTTAAATGAGTGTCTAAGAATAATACATACTTTTGCTTGGGTCATGCCTGTAAATTTTCTCACTGTTGTAGTTTCTGCAAGCGAAAGAATGCGTCATTTATTCTTTTCTCCTCCCGCGCTTCAAAGCTTTCTGGTTGATTTTAGGGGTTAATTTACGGTTTCTTCAGTGTAGATAAGAAGAAGGGGAATGAGGCAGAGCTTTGTGGTTTTCTTTCCACCATTTTTGCTTTATCATTTATTCAGACATCTGTTTTTGTTATTTTTCACAACTCTTTCAATCAGAAAAGGGCAGCAGTAGAAAAAAAGATGTGATTTATGTGACTTAAAACAAGCTCTATATAGAAACAAAGGAAAAATATCTGTCTGTTTCATGATACAGAGAAGCGATGGTAAGAGCAGGCTTGCTGCATAGCTTGCAACAGGGACAGAGAGAATTTGTAGGAAAGAACGTGGGTATCTAATGTTTCTGGGAGGCCATCCCCAAACTCCAGTTCTCACCCAGCAGCTGCTGTCCTGGCCTTCTGCACTGCAACTCTGGCAAAAAAGAGTAGGCAGCAGAGCAGTGGCCACCACCATTACCTTTTGCAGCACACACCTGAAGTCTGGTCTTTGGAAAAAGAGTGGTAAAATGAAATAAGAAAGAGAGAGCTCTTTCTGTAAGTAGCAAGAAGTTAGTTTCCTGGAAAAGAGTTATGTCTCATGGCAATATATCTACTTCTGTAACTCAGATCATCGCAAAGCATTGGAACAGGCTGCCCAGGGAAGTGGTGGAGGCGCCATCCCTGACAATGTTCAAGGAATGTGTAGATGAGGTGCTTAGGGACATGGTTTAACAGATTTGGTGTTGAGGGAGTTAGATTCAGTGATCTCAAAGTTGTTTTTCAACCATAATGATTCTGTGATTCTATATAGGAAAACATAAGTTTTCCCGGGAAAGTGATGGAGCAGCTCATCCTGGCTGCTCTCTCCAGACACATGGAGGAGAAGAAGGTGCTCAGGAGTAGCCAGCATGGATTCACCAAGGGGAAATCCTGCTTGACTAACCTGATCACCTTCTACGAAGGAATATCTAGCTGGATAGATGAGGGCAGAGCGGTGGATGTCATCTATCTGGATTTGAGCAAGGCTTTTGACACTGTCCCTCACAGCATCCTCCTGGGCAAGCTCCGAAGGTGTGGGATAGATGAGTGGACGGGGAGGTGGATTAGGAATTGGCTCGATGGCAGGGTGCAGAGAGTGGTTGTGAATGGTGCGGAGTCCAGCTGGAGGCCTGTACTTAGTGGTGTCCCCCAGGGGTCAGTTCTCGGTCCGGTCCTGTTCAACTTATTCATTAACGACCTGGATGAAGGGCTGGAGTGCTCCCTCAGCAAGTTTGCCGATGATACCAAACTGGGTGGAGTAGCTGATAGCCCTGAGGGCTGTGCTGCCATCCAGAGGGACCTGGACAGACTGGAGGACTGGGCGGCGAGAAACCTCATGAGGTTCAACAAGGGCAAGTGCAAGGTCCTGCACTTGGGGAGGAATAACCCTGGACACCAGTACAGATTAGGGGTGGACCTGCTGGAGAGCAGCCCTGCAGAGAGGGACCTGGGTATCATGGTGGACGACAAGTTGACCATGAGGCAGCAGTGTGCCCTGGTGGCCAAGAAGGCCAACGGGATCCTGGGGTGCATTAAGAAAAGCGTCTCCAGCAGGTCGAGGGAAGTGATCATCCCCCTCTACTCAGCCCTGGTGAGGCCACATCTGGAGTACTGCATCCAGTTCTGGGCTCCCCAGTACAAGAGGGATGTGGAGCTGCTGGAGAGAGTCCAGCGCAGGGCTACCAGGATGATCAGAGGCCTGGAACATCTGCCGTATGAGCAAAGGCTGAGAGAGCTGGGTCTGTTCAGCCTGGAGAAGAGGAGGCTGAGGGGGGACCTGATCAGCGTGTATAAATACCTCAAGGGAGGCAGTGAGGAGGAGGGGGGCGGCCTCTTTTCAGTGGTGGGCAGGGATAGGACTAGAGGAAATGGCTTCAAACTGAAGCATCGGAAGTTCCACAGGAACTTAAGGAAGCATTTCTTCACTGTGAGGGTGACAAAGCACTGGAACAGGCTGCCCAGAGAGGTTGTGGAGTCTCCTTCTTTGGAGATCTTTAAAAGCCGCTTGGATGCAGCCCTGTGCCACGTGCTCTAGGTGACCCTGCGTGAGCAGGGGGGTTGGACTCGATGACCTCTGAGGTCCCTTCCAACCTTCGGCATTCTATGATTCTATGATTCTATGATATGTTGAGATCTCAGTCTCATAGCCTCGTGTATAAGTTAGAGAATCCTAATGCACAGCTCACGTGCTTGAGGTGAACCATTTGCCAAAATGATCTCTTCGTTCATGAGTATGTTTGAAAGTAGTTTTCAGAATGAAAAATGAACAAAAAAGTGACAAATCAAGCCCTGAAAAAAAACTTGAGATTGATTTTAAGTTCAACAACAGAAATTTCCTCAATGAATATATTTTCTTTCTATCTGTAAAATGTGACTTGCAAAACACATGCAAAAAATTTTGACATGCAAAATGGATGACTGGGTAAATATGTTTCTGAACCATCTTTGCTATTTCCTTTTGGTAAATGCATTTGTGCTTCTGTTTTTGGAGTTCATTATCTGTTGAAATACAATATTTCTGATTTATTTAAAGAAAAATGAAATTACCCTGTTTGTTTCTTAAGGAAAAAATGCCCAAAGATTTCCTTTTATTTTTCATAATGATTGTTCTCGAAGTTACTTACTTTTTTCACCTTGTTCTATATGTGTATGTGATTGCTGATATTGTTGATTTTTATTTTTATCCACTTGATCACATAACCCCTCTGCTTTTAATATAATGAGATATTTGCAAATCAATGTGAGCTGCTAAATTAAAACGGCACACCCTAAAAGGCATTCAGAAATTAGAAGTACTATTTTGAGAAGAAGAAAGTTATTTCCTTTTTTGCTGATTTCTGATTATTTGGTCACTTACCTTCTTCTAGTGTTTCATATGAGCATCACAGTAAAACTAAGGTTAGTGATGAAATAAAAAAAAAGTAATTACAATTGTAAGTCACAAAAAGTAGTCTGCAAAGTAAAGCTGTGTCCTGCCAAGTCATTAAAAGCCTGATTTTCAAGCTGATGAGTAAGGACAGCTCTCTCTGTAATCAGTGAAGTGCAGTGGTGGTCCGAGCCTCTGACAACAAAATCCTACAGGCCAGACTTGTTCCATGTTAATTGTTTGAGTGAGGGAACTGGAGTGACAGAGTATTCAGTGCTGAAAGAAGAAACATTTACTGTGGAGGACTACACCACTCAGCCTCTGTGTGTCCTAAGTACAGATCATTTTATTAAGGGATTCTCGCAGTGAATCTTTTCTGTGTAACAGAAATTGCATTTCATTGCATAGTATTTTACAACATTTTCTAGAAAGGATTTTGAGGCTTAATCTGAAAAAAAAATAGATTTTAAGGATTCCTCCTTAAGGAACTGGGGCCAGTTTAAATTTTTAATCTGGGGAAACAAAAATTGCTTCTTTTTGTTAGTTGAAGAAGCAGTTCAGTATGCTAGGGATGTTTCTTAGGGAAGAAAAAGAGGCAAGTGCAGACTCCTGGCTGGAGCCCAGCTGCTGTTAGAGTCTCAGAGCTTGTCCTGATTCACTCCCGTTTGTTCTTCTCTCTTGTTCATTCATATGCTTTTCACTGAATCATGAAACAAGAAACTGTGAAATGTTTGGATCAATAGATCTAGATATACTTTTGGATCTTTGGGTGACGTTCTGTCTTTGGATGTAATTGACAGAATTTATGATACTCTATTTCTGCAGAGTTGTTTTTCAAATGCACACAGCAAAAGGTGAGGGATTTGTCTTTAGGAACACTAAATTGAAACACTAGCAATCGAATTATCAAAGTTGTCCAAAATGACAGCCCTATTAATGAACTAATAAATAAATAGTTATTAATACTTGCCATGTAATATTTATTAATAAACTTTGTGAAATAAATACTTATGAGTTAATTTCATACAATAAACTCCAGTCCATTTTTGTAATACAAAAGATGGATCAGTTTCTGTGCTCCAGACTTATTTTGTTCTCATTTTTACTAGTCCACAGGATATGGTCTATTGCTAGCTGTGGAGCAATGATGGATGGGCCTGTGAAAATTAGGACCTGACAGAATCATAAAAAATAATTCCTTGGCACTATGACAAAATTCTTTAGTATCTGAAACTGAATACATTTTCTGAACAAGCAAGTACATAGGCTTTGCCTCATAAAATACGGGAAAAGTAGCCTTAATAATTTTCTGGTTATTATGAAAATGTAGATGAATGTAAAGAAATAATAAGAAAGAAGCATTACAGTCCCCACCATAGGATGAAAGATGGCTAAAGGAAGTCTGGATGGATGATATTTGAGCCATAACTCTAACAGATTTACAAAGCCTGGTCATGTTTTCCTCTGTTGTTGTTCTCTTGGGCTCCGTATCAAATTTAAAAGTGGTTAAGTACACCTGAGTATAAGGGAGACCAAGGCAGCATGCTGCTACTTCTGCTTCCTCCAAGCACAACATATTTATAATTGCTTTTTAGCTACTATGCCCGAAAGGTCTGATTCAGGGGTGGGAATGTCCAGCTTCGTGACAAGCACTACCCACGGCTGTCTGTCCCTTTGCCACTGCAGGGGTAGCGTAATTGCTCGTGCTGCAGCTATTGGATCAGTGCAAGCTCAAGCCTGAATATAAAAGACTCGGTGCTCCTCTACCTTGCTGTGCAGGCTGTAAACTGCAGCTGTTAGCAGCTGCCTCATAAAGAGACTTGCTTTCCCCAGTGTGGGAGTAGGGCGCTGTGCAGGGGAGGCAAGGTGGACGACTGGAGCAAAGATCACTACTCGCTGTCTACAGGAAAGCTCCTCTTTGCCTCACATCAGAGTCCTTAAATGCAGACTCACATGCAGTTAAAATCCTTTGCGTGCTACTTCTTAGCTCGGCCGCTTGATTCTAAGAAAATGTAAGCTAGACTGTAAGAAGTTTGTGACGGTAGCACAGACCTTTCTATTTAAATGTCTACTTCCTGGTAGGTATTTAGTGCATAAATCGTCTTTCCTCTTGCCTGCTGTATCAATTTAGCTCCCATGTAATGACTCATGTAGCTCTCAACAGCTTGCATTATCACCTTGAATTAGACTGTAATCATTTAGCTGGACCATGTACGCCCATCCTGATCTGAGGAATTCAAGTTTGAATCAAAACATTTTTCCAGGTATAAAACCAAACCTCCTTGTATCTTATTCAGAACTTAGGAGTTTTTAAATGCTTCTTTCCACACAAACTTGAATGTCAGGAATGTCCAACATCTTCACAGTCAGAATTTTTTCCCTGAGTGAGTGAAGCAGCTACAAGAAATTCCAAGGACTCTTGGAAGGCATTAAAGGTTTCTTGAGAAGTTCAAAGAATCCCTTGGGTGCTGAAAGAAACTATCCCTTTAGAAACTTCAGGATGTTTAATTAGTGCTCCTTGCTTTGTTCATGGTTTGCAGCAAAGAGTCTTTGTCAGCTTTGAGTTAAACCGTTAAGGAAAAGGGTGTGTTAATTAAACAACTTGCTTATTTCTAATGGGTAAAAGTATCCTCGCTCTCCCGAGACTTAGAACTCAGCAACGTCTGCTGAGAGACACTAGTGAATTGGTAACAGACGTCACAGAAAATATTAACGCATCCTGGGGAAGTAGCAGTAATGAAAGCCTTGTGTACTGAATGATTCACAACAGGCAAAGGATGGGGATGTCCCTATTCTCAGGAGTCCTCATATATTTGTATACATATGTATATGTTTACAGGATACAATTGCTGCTAGAATTAAAAGCAAAATTCAGTATTTGGAAGGAGACTGGCTAGACGAATGTCTTGAAATTATCGTTTTGCACTGCAGCAAGTTGAAACAATACTCTTTTTCTCTCTCTCTTCATTCTGTGGATCATTGATTAAATGAAAAGGAGAGCTAGACTATGAAAACAGCTTCTTTGATTTCACACAGCAGAGTGGCAACACTGCATCTTTTGAGCCAGCTTTCTTCATTGATAACTTCACTAATGTATTAATAGGTACCAGTCTTGCTGGTAATCCCCTCAATGTAGATTATGATACATGAAATTACGTTTGAATTTTTATTGTACTGCTGAAAGCACTAGCATCCGAACTTTGGTTGTATTGATGGGCTTCCACGAAATCTTGCTATCACAGCATAGAAGTATAAAAGAAAAAAAAATACAACGTAGCTTAAAGTTGTGCACAAAATTATGGTGATATCTGGGATCTGTGAGAAATACTGCGTATACTACTACTTTAAAAACATATATTCTTCTGAAAATCTTACATGCATTTTTTTTCTCTACAAGCAGTTAATGCAACTTCAATATTGACTTTACCCCCTCCTATATATTAGTATGCTAAAGAGGCATTTTTGAGAAAATTATTGAAGAAGCACAGCTTAACAGCAAAAGCTTGTTGTGTACTGTATGATGTTTTGAATTAAAACAAAACTGAAACTCAGAGCAGTCCAGTTTAGTTTGATTAGTAAAAGTAGATGCTAAGTGATGAAGTCCATTTGCCGCTGAACAGAAAAAAAACCCTCATTTTCATATGCCTTTGTATAATTTTATTTTATGAAATTTAATTATTTATTTTGCCTTAATGGAAAGATATTATATTTATATTTTTTCTTCTAATAATAGCTGATCTTTTTTTAAAATACATTGTTATTTTATTATTAAGAATAAACTAATCTTTCCTCTGTATAATTTCCTACATGTGGACTCTCATATATAGAAAATTCATTAAGGACACAAAAACTAAAATAGCAAATTACGGCTGTGACTAATATGTTAACTGGTTAGTTTGATAACCTATTTGACAACTTTAATTAATGTTTCTTACAAAATTTCCGTGAAATGCTGTAAGATTTTTAATTGAAGCCAACCTAGCATTGGGAGAATTTCTAGCATTAGTTCATAAAATAGCTTTGGAAGTTTATGTAGTGAACTGCAAAACCACATGGGCTAGCTTTACGCAGAATGGTAGGATTGAATCTCACTGAATTTCTGACGTTGGAATTCTTTTTAATTCAGTAGGACTACTTGTATGAGCACAGTGAGAAGAATTTAGCAAAATATTTTAAGGATTTTATGATGGGACACAAAATATGGATGGTTTATTGCTAGAAAATTCAGCTCCAGATAAATATATGCGTTGTATGTGCTAAGCTGTGGAGGGAATGTGGAGGGAGCATATAATGATTTCAGGAAAAAAATGCATGATATATAAAGTACATGACTTGGAAAACAGTATGTGTGCTTTCATAGAAGAATAATGAGATCAAATGGTTTAAAAAGGTCTTTGACAGAAGAATTGTCTATCAATAATGAATTGTAATGAACTTGTATAAGAAAACATGAAGGTTGATTCCTGAAAATCTATTCACTTTGGTTCTTTATAGTTATAAATATCATGAAGAGAGTAACAAGGAACTTTTCTATTGGTTTAGAAAGTGATCAAGGTTATATATCTTTAGAACTATTTTACACTCTGTAGAAATACTCATTTTCATGATGTGTTTCCATAGGCTAGATATGACCCTATAAGTTCAAGATTTACAGAAGTTTAATGTGGACTACTTGCATTTTGGGCTGCAAAGGGTTTTGAATGATACTACCGTGTGAAATTTTCCAAAAATTAGTGGGGCAACAAAGCTTGAATGTTAAATTTTAGGTACTTGGGCCTCTACTATGTTTTTCTTGATCAAGTCTTGGCTTGATACTCAGGCTTCTCCAAAAAGCTAGAGGGACATAGCTTTGAAATACAGAGATTAAGGAAGGAAGATAATATTTTAAACTATTCTGTCAACAGCACAGCAGCTCAGAAGAATTTTTATTTTGTTTTGCTTTTTTGTTAAGCACCCAAGGAATCCTGGATTGGCCAGGATTGGCTTTTTATAAATCTCCACAAGGATGGAAGGGGAGTCACCGATACTACATTTTGTCCTTGGTCCAGTTTCAAAGAATTAGTGGAGAGAAGGTTTTGTCCAATCTGAAAATTCCTGATGTTGTGAGAAAGGTTGACAACTTTCTCTTGAGTTCTTTGGAGTGTACTACAGAAGCATTTTTTGAAGAAATGCTGAAACATTTTGAAATAGGATTTTTTTTTCCTAGTCTTCTTTTTAGTAGTCCCAGATCCTTAGATAATCTTGTGATATGTAACCTTTAGAAGAATCTTTTTGTAGAAAGGCTTAGAGACATTACCGTTTGAGAGAACTAGAATACTTACGGTTTATTCTTGTATTTTTCTTAAATTGTCTGGAAGCGAAGTCTGGACTTTTCAACAAATCCCTAGTGACTGATGATCTGGAGAAAGAGATGTCAAAAAAAAAAAAAAAAAAAAAAAAAAAAAGCAAGGAAATCCTGTTCCACCTACCTGGAAAGTAAAGGTTGGAATTTCTAACCGTGTGCACACCCAAGTGTCCTAATGCAAAGGAGGATGGCTAAATGACTTTGACCTTCTTTTTTTTTTTCAGTTCTATGCTTGACTGATTGTAACTTTTATTTGTGTGTGACTATTTCCTGCTTAGTAAGAAACTTGAAATTGATTTTAAGTTGACACATTTCTTCTCTAAGTAATATAAAAATATTTGTCTAATAAATGTATACAGAGGCTTTTGTGGGCCATCAGGGTACCATGACATTCCAATGTATTGATTCTGCGGTTTTAAAGGGTGACACATTTGGTGTTAACGGGCCATTGGAGAATTGGGATTTGAATTGTGCATGGTAAGAAGCACTGACTTTCCTGTAACATGACAGGTTTTCTAAAGCAGTGGAAGTAACAGTAGTATTACATAATTTCTCATGTGTAAACTTGAAAAATTAATTTAGACAAGATTTTGTATAATGCAAAAATTAAATTAAAAAATTCAGGAGATAAAATATTAAGAAACAACAAAGAATATTTATGTTTGCCTGTAGCAACCAAAACAACATATAATGTGTTTTCTGTAAAAATTATTGACATTCAGGATTTAAAATTTTTCTTTAAAAAGTACTTTATACCTTTTTTGGTGTGTTTCTGCAAAGTGAAATCTATCGCCTAAAGAAGGATCTCAACTTCTGTCAGTGTAGCTCGTTTCAGCCTGGAGAGTTTGTTTACATTTCATGTAATTTCTGTTCCCTTTCCTGCATATTAAATGTAAAGCTGTATCAATTTTGTGTTGCCTGTTTTTTTCAGTTACAGCTTCCATTAGCGTTAAATGCTGACAGAAAGAGAACATTAATGAAATGTGGACTAAAAAGGGTTAAGAATGGTGCTTTCTCATTGAACTTTCCTTCAAGAGAAGATTGTTGTTAATAACATTATGTGATTACTTTGAAAATAGAATTTTGATTATAAAACCATGGTGCAGGAAAAATCAAAATAAAAAAAAATTAAAAAATTCTAATAACCTTTGGAAAGTGGTCACAAATGCACTGGATTTATGAATTTAAACCACTCTGTAAAAGTCAACTTACAAATTTTTGTACATTCTTGCCATGTCATGTGCTTGAATACAAAGCTTCCTGCAAGGTATTTTACATTGTTTGTTTGCTCTGTTTTCTAACAACATAAGTATTTTGCTTAAGCAGATTTGCTGGGAAGTGACAGCTCTGAAAAATTGGACACTGGCTGTTGGAAGTATTTCAGTTCCAGGCAATCTAAATAGTGCAGAAGGATAAAAATGAAATATCACTGTATTTTAAAGATGACAGTTTTGTCAAAGATTCTTCTTCACTTTCCAACTTAAAACAAATTGAGTAAATAAAATGTATCCACTTAAAATGTGCGCACTCATTGAAGATGCAACACCTCTTAGATATTTTTTCTGAAAGTACAAGTGAGAATACAGACACAGTAGATGTAAAACATTTTATGAGGAGTGTAATTCCCCTGGTTTAATTAGTAGTTCTAAACAGTTTTGGATCATAACAGGCTTTCATGGCACATAGTTATATAGTGAGGACCTAAGTAGAGTCTGGCAAGATGAGATTATATCTGACTATATTATTTGCTTCATAGTTATATTGCTGTTTAGAAATTGGAATATTTTTTCTTGTGTTCACATTCATTGCAGTAACACAGAAATAATATTTTAGGAATTAAATCAGGAGAATATTTTGGTCAGATCGAGTTTCCTAAACATCTGCTAGTACCTATTTTGTTTGTTTTAAAATGAATAATGAAATGACTGTGCTAGATTTTTGTCATTTGTTTAGCACAGTGGTAATAGCTCCTTGCAACTCATTAACATGGTTGAAAACTTCTGGTGTAAGTCATAGATCTTTTTTTAGAGCATATGTAGCAATTGTATTTCATGTACAGCTGCATATTTTTTATGCAATAACTTAGCCACCATTTGAAAAGGGGAGGTTTTTCTCCTGCCTGGTATAAGTACACCTAAAAAGTAACCAGAAGACAGAAATACCACATCCTGTGGTGGCCTTTACTCCCATTTAGTTTCCTGGGTGCCTCTACACTGCTGTGAGGCAAAGGTCTAGAAGGGGACCTGGCCTGCTAGTTTCAATTTTCTTGAATTTTAACACACGGATTTGAAGACATTTTAAAAGACCAGTCTGCAAAGGTGACAGCTTATTGAATATGACTCTTGCTTGAGCAGATGGTAATTGCTCATGTTAAAATTTCTGCTCACCCTGGTAATGGAGAAGCATCCTTCCAGTATATGCTTTGTCTCCTGCTCCACTTTGATGTGGCACGAGACTAGGTGATTTGCTGCTAGCGTGTCCTCAGTGTGCTACTATGCTCACTGAGGAGAGAAGGGGAATAACACTCAGCAAGACCTCAGCAAAGGTTATAAAGTTCTGGTGAGGATGGATCTCAAACAGAGCTACTCCTTTGTGGAACTCAAAGGAATACAGACAAGGAAAGTCAGTGTCTTTTTTGCTTGTGCTGCTCAATAAAGTATGGCAATCTTTGGCAATCCATTCTACACCCCTCTCGCCATCCCTCCCCCCCAAAGAGTTTAACTACATTAAGTTACTACCTTAAACCTGCCATAGATATTTACTTTTAGTAACCCCTAGAGTTTTGTGAAAGTCTTTGGCATCACATTATTTTTAGCAAATCCCAAGAAAAGATCTGCAACCTTGGATTTTTCAAGTTCTTGGCTTATACCCAGAGAAAGGACTTAGGTATTTTCCTTTCAACAAAGCAAAGGGTTTCTTATAAAGTTGGACAATATCCACTCAATACTGTTTTTTTTTTCTGATAATCAACATGAAAGCTTTTAGGAAAAGGATTCCAAAGATCAATCATTTTCTTGGAGAAGCTAAGCTACCTTGCAGCTTTGAGGTTAATGAAGGCTATAACTGAAAAACTCTAACTGATAAAATTGCTTCCTCTAGCTCTGCTCCATAGTTGCACATTTTTTTCCCACATATTTTGTGAATAAGTAGTTTTAAATAGGGTTCTCCTGTTGTGCTTCTTTTAGGAGAGGAATTTGCCACCTCCCAGATGGAAAGATTTAGAGTCCCGGAATAAGTTCACAATGACTGAATTGTTGTCTAGCAAAGTTCTAGAACTTTCAAGCTTTACTGAAATTATATTTTCTTATTGTGTGCATATAGAAGAACAGGAAAAAAATAATAGATAAGCTTTTCTTTTTTAGCTAACAATACACACCATCTGTTTTTCAGTCCTTTAGTACAGCATTGTGTGATAGCCAACAGCAGAAAGATATCTTTCTAAATAGTTTAGCAATTTTTCCACAAAGTTTTTTGACTATGGGTCTTCTGATGACAGAAGAGGAATTCCACTGAAAGTAACTGTTGAAAATGTAGCAGGGAAATGGTTATGAAATGTTAAGAGGAAACCAGTTCAGTACTCTCACTTTTTGAAGAAAGAGAGGCCTTTCATTTGTAAAATGTTGTACTATGATACAGAAAAACAGTTAAAAGTTACAATATACATGAAATATGCTCCTCTTACCAATTCCAAGGCATTCTTCTATTGGAAATAGAAAATGAAATAAATAGTAAGAATGGTCACCTATTAACCTTGGATGATACACTCTTATCCAGTCAGGTTAATCATGGTTTCCTCACTATGAATCTAGAAACGTATTCTCAGAAGGTGAAAAATATTTTTTATTACTTTTTCTTTTTCTTTTTTTTTTTTTTTTTTTTTGAGATGTGGCTTAGACTATCCTGCTAATGAGTATTGGAAATGATAAAATCTTCTGTATAGTAAGCTGTGTAAAACCAAAATGGACTATGCTTCTGTGAATTAAACTGATAGGATGTTTTCATGGTATAGACAGAGTGCATATTAAATGTAATTTAAATACAGTGAAAGAAGTGAAGATGCAGTTAAACTGGTATTTGGTTCTAAAATAAACATTTTGTTATTTCGTCAGGAAAAGATGCTTCTCCTTTTTTATTGAAAAGGAAAAAAAGCAAATGTGTACATAATTTAAATCTTAATTGATGCCAAAGAATTAGTGTTCACCCAGTATCTCTAAGCATGTAAAATATGCTATGTTTGAATTGTCAGAATGCATTTTAATGCAAGGTAATTTAACTGATCTCACAAGTATTTTAATGCAGCTTTTTTTACACTCCACTTTTCAGCTCTATTCTGTATATTCTTGGTACTGTTGTGAGCATGGGACATCTGATATAATTTCACATATGATATCACTATTATAACAGCTATTGACAAAAGTAGCTTAATTTTGCTCATTTTAGATTTAATTTAAAATGATATCGAAGAAATTAAAAGTGATTTCAATAACTAGACTTTTTTTTTTTTTTTTTTTTTTCCCCCTTACCCACTGAGCAGCACTCATTTTTAAAACACTGTCATTTTGGAAATAGAGTTTTTTTGGAACCATGCTTTCTGTCATCTGTTCATGTAGTTGAATCAACCTATGCCCATATAAAACGTACACCCCTGTGTATCCTTTTAGCCCTGTTTTTTCTATTGAAATCACTGGTAGACTGTTAAAGACATCAAGGATAAGCAGTGCTTTGCTTTGCTTTGCTTTCTTAGTGGTCTTGCTTCATTTTTCTGTGTTACAGTAGCCCTCTATGATAGGGTGCTGCAATAATCAAGAAGTATTCTTATCCAAGGCGAGAATGGAATCTATTTGCATTCTTGAATTTAGTATGAAAGCAGTTACGTTGTTCTAGTCAATTCGTGTCCAAACAGCATATATAAAGCAGTTAGCCTCATTTTTGTTTTCCTTTTTCCACTTATTTGGCTTCCTTTCATTTCTCTCCATAACATTTTCTGTTAGTTCTTGCCCCTGAGACTCTACTTTCTGAGCCCTGTATTTCCTTTGGAGCCCTCTTTGCCACCTGATGTCTGGAATTTTAGCAACCCAGGAATAAGAGCTGGTGTGGTCCTGTGATAGAATTCCCCATGGAATTCCCCGTGAGCTCACTGCATTTATTTTCCTCTCCATTCAATCTCTTGCCTCCTTGATCCCTGAAGCCCAGTAGCCCAGGTGTATTTGAAGAGGTCTCTACTGAGCTGGGATTGCTGGCCCACTCTGCAGCTCCCAATGGCTGCAGAGTGAAGTGTGTGAAATGCAGTGAGATGAAAAGTAATACTTCACATTGCAGAATCAGCCATAAACAGATAATCTTTCTTTTTTTGGCCACATCATAGCATTCTATTTTAAATATATCTATAAAGCATTTCATTCCCTGAATAATGCTTACGTCTCTCAAAAACTTTTCTCCAAAGGTCCTCTTTGACCTTGTGCATGCAAATGAAGACTTTAGCAAGCAACAAATTTAATTGACAGATCCCATTAAATGCAGATGATACGTTAGATAGTGATGAAAAACATGTCATATAAAATTCCCCCAAACCAATTGTTCTGTTACTGTTATCACCTTTTAAAAATAGAGTAGCACTAAAAAAATAGGCCTTATTTTCCATACACCTCACACCTCAGTTTTTGAATATATTAGACACAGAAGTAAACTTTATTTTATTTTTGTCTTACCGAGTAAAATACTTACCGAGTAAGTATTTTATGGTGGCTGGAGAACTTGTTATAAACAAATGTAGTACTGTGTCTGACGTGCCAAAGGATAACTCGCAGAGAAAGGGGATACTTTGTCTTTAGGCAGATTAATGCTATGACTTGGAGAAGTACTTTCCCTGTTTGAGATGTATGGTTTATTCTCAATAGCATTGGCCTTGGATAGCAGGTAGAGAAAATGGTAGCAGTGCCAAAGACAGGAGGAAAATGGGGAAAGGGGCATGCAAACACTTTTCATAAGTATGTCTTAGATGTCTTGTCAGATGCTCAGATGCTCAGTTCTTTGTTCAGATAAGAGCTATAAAAATGAGTCGTTCCCACTGAATAAAATAGGTAGTCAGTAAAACTGCAAGCAATGAGAAACAGCAGGAGAAGGGGAAGGGCAGATTATAAAAGAAAGGTGGGTCGTGGTGGGGGGTCAATTTGGGGTAAAGGATAGAGTGTTGAAAAAAACCCAGTGGGGTAGGTATTACAAAAGAGGATTGAAAGCAGCAGCAAAATGTTATGCAGTTATCTTAACCTCTATTGTTATATTGTAAAGAGGACAAGAAAAAAAAAGTAATTATTGCACTTAGAGAAAAAAGATAATTTAGTTGTGATACAAAATTGAAATTAAAATTGTAGTTAATGTTTTCCTTTTTTTTTTTTTTTTTGAATGAAGATGATAATGTTGTGTATGGGGACAAAAGCTGAAATTCAATCTGAGATGAAAGCAGATAAGTTTTACAGCATTCTGAGTGAACTGAATCATGGAACCACAGATCAGCTGAGATTGGAAGGGACCTCTAAAGATTATCTAGTCCAAGCCCCTTGCTCAAGCAGAGACACCTAGAGCACAGGGCACAGGGTGGCATCCAGGCGGGTTTTGAAGACCTCCAGAGAAGGAGACTCCACAGCCTCCCTGGGCAGCCTGTTCCACTGCTCTGTCACCCTCACAGGAAATAAGTTCTTCCTTACATGCAGATGGAACTGCCTTTGTTTCACCTTGTACCCATTCCCTTGTTCTGTCACTGGCCACTACCAAGAAGAGTTTGGTCCCATCCTCTTTACAATCTCCCCTCAGGTACTTATACATATTGATCAGATCCCCTCCCAGACTTCTCTTCTCCAGGCCAGGCCCAGGTCACTTAGTCTTTCTTCATAAGATAGATGCGCCAGTCCTCATTCCCAGTCTTTTTATAAATAATTATGTTAAGAAAAAAAAATGGTACTGTTTTGTTGGAGAACAGAAAATATGGTATTACTACTTAAGTAGTGGGGAAGATGAAGAAGGGGGATAAAGGTGTAGAGGTGTGACCTCATTTTTTATCAAACAGCAGAGAAGATTTATTTGAAAAAATGGAGTTGCTGACATAAAGGGAAAAGGAAGATAGGTTAAAATCGAAATTGAAAATGGTTTTAGTGAAAGAGGTTCATACCAAACCAATCTGATACCTTCCTTTGAAAAGATAACCAATTTTCTAGATAAAGAAAATGTAGTAATCTCTTCTCTTTGGACTTCAGCAAGCAGTTGATACTGTGCCACATGGGAAATTATTTGCTCAGCTGAGGAAGATGAGGATTAGTAGAGAAATTATAAAATGTGTAAGAAATTTGGCTAAAAGTAGATGACAGTTTTGCTGCAAAGGGAAGCAGTGGAATAGAGGCTGTAGAAGTGGAATATAGTAGAACAGAAGGCTATTCATTCAAGTCAAGCATCATCTTAGGACTGATTTTGGTTTATATTCATATGTTATATATGACTTTGGTGCAGAGATTGCAAGTATCGTAGTGAAACCAGATGTTGAAACAAATATGCTAAACATGATGTGTATAGAGGAGGATTAGACTACACGGTATGAAGGACTGGAAAACTTTCTTTTGACTGTAGCAATAAAATAAAACTTAATAGTTCAAAATGCAATAACAAGACTATGTAACTGGTAAATTCAGTTAGGAAATCATCAGTTAGAAGTAGCAGAAAAAGAGAAGAATTTAATGAATTAGTCACAGAGTTATTATGAGCACCAATATGAGATAGGCAAATTTGTTCCTGCTGTATTAGGATGCATGCATCAGGTGGCATATTGCAGTGAGAGAAATGGATATCTTCCTGCCAGTCGTGGAAGCATTTATGAGACTTCATATGAAAGACTGTTATATTATTCTAGTCAAGCATATTCAGGAAGAATTAAACTTACATTCAGGGATTCAGAGAAGAGATTCAAGAGAAAAAAATGGGGTTAGCTGTGTGATGACTAAAAGGGCTTTGCTTATTCAGAGTTATGACTCTGAGAGACAGGTAGTGACAGGCTAAAATGGAGTAGCAGTAGCTGTTACTCTCTTCAAGGCAGGAATATTTGAAGCTCCTCTGGTTTGCAAATCCCTGCCTGGTGTATTAGGGTAAACCAAAATTAGAATTGTTTCACTTTAATATACATGAGCTCATTCATAGGCATATCAGATAACCCTACCCTGAAGGCTTCATTGCCCATCAGAGGGGTGGAGCAGATGGATGCGGGTGGTAACTATTGCTGCCATCTGGTTTTAAGCTACTGCTATATGTATTTCAGAGCCTTAAGTCAGTGGTGAAAGGAGATTTGATTGTTCTCCTGGGAATAAATATCAGGAAAAAACGAAAGAAAAACAACAGAAAAAACAATGCCGGTATTTTAGCAGATATGATATTACATATACACTTAGGTTGGAAAGTTGAAAACAAAAGATTTCAACCTTCTGGAGATATGAAGGTGAAATAAAAAATCACTTAGATTTAAAATGGAAAGTGTTCTGTGCAGGGAAATAACTCCTTCCAGTACATTCCTGTGTTCCTCAAGAGAAGAAAGGGATAGGCTTTTCATACTCCTGCCTTTTACCAGTGGATTAAACTATTAGTTATATTATCTACACCAAGATCAAGCCATGTTCTGTAAACTGTTTAAAGAGCAGCACAAACCTCTCAGGGTGAGGTTTGCAACAGTGGTGGTGTCTAAGGATAACAGTACTTGCTGTTCTATTTTTCTGTGATGCTTTTCTTTTTCTTGACATGGCAGTATCTCTCAGTTTTCAAGAAAGATTAGAGTGCTTCTGGCTTAAGTTCATAATAAATGAGTTAGATGTGTGACATTTTAGTAATGATAGTGTTTCTTGTAAGATTGTATTTGTATTTTTGTTCACTAGCAGAACAGAATTTAAAAAGATGTATTATGCAAGTCATAAGCATATACATAACCTATAGCAATTTTCATTAATGAATCTTCTTAGGTAAATTAATATTATATTATCCCGCTGCTTGCCTTCAAAGAATTACCAAAAAAATATGTTTTTGAGCACACTCTCCTTGAAATTATTAATGTTCAGAATTAAGTTAATTTCATGATATGCAGAACCTTCCACCGAATTATGAATGCCTAGCAAACATAAGAACAATATTCCAGAGTATTATTTATTATAATAAACAATAAAAGTTTATTTTTATTTTTTATTTTGTCAACTTTATGCTGGTATTAATAGGGTTAAAATGAGAATGTATTTATTTTTCTGGCTGTTTTTTATATAAATTAGAATATTTAGATTTTATGAACTTCATTTTCCTCTCACCTGATAGAGATGTTAGGAGTAGCTTCAGTGAGGTTGCAAAGCTAGACCTTACTGATGGGAAGTAATTAAGAATATTACCAATTGTTATTATGTAGAGTTAAATGAGAATACAGTCATATTGAAATTTCTACTTTGTCAAAAATGTTCTACTGTTTAAAACAGATGTCCTTGTTTTAAACTTTATCTCATTATCAGAAGTATTATTGTCTTATATTAAAGCATACTGTGTATATATGAAAAGAAATTCTGATGACTAAAAACTCTGCTTTGGGGTCCTGTTTAGCACACCTCCTTCATCTCTTATTCAGACAAAATCATCAATATCAAGTTGCTTCAGTATTTTTTCGGTCTATATGTGGCCCTTAACAATTTGGCAAGTAGTGCACAAAAGGTAAAGCACATGCAGATGTTAATATTTTTAGTTGCTGATTCATATTTTCATGTGATTATGGTAATTAGGTTTTGAATACTTTAAAACTTACACAACAAATACATTTTGTTCTGTTAAGATATGAATTAACGAGTATGAAAATTAGAACAATGTTACATGTGCTAAAGAAGTTTAAAAATATGTTAGAAACATTTTGTGCAATGCATGAAATAGGAAATTATCAAGTTATATTTTTATCTAATATGCACATAGTGGGCAAAAACCCTGAACATGTTGTACCTTTCAGCTTCGTTTAGAGACACATTGAAAGTTGCAGGAAGCTGTACTGTCTCAAATTTTTCATAATACATATACATCAATGAGAATAACATATATATCACAGTCATAATATATTTACAGACTCAGATTTAGTATTAAATGAATAAAGTAAGATGCATAATAGAAAAAAAAGAACAATTGAAAGGTATACTTGTAAAAGTGAATTGTTCTAAAACTTCTAATAGTCTGTTACGGTTTGCAAGCATCTTTACTCTGTTAAAGGATGATCTCCCACATAGTTAATATAAAATAATTACATGTAATAGCATATATGGAGTTAACATAAAGTTCACTTGCCAACAGCAATGAATATGTAAGTTAAGGAAAAAGAACAAATAGTTATGAATACACATGACTAAATCTGGATTGGATATTAGAGTAATTTTTAAGTCCTGCAGCAGTGAAATTCTGCAGTAGATTTCCCATTAAAATATTGATGTAAGAAAATCGTAGTCTATCAAGGAAATACATGACATTATGCTTAGGATAAAAAGGAACTAGACTCAGAATGTAAGAAGAGCTTCCAGGCCTATATTTTTGTGTTACAGACAAGCTTAACAGAGAACTATAAGTGTATGGCTCATGGAAATCGGGATTTTTAATTCTTTATTTTACTTTCTGTGAAGCAAATTCCTGCGCATTTCCATTACTGGGAAATGGAAGAAGAAGGGTGACAGTAATTTCAGTTTCCTAGAAACTAGTAAGATTCTCCAACTGCAAGAGAAAGATGAGGAAAAAAACACTTAACAGGTATTTAGAGGAGAAAAAGGAATGTTGATTTTTTTTTTCCATTTGTCATTGCAATAGCAAGAAGTGTTGGGCTATCTGTGGGTGTATCTGCGTTAATGATTTAGTGCAGGGAAAGGTTCGTTTGTTGTAAATTTGCCATATATGGAATCTTGCCGTGCACATTAGAGTGTGCTGCAGGTCCTTTAGAGGCAAATTCCTCCCAGGACAGTCCTCGAGGTGTCACACGGTATCTGCCACTTGCACTGCAGATGCAGCATCCATCCAATTTGCTCCTTATGCATGCACAGTGTACGACTAGGACTGGCAAGTAATGCAGACTTTACTGCTTGTGAAGACACACCACAGACCTACGGTCCTGGCACCATGATGAATTACAACAAATCTCACTGTGATTCTTCACCTTATACTGCACAAGCAGTATGGATTGCTGGGTAATATGGACATACCCAGGGAGATATGCACGATTGTTTGAATTTGTGGGGACAAATTGTGAGGGGAGTATTGCATTCTGATCTGAAGATCTAACAATTTGTCTAGCAAATACTGGGTAATCTTTTTGCTTGTTTTATTTTTTTCTACTTGTATTAATTTATGATTTGATTTATTAACTGAAGAAAACCACGAATCTCTCTGTCACAGAAAAGAAAAAAATGGTTTTAGAAAAATCTACTACACTTATGAACCTTTCTATCCTCAGAAATGCTTTATAAAGATAAACAGTGCTCACTTTTGTATTTGTATCTTGGAGACAGATGCTTAAACATATATAAGCAGATTCTGTTGATTGCATGGCGAACAAGTCTACCATTCCAATCAACGCGTTCTCCTTAAAGTTAGCTAAATTTATTTTTTATTTGCATTTGAATAACTGCCATGTAGAGTTGAAGTTACCGACTTTAAGGTACTCAGTATGTTCATGGGATAGTTGGATGGATGGATGGACGGATGGATGGACGGACAGACGGATGGATGGATGGACGGACAGAAGCATTATATATATTTCTATCAAACATTTTTGGCCAGATTAGTATTTCAGCTATTTAGGTGAGCTAAGATAGTGGGAAGAGAAGAGAGAGATTTGCGTGTAATTGGATTGATGATGATGAAACTCTTTACTGAGACGTGCAGAATGTTTTGCTTGCTTGTCCCATATGGCTTCCTGTAAGAAGATCATATTTAGTTTGGGGAACAGACGTTACTTATTTGAGGACATTTGGGAGTCTTTCATGGATTATGTTCATACAGCAAAAGCAGCTTTGTAGATGCTTGACATTGTTATCCAACACTTTTGTAAATTGGTTTTAACTTCACTTATGTGTAATATATTAGACTCCTTCATTAAAATGAAGGAAAAGAAGGAATTAGCAGTGAGTGGTGTGAAATAAATATAAATTGTTAATAATACAAAAAAAAAAAGCTGGAAAGGCTAGCTAATGAATAACAACTAAATGTACTATATAAACAATTAACATGGGGTTAATGTGATTTGCAAAGATGACCTGTTTTGAGTGATATTTTAGGAGCCTGGTTTTGAAGAATGTATTGGACAGAAACATTTACTGTTTATCGTTAGATGTGCATGTTCCGTGTTCAGTGTCTTATTTTCTCTCATAAACATATTGATCAAAGCAGTTCAAGGAAAGCACATTTTCTCTAATTTTTAATTTTATTTATGTCACCTTGCAGTAGATAGTTGATATCTGACATTTTGACTGACATTTTCACAGATTTTTTTGAACAGTATCATTGTGTTTTGTCTGTTACCTTCTGCATCACACTCTGGTTTGGTAGATGTCCAAAAAGAAAAGATGTCTTGTTTGTTTTCTATGAAATTCCTAATATTTGTTTCTTTAAACCAATTGATATTAATAGTGATTTATTGTACTATTTATCCCATGACTTCATGGAGAAAAGTCACTGATAGCTCAAACATTCTCTTTGTGCAGAGAATAAGAAAAGGAAGTATCAGAAATTACTGCAGTATTTTGTACAGTATGCACATAATTATATACTACTGATTTAAACTGTTCTTGGACATAGTTCACTTAATTCTTTTCATCATTAAATAATACATAAGGCTATTCTCACTGTTTTCTCTGCAAATAGTTATTCTGTGGTATATGTTTGGACCTACCAGAGAGAAGAGGACTCTCTTTGCTCACTTATAAGGTCCATGATACAGGATTAGATGAATTAAACCCTGCTCACATCCTGGTAAGCAGACATATATTTTTGTATTTTTTGTAGGTGGATACAGTGCAGACTACGCAGCACCCTGGCCACATTGAGGAATCATGTATAATGAATGTATGTGCTCGTAAGTGAAGTTTTTACGAAGTGAAACTCCAACTCTAATGAACGTTGGATCACAAAATACATGAATTCTCTTTATTCTTATTTAAAAAAATCGATTCCCAAGGGGCAGGGTCACTGCAGAACTAAGTGGACCTTGACAGCTATTTTTTTAATAAACTGGAAGAAAAAAAAAAATAACTACAACAAATCAATTAGAAAACTAAAACCCAAGAAAATTCAGATTACATTTGGAATGCTTTTAGAAAGACATGATGTGCTAGATAAACAAAAAAATTCTATACCTCAGAACTGGATTCCTGGAAAACCAGATGTAGTCCTACCATTTAAAAAAATCTTTGTACTACTTGGACAGATGAGAGAGAGATGGAAAGAAAAACCAGAAGAAAGAGTCTTCAGATTTTGCTGGAAAAAAAAAAAGCCTGCAAGGAAGTGAAGTTGGTACAGAGAACAAAAAATATTAAATGACTACCTGAGAATACAGGAGTCAGCAGTTGCCTGCATATACACACACAGTTTGGTTGTTAAACACAGGTCAGTTCACATGGCTGAGGAACTCTAGACTGGAATAGTTGTGGCAAGACTGGTATGATTGCCAAAAGCAAAACATCTGTAGGGAGAATCCCTACAACTCAGTCACTTTTAATCTATACATATCATATAAAGCAAAAGTCTATAGCCCTAATCCCAATTATATCCAAATCTCTGTCTCTCCATCTCTTTCTCTGTCTATCTGGCTATCTAGCAATCTAGCTATCTGTCTGTCTGTCTGTCTATTTCAAATCCTCCAGTTTTGTATTTATTTTTGTTTGATTGGTTATTACAATATTAGTACATCACCTGGTGACTTAGAGGCTGAGTATTTTCTCCTAAATTATTGTTTCATTCATATTATTCATCTTCATCATACATAACTGCAAGAGTGGATGTTTAAAGTAATAAAGAATATTTTCACAAGCCCTTTTTTTCCAACTTCAGCCACTTGAGTATTCTGATCTAATCTAATAAACTGTGTGAGAATACTGTATTATAGTTTTACTTAAGTGTGTGCTACCACTTGCTTTCACAAAATGACTTTTCACTTCTGTGAGCAACAGTGCTAAAGGCTGCCTTTTCTCTCCTGATTGTTATGCATTTAGGTCTGAATTAGCTCATCTTTTGTGTTTATTCCTTCAAAACTGATAGTCCGCCACTCTTTTCCACTTGTGGTAATCAGTTCCAAGTGAAGGAATTTATGATACAGTAGAGGCTTTGACCTCTCAATTGTACTGAGAATATATTACCAAACTTCAAAGTCTGTATACTGCTACAATATTGATTTTCTTTTCTGTGAACAAAATCAATAAACAAAATTAAAATAAAAAAATCAATTCTTTCATTTTTGAATTGATTCAGTTTTCTGTATGTACTTTGTTTATTTAACCTTGATTGCTAGAACTCATTGATATGAAAACATAGTGAGACCTTCAGTAGCTTTGCATAAAAGAATCCTTTGGAAATAAAGAAAACACAGAGGGAAATTAAAAAAAAAAAAAAAAAAGGAATGTAAAATAAAAAAGAAGCAAAAAGATTTAGAAAGGGAAATGTGCTTCACCCAGATGGGATGCATTGTTCAGGAATGTCACAGTTTCTATGAAAATTAGTACTAGCCACTTTGTTAAAAAAGGTCAGCATACAGTTTGTTTCCTTTGCATACTCTCACTGTTTCATTTAATTCAGTGCATCATTGAAAGCAGTATGTGGATATCTGTGATCCATAGACCCTATTCCATTCTGATTCATCAGAGTTCAGAGCAATTGCAAAGCTTGTCAAAAATGAGAATAATAAATACATAATAAAATACATTTAACATGTAAAATTTATCAGAAATTAATGCATAGTGCAAACATTTTTTTTTTTTTCACCATTTTTCTGAGTATTTGCATTATCTTACTCAGAAAAAAATGTTTACCTTGGAGAGTGTAAAGAGAAATGTTGAGGACGTCTGGTCAGAGTCTTATTTCAGATACAGCAAATCTGTATTTCAATAAAATTCCTGTCCAACAGTGAATGAAATCAAAATTATGTCCCTTTTGTTCACTGTGATTTCATTATTCTCTACTTAATTTTCTGGTCAAAACAATTGCCAAATTGCCTTGAAAAATGTTGAGTAACTGCTGCAATTTTCAGATTTCAGAGTTTAGAAGCTAAGTGATTTGTATGAAATTAAAGCACTTTTATTTGTCTTGCGATACAACAGTAGAGCAGAAAGGTCAAAAAACTGTGGTTGTGATATCAACTTGCAAGATACCATGAATTTCAAAATTAAAAGCAGTGATACAGATTTTTTACATCTCTTTCTTTCCTCGCTGCCTCTTATGGCTGCTTCATGGTTGAGTGAAGTCTTCTTTTCCTTTGGAATGAGGAAGTAAAACTTATTTGTGACAAGGGCGTGGTGCTTCCTTCTTGCCACCATCTTACACTACTACATTCTACCTTTAAGAGCTTAAGTCAGAGCTTTTAAAGTCAATTCTGATGTTCCGTATTCCTTTGAATAGTCCAAATAAACCTGTGAGACTGCTTTCTGAGTAAAGATGACTCTTCTTTTAACAAAACTATTTTCACTTTTATTTTATGCAAAACCGTTAAAAAATAGATGTCAATATCAAGCCATCAGAGAAGTTATAGGGAATGTGTAGCACACATTCACTTTAGTTAGTTAACAAGTAAGTTAGACAAATTTCATGTAGGAGTGATACAGGAAGTGGCTGCCAGCAGGAATTCAAGCTGAATGGCATAAGATTTCTCTTCCTAGTGGTTATACTTCTGTGGATTATGTACCGTCAGTTTGTAGAGGCACTCTCACTGTTGCCAGTTGTAGATGTAGATGGAGAAGTATATAAGGTCATTTCAGTAGTAGTCGATTTACCAAAACATCCATCAAACCTAAAATGAAAGATTAAGCAAACACCCCCCACCTAGAATACATTCTAATCTTAATATTGTACAATATGATTTAATTTAAATTATTTGCTTCTGCAAAGGTTCATTAAACAGCTTAAAATCTTCTCTTGAGGTTTCTCAGGTTTATTACAAAACCTGTGTCCCTAATCTTCATGCAAGCTTCATGTAGGCACGTAAGCACAGGGTTCTGGATTTAACCACTTGCCATTTGAAAAAGCTGGTGTGATACATACATTAGACCATCGCTCATTTTCCTGTTTGAGAGTCATTAGGTTCAGTGTATTCTGATGAGTTAGTGAAAGATAGCCTTTTACTCTCTAATGCAGTAGCTGCATTTAATTTCCCACTTATTATGCATACTTACAAACTCGAAAATATCTCCCTCTGCACTAGGGGAAAAAAATTAACCTATTGTGCTTGCAGACATTGTATTTGACTTTTGACATTACATTTAGGGAATGCTTTAATTATGTGAAAAAAAATTCCAGCTTCTATACTATTCTCAATATTTAACAAGAGTCCACATTAAGGGTGCAGTATGTGATGAATGAATCAGAGAATCTTTTGTGACACTATGAACATACCTACACAATCTCATTGCTTAAAATTAAGCCATTTGTTTTAGTTAGAGTGTATCAGAAAATATTAAGAAACCACAATCACATTACTATTCTTAATCATACCCTGCCTTACTATTTCAGCACTGAGTTTTCCTACAAGTGGAATCAGAGCTATCTATCACCAAAAAAACATATAGATATGCGATCTTTCAGGAGAAGTTATGATGCTGATGGAAAAGAAAAAAGTTAATTATTTCCCCTGGCAGTTACAACAGAGCCTTCAATAGTCCTCAGCTCTGGAATTCAAGGAAGCCATTGCAGTTTGAAAATCCAGTTTAAAATTAATTTCCCTCCAAATCAGATTACTTTTTACAGTCAGACAACCTCAGATTAACCCAGTAACACCATTTTGAGAAGCAAGTGCCAAGCTAGTACATTTACAAAAGATTTCTATTATTTATTATTTACACATATTAATATTATATTTACTTATGTGTTATCTTGGAGAAAACCTAACATTAGAAATGTCACAGAAGAAAATGGTTCCACATACTCTAAAAGATTTCAGTAAACTTAATTATGCTGTGTAGCCCATCTTATCAGTTTTAATTATTCATGTTACATTTTGCAGAATTCATATTTGAGAAGGTAGCAGGAATTTAAGTTGGCTTTTGACACAAAATAACGTTTCTTTAAAATGTAAAACCATACTCAGACTATTGTTGTTTCTGGAAAATACTGTTCAGAACAATTTTATTTTAGGAACACTGTGAGCAAAAGGGTGGTATATAGACTATTTGAGCAACCCCAGAAGAATGTATGAGCATACTTCATACTTTTGTCATCTAAGTGAGTTAGCACATTACCAGGCTTAAATATGCATTAATATTAACCAGTGGATAAGATTATTGGAAAGTTTATTATCTGATCTTGAGTGTATAGATATTCCTATTCCTATAGATATTCCTTGAGGTATTCCAGGTTAAGCAACTGGCACCTCTAAAAGCCTGTTCACATCCTTTTGAGTTGAGTTTCTGATGTTTAGGATGAAGTCCTTATGGAGATACCTCTTTCTTTTCCATTGACTGTAGAGGATCTTAGAGATTTTTAAATGTGTTCAAGCTCAAAACATTTTTGTATTTAACACTGGTTAATGCCGAACATACTCTCTATCTAGAAATGTCTCATCTTAGTTGGCATTAATATACAGAAAGTAATAGAACATTGTATATATACCTGACTTTATTAACTACACAATAGCGTTCTTCTGCAGGGTGCAAAAGCTAGGCATGTGTTAACTGTTGCAGGTCTGGAAATCAGAAAATTAATTCCTGGTTCTGCCAGTGGTACTCGGGTCTTTGGGGTTACATCAGTAAAATGCAGAATACATCTTCATTATCTCAATCAGAGATAATTGCCTGATCCATTTTGTTTTGTGAGCTGCTCATAAACTATGGTGATGTGATCCACAGAAATATCTATGAGCAATATGATACTGCAGGAATATTTTAATGCCCTCTGTTTCACTACAGTTGAGAGAACTCATTTTCATAGCAAATTCTGTTTTGCTTAACATCTATAAAATGCCTCCTGGCCAAGTTGTCTGAAACAGGGATATTAATTTTCATCATTATGCATATGGGACAGTTCTGTATATATATTTCTGTACACTTTCGTCGAAGAATGTTTTACATTTAACCATGCTGTATTTAAGAAAAATGTTTTATAGGCTACCTCTTTTAAAACATAATATTAGTGAAATAACTGATTTTTTTATTTTATTTTTTAATGTAGATATTATATACTCAGAGCTGCCAGTGATAGAGATAAGTCTTATCCTGAGGAGCCCAAATTGTAAAAGAGTTAGATGGACTGTGAAGGACTCAGTATTTTTTCTTCGTCTTCACCCTACTTCCATCCTTCATTTTGGAGTGTTCCCTGTGGAGAGCATCTGAATATTGTGAATTAGCAGCTGCAGGGAGTCTGAAAGGAGTAGCTATTGAGATAGTTATAAAATAAAAAGGGTAGATATCCCAGTGCAATTAGTCGTGTACTTCCTGTGCAGGATGAATAGGAACATACAGTGAGTCTTCTTTGCAACTGATCACCAAGTGGTGTGATGACATGACATGCTGTGTGTTTCAGATGCTTAGTACTATGTCACGTTGATCTGAGCACCTTGCAGGGAATCAGATAAGGAGTTCACATTGCTGGTTTGATTTGTGGACTTCCAATTATAATCTGTTGTTTGGATATTTTTATGAATATGACCATAGATGCATAGTTGCATACAGACACCTCCAGAGCATTCCCAATGAATTCTGAGTGTGTGCAGGGAGCTACAGATGATAAACTTTTCCAGTTCAGTCTCTTATTTTTAATGTTAAAAGTTGTCAATTTCTTTCATTAATATTAAAATAAGAAAATACTAAAAATGTAGCTCCGGTATTAATAAGCTGTATTTTATAAATTTGAATCTTCAACTGAAAGCATAGATTAAATTTCTTAATAGAAACTAGATTTTAAATATAAAACACTTTGTATATATGTTTTTTTTTTTGTCCTGCTTTGTGGAGCTCTGCTTTACAGCCTTCTGCACCTTCCTTTGAATCATTCTCACTGAAATTAGATCTGTCAGTGAGCAGCACCACACAGATTTTGATTTCACTCGAGAAGTTATTTCTAGTAGAATGACTTTTAACAAATACATGCTGTTTTTTGCATCATTAGTGTATTTTTTAGCTAAAATTGTTCATAGTACCTATATCTGAATTTGTGGCTATTTTTATTAAAATCTCTTCAAGCAAAAAGAGCTTTCCAAATGTAGGGCTTACAACTATGGGACGTCAGACACTAATGTCAGAACCTGTGTTTTATGGATTTATTACTGTAAATGAATAGAGAAGATCATATATTAGCAAGGTTTAAAAGAAGATGGACAACTTTTGAAATGCCATTTAGTCTATGCCTTCTACTTTCTAAAATTCCCTTGATATACTATTCTCTTGGTACGTATGTTGCATACATACATAAAGTAAGGCCTATATCTATCCTGTTGCCCAGAAGATTACATTTATGGCATGAGCTATGCTCATTTCAAATAAGTAACCTGTACAAAGTGCAGTTTACTATATAGTACTCGGAACTAGAAATCAAGGATTCTGCATTCTATTCTTGCTGATGACACTGAGCTGCTGGAGTGACCTGCATGAGGTCTTAGTCTTCTGAGCCTAACATCTGGTCTGTTAAATGGATATAAAACTTCTTATGTTACAGAACATGATGAGGATTGCTTAAGTAAGGACTGCTCGTGGGTTATGACTTTTAATGGAAATATGCTTTTTGAGACTGATCCTAATATTAAAGATTTTTGGAAAGTATATTGTTCATATATAAATGAGTATTTTTATATATTGAAGTCGATATTGAAGTCAATCTTCATCTTTGGCATAAAAATTTCAACTTCGCCATTTTCAGAATGCTAACTTCTCCCATTATTACTGTGGAAAAAAGTGACAGAGAACTGTCCTACAACTGTAACCATTACCTTTTTGTCTAAATTATAAGAATTTGTAAGAAATGTAGTAAAACTTTATAATGCTCTAGATACCAGTTCAGCTGAACCTCTCATATTCTGGCCATATTGAGCTGCGCCAAAAGAGAATTACAGTAGCTATTCTAGTTAGGTAATATGGTAGATTTTTTAAAAATGCTCACAGCTGGCCTAAATATAAGTTAGTCCAATGATTAATTCTTTTGAAAGTATGGACCCTAAGTGTAAGTACTAGAAAAGCATATGGATGGTTATCCGTATCCCACAGTAAGCAGCATGAATTCAGCCAGGCAGCAAGTAGGAAAGTTCTGGATATCTGTATCATCTCTCTCCTTTGGGCATCTGTCTGCCAGGGTCTGTAGAGCTGCAGTGCCTGCTTCCCTCCATGATCTAACCAAGAAAGAAAAGGTAATTGAAACTCTTGTCCCCAGTCTGACATCAGTGGCTGGCACCTGGTGCTGAATTCCTAGCTCATGGTGTGTGTTTTACATTCCTGCACATTGGCCGACTTTTTGATGTGCTCCTATCTAAGAACTCTCTGTATACTTTCCATATGTTCATTGTACCTCTTCGCATTATTGACAATAGCAATAATGCACAGTTCTTTTCTACAAGAAAGTGTAGTGAATGCTGGTATCTGAAGAGGTATTACTGTGCTAAAAAAATGGAAGATAAATATAGCATTAGATTTTTTGATACTCAGTTTTGCAATTCTTTGAAATTCTGTTGAAGAGATTTGTAATTTGTACAGCTGGGATGGTTGCCAATCATACTTCCCTCATCTATTATCTTATTCAAATTAATACTGGTAAGCTTGAATATCATAAGTAGCTTTAGCCCTTCCGTAATCTACTTTCAGTAGGAGGAATGAAATATGGTCCATATGGTAACCTAGAAGATCTGTCTTGAATTATTTCTAGGGTAGAGATGAAATATATACCTGAGCTTTAGTTACATACCCGATCACAAATTATTTTCATTTAAAATTAAAATCTCCTTTAAATACACTTTCTCTAAAGCCATCTGTTGATTTCCTAAATCCTATAGCCTGAGTCTTGTCCTGGATAAACCTCTCCTATGTTAACCTACAATAGAGTTTAAAACGGAGATAGCTGCCATGAAATGGACTTGGAGAACTGGTGGACAGGAAGAGTGGACAGGATATAATATCTCTAGGGTCTACTTCTGACTAAAGAAAATAAGAGAAAACGTATCTTAGCTATTTCAGTGAGTTTTGGATCAGGTGTAGATTTGGTAAACTAGTTAATAAAGTGTATAAGATGAAGAATGGCCACACATGGGTAAAAATTATGCTTCTTTATGTAAACCATATTAAAAATTTCCCTATGTAGTTATATCATCCTGTTAATAAACAATATCACATACTCTGCATTTTTATTAAGCGATGTCTTAAAACAGTAGCTAACTTCACAGAGACAGTGTTTTTTGAAATAAAATTATTTTTAAAAGAAATGATTTTGTAAAGAAAGTTCACTGAAATCTCAAGAAGTCAGACTAATGTTTTAAACAATTTTATATATATATATGTGCATGTCATGCTGTCCTGAATTAGACATTAAGAATATACATGCAGTAATCATAGTTTGAAATCCTCTTTATGATTGCTGATCCATTTCTGCATTACACTGCTGAGGAATTACTGTAGCTGCTTAGAAAGAAGCCTGACTACAGCAGTAAAAAAGCACCACATCATTCATTAAGACTAATGTCATGCATGTAAATTTTAAGATAATTTATCACCAATGTTGGGAGGAGAGGAGTGGGGAGCTTCTAAAAAAAACCCCACAAAATTCCAATCAAGCTATGTTCAATCTTTGGTGCTGTAAAGGATTGAAACCGATTGTTAGAGATGCTGTTTCTTAGTAAGTTCACTGCATTTCAATGGCAATATAAAGTATGAAAATATAGATCTTAAATATCTTCATATTCAGTACCTTGTTTGTAGACTGTGAACAGTTAAAAATGCAAGAAAAAATATATTTCATTTATTTTGTTAAATCTTATGTATTTCCCAAAGATATCTCTACCTGTCACTAAGAGCTGTTGATGTGAATACTTTTATTACAGTATAGCAATAGCACTACTTTTCTTGGCGTAGTATATGTGATTTAGATAGCATAATGGACTTCCCCAGCCTTTGAGAAACACCATTATCTTTTTGCTGATTTTGTATTAAATAAGTACCAGCTTGTATTTGTGGGTTAATGTATGCATACCACTTGGAACTTACTTAGTGACATTATGTAATTCACAGATGTTTTATTATTCATAGTACTGTGCATTCATAGCTGTCTGTAGTCACTGTTGTGCAAAACCTAATGAGGGAGAGTCTGTGTGTCTTTTGCTGGCCTTTTTCACTTGTCAAACTCTCATTCAGTCAATTCAGATCACAGCCAGTGGGATGTGGTGCCCTTTTCTGTTTATTTTCCTATTTGACAGATGGAGTTGGAAGAAGTAAAAATATTTCTCTTAATTTTTATATGTTTCTTGTTTAAAAAATACAAGGGAAAACTTCAGAAAAATAAAATCGTAGCTTTCCAGTGTGTTTGAGTTGTGATGTAAATTATTCCTTTGGCAAGAGATAAATGATGGCCAATATAGATATTAGACAAGGATTTCATGCACAATTTTCACAGGTTAAATGAAATCACACTCTTATAAATAGAAATGAACCAAAACAAGATGACAAAGTGCCTCTGTTTTCTTGTTTTGTTTTGTTTTGTTTTTGTTTTACTTAAAATCAGATCAAAAATACTTTCTCCAGCTGGTTTACCATTTCATGTTTCTTTTTTTCATCATCTGATCAGCACCAGACCACTAGTTTGATGAAAGAGAAAGATGTTGTGGATTGCAAATGAGGTTAACATTTTCTATTTATATATATAAATATATATATAACTATACCACTAAGAGACCTTTATATATATATATATATATATATATAAAAAAAGGTCTCTTAGTGGTATAGTTCTCCCGAAGAAATGGTCAAATGAAGAAATGAAATGACGTCCAGAAATCCTCACTGGAATCAGAATTTTACTTCAGAATTCATTACCAATTTTTCCTGATTAAAAACTTATTTAAATTTCTCATCAGCCATCCCTTTTCTCTGGGACTATTTCTTCATTCCACTTTTCTACATCAGTTTCTTATACCAACTTGGTAGGACTTTTTGGAATATATAATCATAAATTTTCTGATGTCTTTTTTTTCTTTAGTGGTAATATTTGCCATTGTTTTTTTGCATGTTACGTTAGCATTTTAATTATTGCCGTGAAATGTCATTGAACATCAGGGTGCAGCTGCTCACTTGAGCACTTAAATGTTCAGTGCTTTAGGTTTAACTTTCAGATTTTCTAAATACAATGGCAGGCTCTGGAAATGATAGTTTTTTTCTTTGTTTTTGCTGTTCTACATGGGGAAATATTTTTCTCTGGGAATGTCTGTGGTGAAGATTTAATCTTCTTCTGTTCTTGTCTAAGTGTGTTGGTTGAAAGGAAGCTTTGTACATGCCTGTCATCCTTGACCACCTGTCTTTATGGAAAAGGAAGAGGCAGTCCCCTGCAGCCCATCCTGTCCCTGACTGTAATATGGATAATTCTTGCACATATAAAGCCTCAGACAGTTCATATTGTTCTACCATCCTGTGCCGCACTAGTGATGTCTTTGCCTTTATAGAATCTGGGATCAGTATTAGAAAAACAGCTATATTGAATAATGAATTTCGCAGATGCTTAAATGAGATACTTTTCTACTGCGTTTGTGAAACTGTGCTTTTTGTTTATTTAATATTGAATCATTCGCTTTGATGTTCTGTTCATTTATATACCACTTCAGTAAATAAACATGTAAAGTCCTTTAGAGGAAATCATAAACTTCAGTCAAAATGCCCATGGGAGACTGCTGACAAACCTAATAAAAACAGAGACTAGCATTAAATCTGTGACATGCATGGAAAAGTTTAGATTTCTGTCATATTTAAGACAAGTTAGTGTAAAAATGCCGGTGGAAAAGTGATTTTTTAATCTCCCTTACCCAGTGAAATCCAGTAATGTGATATTTGCTCTGGAAAGCATCTTTCCTTTTGTGTTGATGTTCTGTCTTCCTGTGACTGTATCAGTTGACAAGCTGCAGCCTTCACACGAGGTGAGGATGTAGTTTTTTACTCCCACCTATTTCTTGCAGTTTTATTATCTTTAAAATATTATCAGTTAAGTGTCCGATAATGTGAATGTCGTAGGGTTCAAAACATCTTTGAAGTCCAGTGGTGGTCAATGCTGAAAATACCTGGGGCATTCTTGATTGCTTAGTAACCAGGAGAGTAGTATACCTGAAGCACATAGGGTGTACATAGAGCTTGTACTCTCAAACTTTCATGGAAGGCCAGGTTGCTGGTATTTCAACAGTTTGGCTTTCACAAAGTCCCAAAGAATAGGAACAAAAAGGCTTCCTTTGGAGCCCCAGTGAGTATCTGTTAGATTTGTTAGAGCAGGACTCCTGCATGCAGAGAATGCATTTCAATATAATGATGTGCTCTGTTTTTCATTACTAGTGTGTGCATATGTGTGTGTAGATACGTAATATATGTTTGTGAGTATGTACACACATGCCTACATATAAGCACAAAGATGAAGTGTAGGTGAGATTGTTACCTCAGATGGAGCTACGCTGCCGAAGACCCCGTTTTTCTAGAGAGGGTCATGACATGGCTGACTTCATTTTTCCCAGGGACAGGGGGAAACTGAAAAACAGGGTAGAAATAATCCCTTATAGCAGGAAATCATTCGGAGGGTGCCCAGTGGTGTACTGTATCTAGAACTCTGTATGCTCATCCTTAATATAGTAATTTTTGCACCATCAGTTTGTATAAAAGCATTGATATTTACCTTCTTATTGCTTGGTAAGCAGGACATTATGATTTGACCCATTCTATTACTGTCTTACCTTTAGATGATGTTCAATATAGTTTTTAAGTTTTGTATTGTTTAATTACTTTTTTTTTTTTTTATATTGAAGTTTTATATAAAAGAAACCTAGGATTTGGAATTGACGTTAAATTGTACTTGTCATCATATGAAATAAGACATGTCAATGTCTTGCCCCATCTGTGAGCGGTGTGTCTGTCTTCTCTGACTCAGTTACAGTGTTGATGCTGTCGCGATGAGTCACAAAAAGGCAGAATGGAGGCTGTTTAAAATGGATTGTGGCCCGTCTGCAATGATGTGCATGCATACACAGGTGAACTTCCAGTATGAACCACAAGCTGTCTTTTAAAAAAAGTGAAGCTATCATTATCTGTTAGAAAACTGAAATCTTCATCAGCTAAATATGTCAAGCTGCTCTCTTTGCATTAGCATTAACATGCATTCCAGGGTAGTAGCAGATGACTTTTTCTTTGTATTAATAATATGTTTAAGAGAATTCCCGGGGGAAGAAAAACTTTATGTATTAATACATTTTTGTATTAATAATTTTTGTTATTCAGCTTTCTTAGGGATATAGAATAGTCACTGAATTTACCAGTAACTACCAGAAGACATTACCCAGGTGCTTTTGTTTTCTGTGTTTTTTTTTTTTAATTCATTTGCACGTTTGTTCGTTTTTTGGTTGGTTTTTATTATAACAAGTTGTGCTAGTTGTATTTCTGCACATGCAGAAAATATCTCAGTCTTCTGTCATAAGTCTGAAGACCTAAAACTTCCATATCTAAATTTGAGGATGAGCAGAAAATATTACGTTAACTTCTATTGTAACTAGGAATTAGTTCAAAAGAGTCTGTTCTTTGAGGGGTATGATACTGTCTAACCTTTTAATTCACTCTGTCTCACAGCCTGGCAGAAATATGAATGGACATTGATATTCTGGCTCAGACAAAATTATGGCATCTTAACCCTGTGCAAGACCCTGAGAAAATTTCTGTCGTGTGGATTATCACATTGCCAAACACTGGAGTAAGAGTGAAGTTAGATTCTGTCCTGTATTCTTTGCCAGAGTGGTAGCAGATTCAAAGACTTAGTATAATGAATGAAACTGAACAAGAATATATATTCTACACGTGCCTAGATAAAAAACAATGCTTAGGGCAACCTAATTTTGGTTCGGCTTTATGTAAAATAAAATGTAAAAAGCAGAAGTTCATTTCTCACTATGACTTTCTATAGTAGGCATAAAGTCAGAACTGGATGTTTTTTTTTTCTTCATTCACTAAGTTCCACTATTGGAGACAGCTTTAGATATTTCTATTTAGGATTTACCTTTTCAAGTACATAGAGAAGCCTCCAAGCGGGGAATACAAGGAAGATGAACGAGACAGCTAATATCTTGAAACAAGGCTGCTTGCTTTAATTCTGAAGGTGGAAAAAAATATAAATAATGAACAAAACTCAAAGCTTAGTTCTCTTAGAAGGGACATTTCAGGCTGTATATAAACAGGATGCAATATTCAAGCCTGAATCTAACATAAAATAGTAATGCCTTTTAAACTACGGATGCTGCAAGAAATTTAGCTGATTTGAAATAAAAAATAGCCCTGAAACTCTTAACACTGCACTTCCAAGCCTCAGAAAGAAAGTTGGAAAAGCCCTCTCCTCTGGCAAAAACAATCACAACAAAATGAGAAATACTTAAAGCTGAGTTTCTTAAAGCATAACAGTTCTTTTGAAGTTTAGAATATGAGTTTTATATCTCACTTCAGAAACTTGGCAGTGTTTGATTTTTATACGGCCCCATTTTTAATATGCATTAAATTAAAAATACAAGATAACAGATGCCCTGAAGTGAGCAAAAAAATAGAATTCTCTTGAGCGCTACTGTAAGTTACACAAGGGCAGTTTGCTTATGCTCTGTTGTTGACAAATAAAAATAATGTTTGAGTAGAATGACAGGAGATTCCTGAGTTTAGGTACTGTTTATTTATTCTGATATAGAAACAAAAGTTTTATGCAGGTTGATTTATGTAAGCTTTCTGTCACAGCATGCTTAGGGAGACACAGTCTTGTATATAGTTACACTGACTGCATAGCTAATAACCGTCTCATACCAAGTGCTTTTGTGTCCTCACTTGGCTGGGGATAGAAATATTACTGCCAAGGCAACTGATCTTTGATCTCTTCCTCTTTATAGTTCTGAAATGTCCCTGGTCCCTGATCCTCACTTTGTCCTTCATCAGAAGCTGAAATATGAGAAGCATCCGTCTTCTCTGAAGAAATTAAGGAAATAAAGTTCCCTTTCTTCTTTTATTTAGCCTCAAAGGGTTATCTTTGCATTTAAAAACACTTTTTAAGTCACTAATCGCTCCTAGACAAGTGGTCTTCACTTCTCTCTACTCTCAGACATATTTTGCCCTGTGGTCGTAGGGAGTTTTCTCTGCTGAATTTTGCTATTTCTGCCAGATCAAGCTGCTGCTTTTAGAATCTCACTGAGGTTCTGTAACCTAAGCGAAGTTCTGTTAATCTACAAGGGTTGAATTATGGTTTGTTTCTTATATATATATCTAAAATTTTTCTGATCATACTGTTATGTTACTGTCTGGGTCATACTGTCCCACTGAATTAGTGGAAGTTTCACCTTTCTCAGTATAAGAAGGCTATGGGCTGAGTTTTTTAACTTCTTGACCTTTTGTTTTCTTTCTTTTTTTTTTTTTTGGTGTTTCTTTACTATATCTTGTTAGAATGTAGAGACAAGGCCATAGCCTGCGTATGGGGAACAGTAGAGTCCCTCCATCAGCAGAATGATTGGCCCATCTTTATAAGTGACCTAAGAATGTTTGTCTTTCTTGTTTCTTCAAAATGGTTAGTGCACTTGTAGGTGTTCAGAAATTAATTCCTGTGTATTTTTTGTTTGTACTGCAATACAAACCGAAATACGGCATTTTTGTTGTTTGTTTGTTTTTGAAGATTGCCAACTGAAATTTTTCATGAAAGAACCACAAAGTTTATGATACAGACCAAAAGTCTATGATATCATCATGCTTATGGGGAAGATATTTGGTCAAAATGAGAGAGGCATGCAGTAATAAAAGTACATGCTTTAAAAATAGTATTATTAATAGGATAGTTCTCTAGTTTATCAGAGGAATAAACATAGTTCTCAAGTCTGTCAGGCAAGTAAGCACAGTAAGGGACTGTAACTTAAAGTTTTGATTGAGTTTTCTTCTTTCTGTCTTTCATGTTTTTTGGGGAGGTCATGCAGCCCAGCAAACCTAAATAAATTCTTCCTCTAGGACATTCAGTGCAATGCATAAAACATGAAGAGATGAAGCCCTTTCAGCATGAACTCCAATGAATATATGAAGGCAGCAGAAAGGAACCAAGCAGGGTTTGGTTTACATTACTCAGGTGTAAGAGGAGAAACATTCACAGATGCAAATTCTTCTGGTTTTTTAAACTTAATTCTATTAATGTTTGTCATATTTGCCTGTGATTTCCACTCACAAGAAAGAGACAAAGCAGTTGTTCTATTTTTTATGAATCGTTTACCTTTTAAGTTTCAAAAGCATTGATGTTTGTGGGTTAGTAAAAAAAAAAAAAAGAAGTGTTTTAAAAGAAATGATAAGCAGAACATTTTCATACTTCTTGCGATGAAACATTTCATGTTCGCAGTCTACCTGACAGCTCTGGCAACATTATAAATCTTTCTCACCTTCTCATCCCAATTTAGCTATGCTTGCATGAGGATATTTGTTAAGGGCATCTTAAGCATAAAGAAAACAAAAGATGTTAAGCTATAAAACAAATATGACAGCGAGCATTTTAAAACTTTGAATTTGCAAAAGGTTTATGTTGTATACCAAAGAGTATTTCCTCTGTGCCTCTCTGATGTTCAAGAAAGTCAACCCTGACTTTTTTTGAATGCCAGCATTGTTCTGTTTTGTTTCACTAGTCTTATTCTCTAGAAAGCTGCATCCCTTGAATAGATAAGAAATGCAAAGTATTGTCCATTTTGCATATATGAGCTGTCAAAGTGTTTGGCCGTGGGATCTGTGCACTAGAGCAGTGATGCAGAAGAATCTCTGTCTCATCATTTTATTTCTGGAGTACTAGGGAAACCATTCAAGAAATAGCACGCAGACCTCAGCAGCCAGGAATAGACTGGCTTAAGCCACCATTTCTTTGCATCTAACAGGAGAGGTAATGGTTAACCTGCAAGGATGCTTGCATTCAACCCTACATTCACCCTTAGTGGCTTAATATTGGGCTTTAAAGAATGGGAAGGCTTCTGGGAAGTAGGAGGCAAAGGAGGCTTAAAATAGATGCAAGAGGAACAAAATGAAATCGAGAACTTGAAGGAAAGAAAGAGGTTCCTCCCCCTCCCACTTACCATCAGGAGACAAAAACAAATGCATAAATAAATAAGTAAATAAAGTTGTGTAATGGAAGTATGGGACCTAAAAGGAGGAAGTGATTTCAGATTCCTTGTATAGTCTTTAAATACCCTTGCAAATAAAAATAGAAAATAATAAAAAAATAAAATCTCATTAATACCTAAACTGGTAGTGAAATGGAGCAACCACAATCCCACTCTCATGTCACAGTATCTTCCTCTTGCAGAGTTTAGGGTTATTGCTTGCTATTCAGGTTTTCTTTTCTTTGGATATTAAAGTCCATCCATTTTGAAATTACAGAATAAGAGAAAGACATTAAGTAGGCTTTGTGGTCAGAGAGTTAACAGAGAAGTTTCAAGCAGCCTCTTCTACAGTGATGCAGGTGTAAGCAAAGGAGCAGAAAACTGGTTCAAAGGGTCTATAGCTCCTGGGCCAAAGGAAGTAGTGCATTTGGTGATGCTTCTCCATAGCCCACAGAAACTCTTCTGTATTTGTACACCTCATAATTAGGGCTTCATGTGTCTGCAGGCAGGGTACACAGCCAGGGAGCAGCCTTTATGCACAGCATGCTACCCTAGCAACCTGATAGATTTCCAGCAGAAATCTGTGTGGGAGTTAATACTGATCTTTGGAGAGTTAACCCTTTTTTGGAGAGTGAAGCATGCACAGCTGCTGTAGGCCAGTCAGCAGGGCATGGCTTCTGATGTATGTGAGAAAAGAACTTTGTTAGTGTATGTTCATATCCTGCTTATTTTTCTGGTTGGTTCTTTCCTTATCCCCCAAATCCTCTGTATGTGCGAAGTAATATGTCATGACCTGCAGGAGTTTATAGTCACATACTGTGCAATTGACCTTTCTTAGGTCTGCTGCTTGTTTCTCATCTAAGTGTGATATGAGCTTTGAGTGGGTATTTTTCACACTTACGCAAACTTAGCCTTGTTAAAGACAAATTTTCTGTTTGCCATTTTAGTGCTTAAGAAAAACTCTGAAGAACTCTTCTCAGTATTTTGCCTTAAAATATCACATTATGAACTGCGGACACCCAGGAACAGACTTAACAAAGAACACAGCCACCCAAGTAGCAGTGGTGAGATAGACTCTGCCAGTCCTAATAAGACACCTAAGACTTATCTGAGAAACAGTAAATGAACGTAGGAGGCAGGAAAGAATGGATGAATGAAGAAGAGGAATTTGTGTGTCTCACTGACAACAGACTCCCACAGTAATAGCTGTTTGGGACCAGAATGCTCTGTTTTCTTACCCTTACACTTTCCTCTTGTCACATCTAGAAGAAAATCACTGCTACAGGGTGAATAGTATGTGTGTGTCTTCTAGTTGTGTAAATCCACATTTGGTATTTTAAAGATATAGAGAAGAATACCTGTTCTGTGGGTGCATAGAGCTTTGGAGATTGCTTACTGGTCAAGTGTGAATGAATAGGCCTGGGAAGGAGACAGATTTCTCTGTTTCTCAGATCTGTTCTCAGATTTCTTCCCCACAGGCTGTGAGGATTATCTGCACCTTCTATAATTTATTATGAACCACTAGAAGAAGAATGCAGGTACACGATTTTTGCTGCTTTCACTTCCCAAAGGGAAGCATGACTACATTGCATTCTCCCCAGTTGCCTGATACTCTTAGAAATCAACAGCGAGAAGATAGGTTTCGCAGAAAGCCTATAACAACCATACACAATCTCAACATAAGATTGTGTATAGATCTGTAAAAATCTTGAATATCCTTAATCATCATTTTTGGTATAACGAGGAAGACTTTAAGATATCTGAGCATAAAACTTTGTGCGTCACATACAGTGAGTAGTTCAGTTAAAATGCTAGCATTTATACTGGACTTTTTGCACTGAAATGAATTTATCAGCAATCAAAGTTGAAAGCATCTCACTTAAATTTTCATCTTTCTTTTTTGTTAGCAGCTGGACTTCTAAGTCCAGTTGGAGCCCCTGAATTTTTTTCTTAGTTTTACCAATGTAATCTAAGGGACAATTCTTAAAGCTGTTTGGTCTGTGCCCTATCTTATTTTCACTGAGAAGGTTTGAAATTGCTTTGTACATGAATTTTGGTTATAGTTCCAAACACTTTCTTGATAGTAATTGGCTTCCTAGCACTAATTTGAAGTTAAAATAATAAGGGAGAATAATAGCATATGAATGGGATGAGAGGAAGCAGACTCCTCGGTGAGGACTGTGTGCCTGTCTTTCTAGTGCTGCTGAGTTACACAGCACTTTTCCTCATAGAAGAATTGCACATAATTGAGGTGTAAAGGACTACTCATTTTGGCCAAAACAAAATGAAAAAGAGGATAAGGAGTTACAATGATGCACTGACCTGGTGCAGTATGTCTGTATTTTGCATGCTGTCTTAGGCACATTATATCTATTGCTTTCTCGGGAAAGGGCTAGGTCTGTATACCTCTTAAGCAGAGAATGCTATAAACAGCACAATACAATTTCAATTCTTTTATTGTATATCAACCATTATTTTATTTTACCAAGGCGGAGGTGTTAGATTGGTTTGAAATATTACAATTCACTTTACAGATAAATGTCTTTCTCTGTTACATGTTCCCTATCAGTCTTCTGACTTACGTTCCTAAAGTTTTATATTGCTATCCTTCAAAATACTGCTATGTATTAGGTTGACTTCTGCTTAAAATCAATAGCTTTACTGAATTCCTTACTAAAAATAAAGGAACAAGGAACAGTCCTATAAGAAATCAAGAATGAAGGCTTTGCAATGTTTTCTAAGGTGCCCATCAGGATTTACCGATCTACTCTGGAATATTATTCATAGAATTCATAAGAAGGATATTCACATGCAGATGGTCAAGATGGCACACTGCACAATGAGTGTTGAATAACTTTTAAAATAATGTTAGCACATTGCACAGTAAGTGTTGAATAAATATTTTTTTACTAATGGAAAACTATGGAAGCACATTTTTTTTCATATTCAGTATTATTATACATATTAAATACTTTTAGCATTTTTATCCTGTAAGTTTGAAATTTTCATAATCATGAAACTTTCAGCGAAATTTAGATTAGTGAAAGCCTTTCATATAATATTCTTCATCAACTAATTGCTATTCTTATACATAGCATTTAGTCTATAAAAAAAAAGGTCATTGCTGTTTTCACTAGTTCTTGCCCCTTAAAAACAAAACATTAACTTTAGTAATTATTAATCTCACTCATGAGGAAGTTTATCGGACAGCTGGATGTAGAAGATACAATTACTCTTTTTTTCATTGTATCACTGCGGATATCTTTACTGAAGTTAATTTTCCTGTTTAAAAAAATAAGATGGATTTTCAGCAATAGAAAGTGATTTTTTTTTTTCTGGACAGAATAGCTGTATTTTTTTATTCATGATAGGCTTTATGCCTTCTTCTTCTATAGTAATGTATTTTTTTCTGCTTGTATCATTAAGCCTGCCTCTATCACAGTTCAATACTTGACTGAATTTAATATCTACATCCTTCTCTGGTAACCTTCTGTCAACTTTTGCATTGGCTCAGTCTTTTTCCAATAAACATATCAAAAAAAAATGTTTCTGTTTGGCAAGAGGGTCTACTCCTCCAGCAACCTTTCTCATTGAGCATTCGTGCTTATATAGAACAAGAATATTGGTGTTCTCACTGACCCTGAACTTAATTATTCTTCATGTATTACTTCTGTCAAGATAGCCACCTTTTCACCCAAACTGCTCCATTTCTCATATATGCCTTTAGGATTGAGTCTTCTTTTCCTGTGCTGTGCCTTAAGAAATTGGTTTCTGAGATCAGCCTTTGTCAAAAGTTGCTTCCCACTTTTCACCAACTCCAGCAACTATCACTGTGGCAATGGCAGCCTGATCTTTGTACTTTTCCACTGACTCCTGTTCATATTCCAAACATTTTAAAAGCTTTTCATACAATCAATTCATTTGTCTTCATCTGCGTTGCTTCTCATCTTGTTCCTCAAACACCTGTCCACCCTTCCTACGGTGTCATCCCTGCTGGTGTGAAAATATGTTCCTCTGCATACTTGTGTGAAACAGCCTTCCTGCATTTCTCTTTCTAATCTTAATTGCCTTTACAAACTTAATTAGAAGGCCTACATACAAAAAAAAAAAAAAGTCATTGGTCTTCATTTACCAGCGAACATTTGTAAATTTACATTTGCCTTCTGTGTCTTATGTTATATACATTTCTGTTTGCTTTATTCTTATACTCTATCTATGTATATAGATATATATACTTTTAATGACTCAGGAAATACATATGATACAAATTGGATTGCTGTTGCTTTGACACCATCTCTGTATCCTGGGTTAGCTGGTCTGATTATAAAAGTGTATAGTAAGTGCATACAACGCCATGGCTCTGCTCTGGGTGGATGTAGAGGAAGTTTGCATAACACAGCAAGTGCCATCTTCTGACAGGAGTTCCTCCACCCTGACAGCACTGCCTTTTGCATTTGTTCATCTCTCTTCAAATATACATTTCAGATGTCAATATTGAGAGAGAAGAAGAAAGAAAGGCACAGAGCTTGAGAGCACTTTAGGGCAGTGGGTAAGTGGCCAGAACATTGCAGCCACCTAACAGGAATATGAAATTATCAAATTACAGTGTATATGCTGACAGCTCTTTTATGACAGCAAGTCAGTGGGGAAGGGTTTGAAAGCAGTATTTCAGACAGAGGTAAGATGACTGAGCTGGAGCATAAACTGAGTATATGTCCTTAGGACTGAGTAAATATGGAGAAGACCCTCACTGGACTTTTTACTTCTGTTCAATATTTCAGAAGGGGCAGAAGCAAAAACAAGATAGCATGTAGAGATTTAGAATAATGTCCTACTTTATCTATAGTGGGATTGTGTGGGAAGGAGACAAACATACCGAGTACATCTACTTTGTAATTAGAGTTGTAGTCAGCTAATAGAATTACAACCACAGATATATGATGATCAGGAAAGAAACACAAACACTTTCTTTAGTAGGTTGTGGACAAAGATTTGTAGCAAACTTGTCAGGTGCTGGATCAGACTTGTTTTCTGCACAGTTAGGCTGGAGTGTTATATGACTATTGCAGAGACTTTCCCTCAGTTCTGTCATCCCTCTTCTCGCCCATGCTTACTTCAGTTCAAATGAGGCATTTCACGTCTCATTTTACATAGAAGGGAGTGCAGAGTATCCCTGTTGTAAGACATTTGACGTGTTTCATACAGTCTGTGTTATGAAACAATGTATTGTGAATTGCAGTGATCACCCTGTTGTGGATCTTTCAATTGATGACATTTTTCCCTGTTGTTAGGTAGGCTGACAGCTCTTGCCTCAAATCAAAATTTTTTCTGCTACTGAATAATGACACTGTGCAGCACTTTGAATATGTGGCTGCCTTAGAACCAAGGTAATCCTTTCTGTGACAGGTTACATAAATGCAGTTGGCTTATGCTGCCTTTTTTTTTTTTTTTTTCCCCAGAAAATATTACTGTTTTAAAAGTAAGCAAAGTTTGTAATTAATTCTGAAATTCTGGACAATGTTTCCAATTGCATTCCAAAGCCAGTTACTGTCTCAGTTATTTTTAAGCATATAGGGCTTATTGCCAGATATTACTTTGTGTCCTCTACATCATCAATATCAAAGGCATTGCTTTTCCATGTGTTGTGAGATTTTCAGAATATGAAGTGACCGTATGAAGCATTATTTGTTTCATAAGACAGGATACTTTCATAATGCTCTTATGTGTTATATAACATTTTAAGAATGTATTTTAATTAATAGGATTTTAATACTATTTAATTTAGCAAAGTATATATTTAATAGTATATTATAAAGTATTTAATAAAGCATTATACAATACCTTAAATTATTATACAGCTTTATATATATGATAAGGCTTTTATATATCTTTAAGTCTTTCAAACATGTCATGTAAATATATTATAGCTATAGATGTATGTGCTCATTAATGCTTTGCTTGGTGTGAGGATGAAAGGCAGAATCTCTCTTTAACAAACCATAAAGAGAAAGGATGTAGGCAGCTGTCTTTAGATACTGGAGTTTTCAGTAAGTTTAAGCAGGCATTCAGGTGCAAATAGTGAGAAACAGGCCCATAACATAGATTCTGTCCAGGAAAGCAGCAATGCAATGTTTGTATTTCTTCTACTATATCATTATTTTGGCTGCATGTTACTCCAAGATCCAAAATAATCACTTTCTTTTTCACTAATGAGTGATGGCAAGCAAAATTCAATTTTTTCTTGTCCTTTTGAAAGCAAAAAGAACTAATTATGCTACTTGATTAGAGTCAGGATAATCCAAGCTGAAGGCTCAATTAATTACATATTTTAAAAGTGAAATAAGCCTTTTTTTTTTTCTTTTAATCAGAGCAATAAAGAATAGATATATAGGCAGATGGTTCCATTTGGTGTGTTAGAAAGTCTTTTAAAGGCTCTTCATTGGCTTGACTTTAATGGTATGAGACCCACTTGCTTCCTTCAGAAGAAGAATGGGATTAAAGCTGTTTTTTGTGTTCTTAGACTGATACTTCTTGATGTTTCAACACACGCTTAAGTTTAAATATATATGTAATTCTGTTGGCTTCTGCAAGGTTGTTTACTTGTTGAGATTTAAATTTTGCAGAGAGGTGAGATATCACATTTTTTAAACTTAGTAAACATTCCTGTATTACAATTTATGAGTGCTGTAAATTTAATCAAACCTTCAATTAGAAAATGAAAAAGATGGTAATGAAATAGCGAGATTGATTAACACAGGAAAGATAGAAAAAACTAATTGTAATATTGTGGAAATAAAGAAAAAATAATTTGTGTGGATAAATATTTCCTGCATTGTAAGTGATATTAAATAAATGCTGGATAAAGAATTGTTTCTTTTTATTTTCTGTGATTGACATATGAAAATGTGAACTCATGTAAAATAATGCTTAGGCCAAAAAGCAGCTGAATTTTGCAATAAAGATGGAAAACAGATGGAAAATCTGACCATAACCAAAGTGAAGAATATAACCTGCAAACTGTTAAAATAACTGTGCATATTTCAATACTATTTTGAGGTATTTAGTCTGATAGTAATAGATATTCATATTTTTTTAAAAAAGCCATAAAACTATGATGCTTAATGAGGTACTCGGGCAGATCTTATTCTCAGGGAAATCATGAGTCATTGAAATGTCTAACAGGATTCAACAAAGAGAAAATTAATTCTTGATTTTACATATACTGGGAAAATCCTTGCTTTGTTGAATCTACATTAATTTTCTTGGAGCTTTCCCTTCCTTTGTATCCTGGGGGAAAAATATCTTCCTACCATAGCAGTTCCTGCTTCCTGCTTATTAAGTGTTCCTTAATTCACTTCATTGGCTTTTTTATGTTTGAAATGCAATTGAAGCTGTCCCCTCTTCTGTGAAAATAATAATGAAACCCCTTTCCTTTTTCCGCACTGTTCTTTGCCCAGATGAGAATTTTTTCTTTTTGGTTATTAGATTTTTCATTTGAAACAGGCAGTTTGCAGTCAGTTTTATTTTTCATAATAGAAAGTATTTCTTTTTCATTTTATGAATTTAGAATGACTATGAAGGTGAATCATATGTATTTTCAGTATATAGAAGTTGCTTTTGAAATGCAAGAATATGCTAGTAAAATTGCATTTTTCTTTATTTTGATATATACTGTTTAAGAAATTGCAGTGAAGTTACAAAGTTTTCTAAGTGCAGCTTCTCATTTTCTTAGGGCTTTTGTTCTTGTTTTCTCTCCAGAGATAATTTTTATAATTTTGAGAAAAAAAGTACCTTTTTTTAAATTTTGCTTTATGAAAGTGAGAAAAACATGTTTTTAATTTAAAAGTCCTGTCTTACAAATAGCTAAAAATAAAGTTTGTTTTTAAAATATGAAAAGTTTGTTAATCACTATTTTTAAAATATAATCTAAATGAATTAAAATAATTTCAGAACATATTTATAGATCTATATACATATCAATATAGGTAAAAATAATAGAGAATGAATAAATATTAAGAATATTTTGGACAGCTATTATTTCAGTTCCTTTATATCTCCTTCCTCATTATTTTTTAAATTATTTTTCCTTCTCTTTTATGCTACCTGTCTACACAGGTTTGATTTTCCTATCCTTAAGTGAGAGAGATGGCATTTGCTACTGAACGTGAAGTTCTATAGCTTATAGGAGTCTTCCAGGAAAATAGATAAGCGAACACAAAGCCTAAGTAATGCAAATAGAATAAAGACAATTTAATACAAAATTTAAATCATAACACTATTAACCTTTTCCAACATTAAAAATCACATATGGGTTTTAGTACTATAGCTATGTTAGCCAAAATAGTTGAAAAAGAGCAGGCCTTGTGTTTAGGGCTGAAGGAAGAACACCTGTGCACAGCTAGAGATTTTCAAAAGGATGCTTCTAAGCCACAGTTGTTTGTCTGCCACAGACACATGAAGTATATGAATTGTTACTGGACAACTTGTCTATTTATAAATTCAAATAAACATTTTTAAAGCATTTTAATGACCTGCATTCAGATCCATGTTACTTGCCTAATCAGGCTGGTTCTTACACTTAATAAATTCAAACTGAATGACCTCATCTTGACAGTATAACTCAAGTATAGACCAGGCCCTAATAATCATAGGCACATTACAGGCAAGAGCCTTGTGGAAGATGAATGTGTGTATGTCTGGACAATTATATTGAAAAATGAAGAGATCATAGTAAAGCATTTCACTAATTGTGAATAAAAGATTACATGGATTAGAAAAGCAAAAGAGCCAAAACACTGCAGCAGTAAACATGCATTTGAACATACACTAGGCTAGTTTCCTAGCAGTTTTTTCCTTTCCAACTCTCCTGTGGAAATTTTACAGTAGATATTCTATACGTTCAACAAATGAAGACCTTTCTTGAAGAAGGCATTAAACTAAAATAGGCATTTATTTTTGTATTATTTTCATGGTACATATATAGTCTTCCATGCTGTTTGAATAATCTCGATTGCTTTTTGGTAAGGACAGGAAATTTCTAAAATGTCTGGTTTGCTTTATTATATATAAATAAAGGTGTATTTGAATAGATAGCAGTAAATTATGACTCTAACAAAGTTCTACAGCCAAATTTTTGGTCCAGTAAGCTCAACTAAAGGTTAGATTTTGATAGGGAGAATAACAAAAAATGCTATGTTAATGGAAACTATCTCAGTATTTCTTTTTTACCATGTAAGACTCTTTCTCATATATGCTACAAAAGCAAATAAATATTTAAAGCTTGGCTGGAAAAGTTGTAATGAACCTTAAATTATAGCAGCACTTCAGTTGCAATTGAAAATCAGTTTTATTTAGAAAGTTAACTTATTAGCAATGCTAATATAGAGAATTTTTTTTTTGGAGGCAAGATATATGATTGAAGTATCTTCTTGTAAAGCTAGTCTTGAATACAAAGGAATGACTTTTGCTATCAATTTCACTAATTTGTTTGACATATTTAAATTGTTTGACATATTTAAAATTTCTATACTTTTAGAGTACCTTATCACTAAAACTTCCATACATGCAAATCAATTCTGGAATTAAGGAGACTTCCAATATTCTGTAAAATTAAACATTTCTATAATTGGCTTGGAATTTGGAAACAAAACTATGTATAATAAAGCTATAAACTACTTCAAAAACCATTGTTTTTTACTGGTAATGAAACCGGTAATAATCATAATCATATGATAATCAAATACTGGAGAGCCAAGTCCTGAACTTGGTTTCACGTAGCAAACATTGACTTTGAAATCTTGTTTGTGAAGATGTTTACATGGGGAAGCATAATTTCAAAGAATACTCTATTTCATTAGAATATTTTGCCATAGTTATTACTGATTTCCAGAGAGTGATATGCCAACTGTATTTGTCAGGATATTAATTCAGTGGTGTGTATTTGGAATTCTCTTGCCCTGGTGATGATGATGGGATGGAGTAAATGATTAATTAAATGCTCATGCATTGTGATTATATAAGAGTTTCACATTTTAAAGGAGAAATTTAGATAGACATAGTAAAAATAGAATTCTGTGCCTTTTTTAATAAGGACAAATTAAATGATTCATCTGCAAATTGCATGTCCCTAAGGTAAGTGAATGAGGAAGTTATGTTCTATGTATAATTAGGTTCAATGTTAGTTACAAAGTCTTTTCTAATTGTTAAAATATAAGAAAATTGTCTGATTGCATTATTTGAAAAATTCTTTACAAGAACCCTGGTAATTTGCATTTCAACTTCACTCCTCAATGTTCTTCTATCAGAGAGTTCCTCTCTCAGAGATTTCCTCCTGTCTTTGGTCACCGTGTGGCTCACTTACTCCCCATGAGCACCTATGCTGTGTTGCGCAGCTAGAAGGAAGTCTAATATAACCTCTTCAGAAGGGCAGATACAGATTATTGTGTAGGATTTTTTGACACTAGGATTCCACTCTACAGTTTTAAAGATGAGTACACCCTACTGTGGGTTGCTGTGATGTTACTGCCTGCCACATTCATTGCAGTTACAGTAAAATAAAAGTATTCAGTGGCAAGGGCATATAAAAACATATATGCACATAAGAAGAAGCTAATTATGCTATATCTACCTTTTATTAATTCCAAAGTCATTTTCAAAGTCATAGTGAGTTCTTATTTCTTCATTTTACTTTCACAGAATGGAGATCCACACCTTCTTTAATACCTTAGCCACATATTTCAGAGTTAATCTTATCTTTTCCTTTTATCCCGACCACCCCACAAAACATGGTGGTAACTGTTTTGAGCGAAGTGACCCACATCTCTACTCACACAATTCTGATTTTGAAGGCTATCGTGACTATATTAATATCGACAGACAATCATGGGCTTTTAAGCTACTTTGAATAAGTTAACTTTGAATCAGGAATACAGTGAGGACATTGCTGTACACTGTAAGCATACAGTGTACAGCAATGTGTTTATTATAACTACTTTTTTTTCCTCTGCTAGCACTCCAACAACTGGAAGATAAGTATTCTGATAGATTAGAGAGCTTACTTTTGGTTTTATTACATAATGTGACAAGGACTGAGGGCAACTATTTCTGACTAAGTCATTTAAGAGTTTAAATTGTACTTGTAAAGCCATTTCATAATGGTGAGAGAAAACCTCATGACATTTGTTCTTTTGGTCTTTGCTCTGATGTGCTTTTGTTCTTCCATGTACATACTGAGGTAAGCAGCTGTTGTCCTCAACTCTTCAGCAACTGTGATTGAAACATTATTTTACAGGAAACCAGGAGGAAGTCTCTTGCCATGAAATGAAAAGTGAAGTTCGTACATTTTAACTGTCTTGAGGGACTATTTTCAGTTCTCTCTCATCTGTCTGATTGTAGCAACCATTTAATGTTAAAGCAATACAACACAGTATGACAACCGTAAAGTCTTAACAACAGGCTTTATTGTGCTAAGCCTTCTATGGGAAGAAAGTTGAGAAATGAAGATCATGGCCAGGCCTTACGCATGCGTGGGATTTTCATGAAGGCTGCATACTGTTTTTTATACAGACTTTATATCAATTAATTTATTAATGTGCTATTTTATCCAATACAGTTCTATTGAAATAAGCATTAGTATGCAGTTATATCAACTTACGGGAGCTTCAATGACTTACAACTAAGGATATAATTCCTTGATTTTAAACATGTAAATATTGTTGAGGTCATCTAGCTCTTGTGTGTAAACAACACCAAAGTCTTACAAGAAACAGAATATTAATCTGTAACTCTATCATAGCACTTCTCTGCCAGAGCACCCAGTGAAGATGCACCTCAGAACTGCCTGTAGGGCAAATTCTGCATGCTCAGAAATAGTGCAGTTAGACTTCCTGCAGCACATTAGACATTTTTCTGGACTCTGATAGTGCTGTATAATTTTTTACTCCGCACTAGCCAGATTTAAAAACAGAACCAAAATGGAGCCCTGTATGTTCAGTTTCTTGGAGACTAGTTTGAAATGATGGTAATGTACTTCAGCCTGTTTCAATACATTCAGGGATTAATAATATGACGAGTCTTATTTTAATTAACAAATAATAATAATAGTGGCAAATCTGTTAAGAAAAGAAGGAATACAGGATTTCTCCTGTGGTGATGCATGCATTAATATTGCTTATATAATCATATTACCTTCTAAACAACCTGGATGGATTTATGGCCTATTTGCTAAATAATCCTCTGGCCTGGAAAACATAACAGAACAAACTTATCAGTAGAACAGTGCATGGAGTTATTTTTACATATTTGTCTGTCTTCAGATAAAGTACGTATATGTACAGAAAGTCAGAGCAATACTTAAGTGCCAGCTAAATCTTAAATGTCTTCCTGTAGGACTTGCTCTGACTCCTGACAGAGTGTTTAAGCTCATTTCCTGCACACAGCTACTGGTGTTGCAAAAGTGGCAGTAAATTGTGAAAGGCATTCTTCTAGTCTGACAATATTAAGAGAATGGCAAGATCTCATCAATAGTCTCGCTCTGCAATCTGCGTGCAGAAAAAGGACAAAAAAAGCAGATGGCAAGTTCTTCTTCCTCCTTTGTAGCTGCAAACCATAATACCAGAGCAGTGATACTTTAATGGTACATACTTGGGCAGATGGAAGCAACAATATCTAGCCAGTATATATGATAAAGTTAGAATGGAAGTACATCCAGTTAGGAGAATATTTGATATGGTAATAATGGAGAATCTGTCTTTCTAATGCTTTCTGTATTTTCTCCCTAGCTAGCTAAAACTGGAAAATACTATGTAATCTTACCTTCTGTCTGCAGTGCTGGGTCAGAACCTCACCCAAAAAATCACAGAGAGGATCAGTCACTATAGACATGTCAGAAGTTATTAGTAATACTCTTTCGCAAGAGTTTAATAAACCTTTGTTGCAATAAAAAATCTTCAGTGAGAAACTTCAAAGGAAGATACATATACCGTGTCTGTTAATTAACGTGGTATTGCAATCCCATTTAAAGTGAAAAGCATCTGCTATAATATCACTTAGTAGATTTAAGAACAAAATAGGAATGAGATTTTGTTATAGCATAGACATTCTGTGGATGATAATGCAAAATACAGTTATCATATAGAAATATGTGTATAATATTCTACATAATATTACTCTTGTGTGCTCCTTTGTTTATCCAAGCAAATAACAGAACATACAGAAAAGGACTTTTTCAGCATCAGTGAGATCCCTGTTCACATGAGTAGCCCCATTGACTTAACAGGTCTGTTCACATGAAAAAAGATCTCTCATGTGACCATGGCTTGCAAGGTTGGCCCCAGGTTTTAAAAGAGAGCTTTATAGCTGCATAAATCCTGAACTAAAGGAATTATATGTTGTTTCTTACTACACAAGCCTTTCATTTCAGTGATTCAGTAATCTGAGCTAGGTTGGAACTAATTACTTGAGGCTTACTTAGGAAAAAAAAATGTGTAAGGGGTGAAGAATGCTCATGGACATGAGTCACTGAGCTCTTAGAAAATGTGCTTAACCCTCCTCTTCTTTATGAATGGGATTCATGTGCGATTATTGTTTCCTAATGTAATTAATCTTCATGACAAATGATACACATTAATGTATAGAGAATAATCTGCAATTGCATATTTCAAATAGCTTTTTTTTGAGCTGTCCTGTGATATTCAACTTGTTTTAAGTAGCAAATTATAAAAACAATATATTGGTAAATGCAAAAATCACTTTGATGAAAAATTTCTTAAACTATCAGCTTTCAGTAAGTTTTTGATCTTCAGAAATTGCCTTGTGCATCTTGCCTTGCAAGACTCACTGTTACAGATCTAACTCAGCAAATTAAAATTGTTAGCCTGAAAGTCAACCATCAGTGGGAGCCAATAGAAAGACTCCATAGATTTAGTAGTCTTTGCATTACGTACTTGCTTCAGTAACAGTCCTGCCTAATTAAACCCTTTGGTAGTAAAACAAAGATCCCATTAGCAGCATTTCAATTTTGAAGAGCACAAAGTTAGATATTTACTATTGTGTCTGGCATTTGTTGGTGTCTTTTTTCTTAAGCAGTGACTCAGCTTAGAAACTAGCTTACAATATACATGAATACAAGTGAGGGAGAGGAACCACATGCAATGAATATTTTTCTCATGGAAGTAACAAGCAAGTAAATGTAGTTTCTGGTCTGTGAAAAATTAAGAATAGCAGCTCTCACAGAAAAACAATGATGTGACAAAAAGGTCCATTGAAATTTTACTTTCTTTCCCAGCAGATGCTTTAGATTATGTTGTGCCTAAAATGCCAGTGCATGCCTTTTGTTATAACTTAAAAAATGTATTTGTGTATATTCACTCATTTCCTCCTATCTGGAATATAGTGGTAAGATTTTGTTGAACAGGATGTAAAAATAGCAAGGCTATATCAGAAAGAGAAAGGTCTTTATCTGTATTATAATATTACCAGATCGTGTGCTTCTTAACATAAAACAAGCATTGTATGGAGGTTTCATAGTCTCAGCAGTCCTGGACACACTCCCAGTTTTAGGAGGAGACAAGCTAACCAACACTTTGCCAGGGGTAACAGAAGCCTTTAATCAGAGTCTGGAAAATTAATCCTGTGTAAAAGCATCTGGATGCTTTTCCTGCCTTGTAGTCGTCTTCATTTGCAGTGTCTTACACATTACTTGTGGACTTTATCATAAACTGATGTCAAAAAAAGAAAAGCAAAAGCAAACCTGCTGCCATCAGCAGAGACAGCGAATGCCTTAGTGGGAAATGAGTTTCAAATTTAAAAGTAATACAATGAATGGTAGACCTACAGCATGCAGTATAAATACCGAATTCAAATGGGGAAGTGACCCTTTCTTCTGAGCAAGCTTTGTAGCATATTTTGTTCATGCATTTGATAACACTGTTATCCTAACATTGTTCTTCCAGTAAAGTTTTTCCAACCATAATATGCAAGTGCTTTGTTTTTGCCTTTGCTGTGATGACTCTGTCCTTTGGTATTTTTCATAACTTGACATGAGGCAGTAATGGTTCTATTAGCTGTGCTGCATCTGCTGAGCTTGCTGTTTTCAGGGAACATGTCATCACCAGTGCCTTTCTGCAGTTTCCTTATTAGCATGTGCCCTTTACTGACTCTGCAGGAGCTATCACCTAGAATTAAATATTTTCTGCTAGACCTGTCCTTACTCTGTGTAAAATGATTACAATCCATTATGCCACCCTCTTGCTGACAGCCAGATACCACTGAGATTACAGTAGAATTCTTCCACATTTAAATATGATACTAGCTTAGTGCATTGAGTATAGATAACAGGAAATGTTTGAAAAAGCCGTTCAGATCAGTAAGTGGTGACAAAATTTTGAGCAGGAAAATATGGGTATTTATTAAACTGATCATATCAGCTCTGCTGTAATAGCCATAATAATGGAAAATTTTGATACCTTTTTGCTTCATTAAGATTGCTAATAAGATGTAAAGATGCATAGATCTTTAGAAGATACAAAAGAAATATAACAGAAGAGAAAAACTTTTAAATTATTTATGTTTAAAATTGCATTTAACACCAAAGACAATTGAATTTCCCAGTTCAATGTCTTCTTTACTTTTCCCTCTACAAAAAAAAAAAAAAAAAAAAAAAAAAAAAAAGAAAAAAATATAAAATTATCATTAACATTTTATAGGAAGCACGGTACTCTTCATTGTTGATAAGGATTTGAATATGGACATAATATCTTTTGAGAAGATATTTGCTTCCTTTTAAGTGCTATTCCAATAACACCTCAGAAGTCTATCATGTTTGTTTTGACCAATGTACCTGCTCCAGCCGAGTAGAATGAGCTACTCACAGTGGATGTAATCACGGTTCTTATTGAAGTTTCCCTGGTGGGAAGTGGCAGGTCTGTTAAATCCATAACACCCCAAGTGGGCCCTTTGTGCTTTGATCTTTTGGTCCTAGTTCTGTTCCATAAGTAAAACATGGCTTGGACCTTCTGCACTTGCTCTGAGACAGGGCCATGCTTACCTGACAGAGTAGAGTCTTTTTTTTCTATCCAAGGGCAGAGACCCATTTTATAAAACTTTTTTTTATCATGTTACTTTGCTTTATTTATTTTTAACCTATAGTTTGTAAAATGCTTTACATTTTTAAGTTTTCACAGTTGCTTTTCTGTTGCACCCAGCTGCTCTTTTTTTTTGACATTTCACACAGGAACCTGCATGCAGCAAAGGGAAAGATAGATCACTGTCACATTAAAATGTGCAGGTCTGCTTCATAAGAGTCATATTCGTCATTTACATGGAATCGCCAGTTTCAAAAAATACACCGTGTAATACATCATCTCAGAATGAATATGCATTTGGAGAGCACCTCTCTTTCTGTCATATTATGTTTTATGTATGAAGTGTCTGAGGCAGAAAAAAGGGGGTGGTCTTCATAGGATATAAAAATATTTGCAGACATTTTTACTCCAGTTTTTATTCCTAGAAATAAAAGTTCTAGCTCAAAGATTTGTGTAATTCTAAAAGATAGCCAAATGCATATGATTTCTGACAACTGTTTTAGCATTTGAAGGTTGTCTCATGAACAGCAATAAGTTATGCTTTCCTTTGGATTTCAGGGGTTAATCAAGACTTCTTAATTCTGTAGAGGTTGATTTCTTTCTTGTTGAAAATACAAAACTACTAATCTATTCCATTATAATATATGCTAATATTCCACTTATAAAAGCACAAAATTTAGACTTAAACTTTAAATCCTCTTACCCATTCTGAGTGCAGGAGATTTTTGAAAGTCCTGCTCTGCATCTTATATTTGCATTTAAATCATAACAACATTAGTCTAAAATCAAGTTGGTTGTGACCTAACATGAGTAATTGGGTTGTGAAATTAGGCCTGACAACAAGACTATCTGAACTGCTGCTTTGCAATATGCAGCTTAAACTAGTTATGTGTGTGGTATTAGGGCTGCACCAGAGCAAGGGTTCTGTGGTAATCTAAATCTTTGTGAGTCAGAGAAAGCAGGTGAGCAACTGCTCACGAAGTCAGCATTAGCAATTGCACCAGGACCATGCTGAAGAGCTCCTTTCTGCACAGGAGTGTAAGAATCACTCAGGAAATGCTGTCACCTCCTTCCTGTGAAATATATCCCAACCTCCTTGACTGCATCTTATGTATGCTGTGGCTCTGGACCATGTGGCCATGAACAAGAACTAGAGTTGCTTGTCATTGGAATCCATGCAAAAAACATTAAACTCTTGCATTGTATATGTGAATAATGTGTACCCTTGGAAAGCTTTTATTTATGAGCTAGGATAGCATTGCCTTTTCACATGAGAATCCTGTGGATACAGAGCTGATCTATATGAGATCAGCTCTCGTTGTTGCTCTCATATCTGAGCTAGTTGTTGCGTTTGTGAGTGGATGTGAACATGCAATGGAGCAGATTCTGCCTGCAGGCAGCCACTGACAGAAGCTGGGAGCTGCTTCCCACTATGCTTTCTGGCAGGCACCAACACACATCTTCAAAGCGGAGGAATATGTGTGTAAGTGCATATTTAGCTATTTATTTTCAGTTACACTTGTTGGGTAGAACATTTTCTGATATCTGAACTACCATTCATCTATAGAGCTGGTGTAAGGATACCTTAATGGAACCTGGTGAAAGTCCAGAAAGTGGTCATGTATTATTTATTATGTCTCAGATTACACTGTTTGCTCAGTAAAGCAAGGATGCTGACCATATGGAACTTCTGTGAGGGCCTGCGAGTGAGGGAACTCCAGCAGGGCTCTGCAAGTGCCCCTGGTTGTTTCTGCCGAGCTGCCAGCACACAGTGCGCGCTTCCTTCTCCCAATGATAGAGTAGACTCAGCTGATTCAAAAATGGCTGGCAAGTCAGGTCTTTGCTAGAGATTACCTTTGTAGTTTATCTTTTCAGTCACGGGGATGTTAGTCTTCATATATAATCTTTTCAGATTCCTAAAGCAGAGACTTCCTGCAGAAGGATGCAAAGGATATTCTCAAATGTAATTATTAACAACAGCTATTGTGCTTCACTGGGGATTTACTAACTCTTTCTTGCCCTGACAGTAAAAGTTAAAGTTTTTTCAGTACAAAACACTTCCAAAAGTATTATCAGTATTACTTGAATATATGTATTTAAACATATACCTTTGTTTATATATTCTTTGTTTTTTCTTATTTCTAATTTTTTTGATTGCAAAAATAGGAATAATTCCATGAACTTCCCAGTGGCCTTTTTACTTTGTGATGTGATAGTTGCTCCACTGACAGTAATTTATTTACTGAGTGGTAAACAGGCTAATAATAATTTCTGTATATTCACCCAATCAGATATTTTCTGGTTCTCAGTTTCATAAAACTAAAAATACACGCCAACTATTGATTTAAACTAGACTTTTATCTCAAATATCTGTTTCATTCAATTAAATGTAGTGAGAATTCTATCAAATTATTTCTAGTCAAGAAAAACTATTTTGCTTTTTAATCTATATGGTTGTTTAGTATTTTTGTACTCTTCTGAATAGCAACTGAGCATTCTGCTGCACCATATTTGCTCCTACAGATGCATCCTTAACCAAAGGTGCATACAATTACCAGCAATTATAGGCAAAATCATCAGATTTCGGTAATTCTTGTGATGGCCATGTACTGCCATGTTTAGTGTTAGTCATACTAAAATCATATTTACAGATAAATTTAGTGAGTGTTAGTGGGGTTCAGCTCATCAATCTGTCATCAGCTTTAAAGCACATTTGTAACTCCTTGGTATTTAATTTTTTTGAACTTATGGCACATAGAAATACCTGTTTCTCCCCCAAAAGTGGGGGGCAGAAATTGTGACTAGCTGCGTATTTTTAGAAACCTTACAACAATAAGGTTTAATCAGAAGGCACTTCTGTACTCTAAATACTGCATCATTTACATAATAAATGAACAGCCTGTTTTACACCTTGCATTCCTCTGCATAATTTCTATTCTGAGCTTTAGAATGTTAAGTAGCTTCTGACTGCAAATCAGATATTGCTGCATTCCAGATGTATGCACAGGGAGTACATTACCTGTAGGCTCAAAAGAGGAGACCTGCTTTGAAAAGGGTTTTCTTTAGTTTCTTAGCAAGAGAAGCCTGATACTGCTTTCAGTAATGGACACAGGTCTCCGTCTTGTTGAACATATATAAGCTTAGCTTTGTGTATAATTTCTTTGTATTCAGTAGAATTTCTGGCTTTTAATGGCTTCTTTTCTGCCATGGTGGGCCTTTCATCTAAAGCAGATGTATTGAATTACACTTAAATAGACTGAGAAATTACTTATGCTTCAATGACTGAAATTTAACCTACAAAATGATGAATTTTGAAAATTAGACTATTGTTTGCAAATAATTTTAAATTGTAAATATTTTGGTTATTATCGTATATGAAATAAAGTCCAAATCTCATAAAAATAAACATTTTCACATTGTGATGTTGGAGGTTCATTCCTCATTCTGAAATGATGAATATTTCTAGACATGGAAGATTTTCTCTCTTTAGATAATGCATGCGTAAAATGAAACAAATGCAACAGTGTGTGTTTCTGTAATCTGCATAATTGTATGCATTAGAATTTAAAGTATGCCATCTACTTAGAAACAGAAAATAATGACAAAAAAAAACCCCCTTTATGCATTTCCATTTACGTTTTTAATTGATTTGTAAATGCCAACTATGGAGATATTTAGAAATCCAAATAATACAGATTTTTGTAATACTTTTCTGTTTGTAAAATGCATTCTACATCTTCTAATACTTCTCTACATCATGTTATATGAAAGAAAATGCAAAGAATAGGGAATGCTGGTGGTGCTGAGTTACTCATAAAAAAAAGCACGGAACATAATTAGCTTGTCTTTGCAGCTTGTTCGACAGCTAGGTAGAAGCCTGGTGGCTGCAGTTTGTCTATGGCTGCCAGTATTGGCAGTAGTTCAAAGAACTATAACATAGGAGTAAGCAAAGTAAGAAAAACAATTTATTCATGTATTTTTCACTGTGTTTTGAAGTTACTCTTAACATGTGGAGAAGTAGTTTTAATGGCTTTTACTTCCTTTTTAAAGCATATCAGAAGATATCTAAACCAACCAATATAAAGTATGAAGTGTCATCCAATATATGATCTGTCACTTTTGCGATCACTTTTGCATTTTCTCTTTTCCTAAAATGGCTCTTTCTTCAGTGAGACTTGCTCTGTAAGCTCTTGTGATTTATAAATTAAAGCGGTTGTATTGTTTCAGCTATTCATCTGTGCATTTTATCCTGAGTTTGTTTAATTTACTGGGATGGCCAAGTGTTTTAGTATGTTTATATACACATATATTTATTCAGCTGATCCATGAGGCTAGTTTGTCCTTGTACTGGGATATGAAAATATAGCTCTCCCAAAACAGTGATTTCGAAAGACTAATGTTGAACATGATTCCAGACAGCTTTGGGTTACCTTAGCATTGCTTCAACTGGCATATACTACTACTGTCTGCATATAATACTTCTTGTGCTGGTTGTGTGAGTGAAGGGCTCACAGAGCTGAACCATGTGAAAAACAAGTGGAAGGGTGGACTTATAGTGATGCCTCTCCCTTTTCATGGACTGCAGAGATGATACTGATTTTGATACTATATGAACTAGAACTTGAATATAAATTATTATCTTAAGATTTGAAACATTCATGTTATCCATGTCCTGTGAGAACTGTTGCATTACTTCTGCAGGTGGCAAGAATGGGAGTAAAATATTTTGTTGTGGCACTTGCATGTTGTTTTGCATTTGTGTTATCAATTTATTTATACTCCTGATAGTAGTTTCCACTGATACATCCATTTTTATATTTCTGTCTTTGGATAAGCTGGTCTTGGTATTTTAATTCAGTGCTTGAGTTCAGTGCTCTTTTGGAGCTGATTGCAGTTGACATACTTCAGGCACACGGGGTTCATCTGCCTAAGCACACTAGAATGTTCTTGGCTCTTTGACCTATATATGTAGAATCTTTAAAGTATAGGAACGAGCTTTCAATGCAATTTATAGTTCAGGGACAGGCCGTCAGAGAGGAAAACCTTCTGTTGTTTTCAAATGCCTTGGAAATCTTCAGCACGAGTCCACAGCATTCTTCAAGTAGAACAAACAATTGTTCGGTAAAGAAGGATGAGCAAAAAGAGAAAGATATAAATGGGAAAAAAAAATCCCAGAAGACTTTACATTCATCTTGATTATGTGGTTTTAGACATAATTGAAACATTGTTACTGGTGGTTACCTGCAGCAGGTTTCCTATAAGGGCACTGGAGTCATTAACTGGCCTGTCCAGTTTGACATTAGATGGTATCAAGAAGAGACAGGCATGTGGAGAAGGCGAGAGTAATTAAAGTGAGCTTGTTCATCACCAAGCAAATGCTTTTGAAGCCTGATCATCAGTATATTCAAACGAGATGAAGGAATAACTGCATGATTTCTTTTTCCTTTAAGTACTTCATTTTTTAAAGTCTTAGAAGAATATGTATTTGAAAGAATATTTTAAAAAATATTTAAATAGGCTTAGAAAAGCAAGGATTAAGTAGTGATTATTACCAAAGTTTCTAAAATATTTAGAATTTAATTCCAAATACACATTTTTGGTTATGTGACTGTGACATGAAACTTGATACACCAAAACTTGATATGCTGATCTATGTAAGGATCTGTATTCTTCTGAAATTTCTAATTGCTTTTTCCAATGAATAGCTGAGTGAAAACAAAATGTGAATTATTTTCACATTTATTTTTAAATTTCTGTATTATTTTTTAAATTTCCCTTGTTTCTCTCACAACTGGAGAGAACCCTGTTCTAGTTTCTAATTCAAAAACTCTTATTTTTATGAAAGATCTTTACTGAATTTTACCAATTAAGTTGCAGAAATTAATGACATTTAAAAGTTGACATAACCAAATTAACTTTAATATCTCATTAAAAAAATGGTTTTAGAACTCAAAAGTTGGGAGAGAAAAAAAATAAAAATAAACATGTCAATTATTTTAATTGACAACAATTTGTATTTTCTTCTAAATTTATAGCAATTTGTTCTCAGCTTCTGTACATCTAAGTAGCTTCATTAATATACATCATCTGAGAGTAGTTTGAATATCTAGCTCTTAGATATGTTTACAACAAATCACAGTGTATGCGACAAGCAAAATGTGTCTCTTTATGAATGTTGTATCCTGAAAAATTGATATTGTCTTCAAAATAGACTCACATCAAAAAGCCATGAACTATTCCTTTAAATTTTTTTCCTGATTTTTCTGTAAAAAAAAAAAAAAAAAAGACATAATCACGTTTTTCCGTTTAGTGTCTTATGGTGCTAAATTCTAATCTAGAAAGACACTTGAGAGGTATCAAGACTTCTAAACTAAGAAATATTGGAGAGGATGTTGCACAGTTATCTTGGTTGTTGAGTTTACTGGATGGTTTACTACTGAGAAAAAAATACAAGCTGTAGAAATGGCACTTTCTTGGTCCTGTTATTTCAAACAGAAACAGAGAAAGCAAAGCAAAGTCACATAATAAATGTAGAAATGGATGCACATAATTTAACTGTGCGTAATCTTTTATGTCTACTAAGAATCAGTGCTAAAAATCAAATTTCAGGGAATTCTTTCAGTGAGAAGTGTTTTGCATTAAATCTTTTATGTAATTGTGAAAAGAGGACCTAACAAACTCTTACAAGATTTTTTTTTTTTTCAACAAAGATTCAGTAAACAACCGGTGTTTCTCAAATGCTAGTAATCTGCTTATTAAACCCTTATTCATCAGCTGAGCTGTGCTGAACTGAGCTATAGGACTTGATTGCTGTCATAATCAAAGCTTAGATTGTATTAAATGCATATATTCTTAAACTGAAGATCAGTGATTAAAATGGCATCTGTTTTTGGTTTTATTTTTAGTATAGAATACAGGAAAAATGGAATATTGTTGAAACTGTTGTCAACAACTATTTAAAGGTTTTTAAAATTATTTTCTTTGCCATAAGAGGAGTGTTTTATCAAAATATCATGACAGGTTTTTACTCTAATAGTGGTCTTGTTTATTTCTCTATTTATTTGCAGTTCTAAACATTTGGCTGTTTTTCCCCTTAACAAACAACCAGTGCTATCAGTATATTACATTTTGCTTTGTTTGGGCACTTCAATCAAAAAAGCCTTGCTGTAAAACATCATGCTCTTCCTGTAAAAATCATTTGAGATGATTCTTGCATTCCTGTTCATTCTGTGTAGTACCTTGTTTTTTAAGAGGTCGTATTAATTTCATTGTAGAAGGATTCCAAAAAATAACAGCCTTCTGCTCAGATTTTAAAAAATGGAAAAATGAAATGAATCATTAACACTACGAATAGAATTATCATTCATTTAGATTTTTCATCCAAAATAAACCTCTCCAAAGGACATCTCACTGAGACTCTGAGCAACCCTGGCATGTATTTTAAAACATAATGTAGAGGTTGCAGTAAATAAAACTTCCCAAAAAAGCAGCACTCTTCTGTCCTCCCACTCTCTAACACCCCATTTAATTTCTAGTCATAAGACCCAAGCACCTCCATCATGCCTTCCCACGAGATATCTCACCCATTTCTGCCTCAGTCAGCTCACACAGATGGACTTTGTAGCATACCCAGAATGTCAACAGTTTATGGCTATTTTAGACCTTGGCAGGGAAAAACATTCCAGCGGAAAGGTCCCTTGCAAAGAATGCTTTGCCAGCAGCCCTACAGTCTATTATAAAGAGAGGAATCAAATCTAAGGGCATCTGCTGGTGTCAACAATAGCAATGTAAATAGTCCAGACAAATGCTGACCACAACTCAGATCAGCATTTTATAAAAACAAAACAAAAACCTGTCTTTTACATCACTGACTCAAGACACTGGTTTGTTATATGAGAAAAATGGCCTCATTTTTCATAATGACCTTCCTGCACCTATGCTTTGATTACTACCAGCTGCTTTTGATTACATTTAATGAATCATTCAGTTTTGCTAAGCATTATTTAATATTATTTCCATGTGTTATAATCTTAAGCACAAATTAATGATTAATTGATTACAATAATAAACTATTTTATAGTCATTTGCATTTTCTTCTGGACTGTAATTCTGTCCATTGATTAGGTTCATTCTTTCCTATTGTTTTTTTTTTCACCATCATAATACAATCTGCATTCATCATAAAATTGTCCTAAACCATACTCCATCGTTTACTAATATTTGCTGATTTATAATTGTATTCAAAATTATATGACACAGTGAGGCTGTGATCCTTCACAGATGCATACATATATGTATTGCTAGTATTGTCTAGAAGAGAAGGTAGTACTTAAGTATGATGAGTTTTTCACGTTCACAGGTCTGTGTAGGAATGTGTATTAACCACAGACATGTTAAGAACTATCATTCTGACACTGGAAGTCTGAGAAAAAAATAGTTGTAGAGTGGTTACAGACACCACAGATCAGTATATGTATTTTGGTCCTTTTATATGCTTTTTGTTTTTGATTGTAAAGATACTCTATGTCAGTGTGTATGCAAGTATATGTTTTGATTCTATCTTCTCCTTTCTATAGTGAAAAGAATTATAAAACAAATTATAGAACAGCAGTACAAAAACAGTAACATTAGAAACACTGTAAGTGGCATCACTTAAAAGTATTTCATTAGTCCACATATAAAAGGCCAGTTATTTGTGATATCCTCAAAAGATTTGACTAAAAAGCTTTTGCTCTTTAATATGTTTAAAATCTATGGTGTTTCTGCCTCCCACGTACTGAATTAAGAAATATAACATTGATTGGATGTTTAAAAAAGTGTGAAGTGCTAATGATTCTGCTGTTTCGTGTTTTAAAACAATGGAAAGAGGCATTTTGTTCTTTGCACAAAAAGTCAGTGATGCATAGTAATGGACTACAGCTTATCAAGAAACAATCATTCTAAATACATTCTAAAAACAAAAAAAAATGTTTTAAGGAAGGTGGAGCTATTTTTTGAATCATGAAATTTGTTATTATTCTTGCTTGCTAGTATGATCAGTTTGAGATTCTCGTAGGAGGCAAAACCAAAGAATGGAAATCAGTCAAATCATTCTGTTGCTAGTGAAGCAAAGGACTAGCCCAACTGATACCTTGTGGCAGAATCTGTGCTTTTGTCAGTTGTCCTGTGTAGCATACTGGATTGAATCCAGAGGAATGTCTCCAAAAGTAGGGTGACATTCTAATCACATGCCATATGCCACATGCCACAAAAGAAGAGATGGAGAGAAAGGATTTGTTGATATAGAAAGGGGGAATTGAATGAAAAGATGTAATGGGTGGCTAAGCTAGGCCTTTCTTAAAAATGCACGGTGAGAAAAAGAGGCATTATGGACACAAGCTGCAACAAGGGAAATTCCAATTACATACTGTCAAGAAAAATTTCACCGCAAGGCTGATCAACAGTGTAACACGTTGCCCAGGCTGTGGAATCTTCTTTCTTGGTAACTTGACCGGGCAAGTCCTTGAGCAGCCTGCTATAGGTTATCCCAGTTTGAGGCAGGAAGATAACCAGATGATCTCCAAAAGTCCCTCCTTCCTAAATTATGCTGTGATTTATTGTGCAATGTTAGGCATATCCCACCTAGCACTTACTCCTCACTACAACACATGCACAAGTTTCCTTGAAAGAAAGCATATGAATGAGATTTTCTTTTCTTTTTTTTTCTGATTTACTTATTTGGAATCATTAAAGCTTTACTAATCTGCTGTAGATGAAGAATCACCTTGTGTGTCCTTTAAAATACAATTTATGGGTCTATCTTATTTAGATATCCTTTTTATTTCAGACTTTTTAATATAAAGGCCTCAGAAATACTGTTGTGATGTTTTCTCATGCTGCCCTATATCTTCTTTTAAAATTTAGATGATATGATTTGTCCATGAAGAGGAATGTTAACAACTTCTTGCTTTGTCTCCAAAAAGATTGTAATACTCAAAATAAGTAGGTCCTTAAGATCTCATTGAGAGCCTCTTTTAACACTTCTAGACCAAATTCTGGATTTAAAACTCATTGGTTTAATTGAAAAAGAATTTGGTCCTGAGATTCTCAATTTCAGACCATTAAATTAGTTATTTCCTCTTTTTGATTTTTAGTTATTGTTTTTCATTATTTGGTTTAATTTAATTTTGATAAAGGCTTTTGTTTATTGCACTTACTGTAGCACCAGTCTCAAAGTGATGATGAATCCTGCCTTCTGGGTGGTTTAACAAAGAAATCTTATTCTTTTACCTTCTATGTCCCTCTGCTAGAGTGAATGTTAGGAAAAAAAATGTTCATTTGAGACGTTTTTCCTACCATTGTCACTGAAAAGTAGTGAAATATGTACGCACTCTATCTTGCCTGGGTCAAGGCTAAACAGTTACATTTTTATTGTTCCATATTAAAACTCCGTCTTTATCCCAAACTCTGGACATAATATAAGCAGTGAAACAATCAGCAGTTAAATTATTTTAGTTCACTAGTTCAGATTTTTATTGTGTGGTGTCAGAGATCTACGCACATTTTGTGAGGCTACTTTTGTGCAGGCCATTAACACATTGTTATCAGACGTTTGAGCACATACGTAGATAGATTGACTAATTAGCTCAGACAGATTTATAAATGTAGGCTTGCCACTAAGCAAGCAAGAGTGTTAAAGAAACTCAAGTCTTACAGTATGAAAAACTGATCATTAAATTGTCAAGCAATAGAGTTCACCCAGCATAAAAGCAGAAGCATAATTCTCATCATTTTTATAGTGATACTTTCAGACAGTCTGCTTAAAAACTCGTATCATAAGAAATTCAGCATAAGAAGTACCTCAGTTCTCAAAACCTAATTAAAAATTAATAATGAACTCTACAGAAACTGATGATACTAGAAAAATGCTGGTGCCATTTCACTCCAGTTCCTGATCTGGAATGACAAGAATCTCTGGAGTGATGGTATCTTTTAGCTTCCTTCCTGACACAGAAGAATGTCCTTGAGGATATCTGTAGAGGGTGCAAAGTATAAAAGGAAACTAAAGCTTTCAAATAGAGTTTTTCTGCTTACTTAAGAGTAGGGGGATTTGTTATGACAATTTCTAGTTGTAAAAGGCAATTCAGTTCACGTACATAAGAAATAGGACTGGAAAGAGATTTATTGTGTCATCAAATAAAATCTTCTTTTTTGAAGCCCAACATATAATCTCATTTACCGAAGTCATCAAATACCATTTTAAAACTACTGTTTTCTCTGACGGTTCTTAGTGAATATAAGCTAATTTCTTTGAAACTTTATAAACCTCCTCTCTGCTATTCAAATTTTCATCATGGTCAGGCTGTAACTATTTTGTTCTTTTGGGCGAACAACATTTTTTAAAGAGTTTGCATCTCCTATTCTAGATGGTATTTAGAGAGCAATCTGCAAAAATTTCTGTATTGCCTGCTTTTATATGAACTAAGTTATATGATTCTGATACATAGATCTATAATGAAAAGATTTTTTGAATGATATTATCATATGTCAGATTTTGAAATAAAGTGTGAGGCTTGCCTACTGTAGACATGGAGTGCAACTGTTTGATTGCATAAAGTTTAAGAAAATGAGACTCAAAATCACATTGTATTCATGAGAAAAAAATGAGTTCAGGAGACACTATGGTTATTCTTTTGGTATATTTGATTCAAATTTTGACAGATAATCTATCTTGTTTCTCTTTTAAGGAAAAAAAAAATCAGTCCGTACATGTCCTGCAGAAATACTGAAAGAACACATTTTGATTCAATTGACATTTACTAAGAATATAAAATTCAAGCCTTGTTGTTAAGGGAAAACAATTTTTAAAATTCTGTAGCCTATGAACATTAAGATCCAAAGCTACTCTTAATCAGTTTGCAAGTCATTGTCAATTGCCGAGATAGATGATTGCAACTTCACCTATTGTTTACAGCAGGAACACCTGGCAAATAATTATACCACTGTCAGAAGCTTCTCTCCTGAAATGACTTAGGATGTAGTACCTCAGGTGGATAGACCAGAACTTAGCACAACAGATTCAAATGAATCTTGATAATGCTGAATTGAAATAAAAGTGTATATCCAGATTTTCCATTGTGATCTTTTTTTCACCAGTGAGTGAGGCTAGTCAGTGGTTTTCAAGTGAATCATTTTCAAGTGGATGACTGAAAAAAAATCATCCTCATATGAGAATCAGGTTCTTAAAGATCTTTGTTTGCTGCCTTTTGTCCTCCAATTGTCTTATTAGATGCACAGTGAAATCAACCGTGTTTGTGCTCAGCTATGTTTGTAGAAGTCAGTTAGAACACAATTTCTTGCATTCAAGTCTGTGTGCAAAATTTGGCATCTCATTTATCATGGGAATGTACTAGATTTGTGATGCTGTTGATAGCTGGCTTCTATTTCCTGTATGAAGCCAAACTGTAACCCGATTGACTTGATAAATATGTTCCACAAGCTTCAGAGATTTATGATCAACAGTCTCTATTTACTCAACACAGTGTGCTAATGTGCTCTTGAAGATGAAAGCAAAGGCAGTTTTGGTTGAGATAACATCTAATGTGTTGACAAAGACTCTTTTTGGATACCTCCCTTCTGTGATTCTTTTGGGGTTCTCATTACAATGATATCTGTACACTGTAAATGAAATTATAATAATGATGATATTAATAGTCTGAGTAATTTATTTTGATTCTTTTTTTTTCCTTCACACTTCATTAATTGTGCTTTTTTATTCATATTTCTTTTCCTTTTATTCATCAATTTTGACTTTCATTTTTTGAATGCTGTTTAGGAAGTCTTAATAAAAATATGTGTTTTTACCTGAATACCAATATATTTTCTCAAATTACTGGATTTAAATGAAAAACAAAATGAGAACAAAAAAGCAAAAACAGTTCTCCAGAGAATATACTTCAGATAAAATACATTGTCCTTAGAGGCTTAAAGATTAGCTTTTTGAAGACAGTCAATAGTATCAATTATAGTCATAACAATATTTTTCAGTATGGCTTCAAATCCATTAATCTTTTACAACTTTACTTTTCGATTTCTTTTGCAAATGTCATAAAGGCCCAAGTTTCTATTTTTAAAAAAAGTAAGAATGATTTTTCCAATGTAGAAGATAAATTAAACTAACTAAGCTATATTAATAGCCCCTAAAAGTGTGTGAAGTTATAGTATTGCCTAGTATGATATTGTATTAGTATGAGGTCTTATATGCCTTCCTTGACTAAAGAGATAGTTCCGCTTCTTTGACCCTTGTGGGTATGCAAACACAACGGAAAACAAATGGCATTTTCATCAGGAACTCATTAGGAACTGCATTTTTTTAGATATATTTTACACAGATGTATACTCTTGCTGCTGTAGTAGTTCCGAGTCATCTGAAAGTGGCCAGTGATAGGACGGGGAGTAATGGCCATAAGCTGAAGCACAGGAAGTTCCGTCTCCAGGTGAGGAGGAACTTCTTCACTGTGAGAGTAACAGAGCAGTGGAACAGGCTGCCCAGGGAGGTTGTGGAGTCTCCTTCTCTGGAGGTCTTCAAAACCCGCCTGGATGCCACCCTGTGCCACGTGCTCCAGGTGTGCCTGCTTGAACGGGAAGGTTGAACTAGATGATCTCTAGAGGTTCCTTCCAACCTTGAATATTCTGTGATTCTGTGATTCTGTTTTTATGCTGTTTTGAATAATGGACTAGATCATATCAGTGTCTTAAATTCTGCAGTAATTGTTAAGATAGTTTCTTAGGAACTTAATACTGGGAATAAGAGGAATCTGATTCATAAATCATGACCAGCTTCTCAGTTCGCTTGTGTTATATTCACCAGATTCTTAGGATTAAGAGTTGTTCATTTAAAAAGTAGTATTGTTACTCCAGGTCCCATATTTTAGTTGTCTAATCCCAGTGACAGCTTGATCAACAATCCTCTTCTATTTAACCCACTGAAACAATATGTGAATCTTAACAAAGATAATGGTCAGAAATAATGGACCTCTGCCTCTTTTCCTATGAATTTCTGGCAAAAAGACAATTTAACATATCTCATGTTTCATTGGAAGTTAATTCAGAAAATAGAAAAATATGTCTCAAAGTTTGTTGCAAGAAAAATTCTGAAGTAGCTACCTGATGTGAACTGTTTTATGGATATTTTGATATTTTGCATTAGGAGTCAGAAATTTTTGCTTTTTTTTTATTTTTTTGGTACCACTATTAAATAGGTTTTAATAATATTACTCAACAACTTAAAAACTCTCTTTAAGCACAAGTTTATTGTAGAACTATTAGTAAAAAAGTGATGACAACAGGAAAGAAAGAAAAAAACACAACCAAATATTTTCGTGTCTTAACCACAAAGAAGTTATAGAGTTTGATTTCTTGTTGGTTTTGAAGACGTCAATAGTGTACTTTCCATATTCTACAACATTTTCCATTTTTTTTTCTGTAGGATAATAAAATAATCCTCATGGATTATCACCTAGAAATTTTTGTGTTTCTCATTTAGTTTACTAGGCTTTATATAGCTTTAGGGAATTAATACCTTCAGAAATCCATTCTTCAGCAGTCATTAGAAGGAGCTTCTCTACTCAGATATTATTGATGCTTGTTAACCATCATTGGAATAAGGGGGGGGAAAAGTCATCTCTGGGGTACAAGCAAAAACAAAATGAAAAAAAAATCAAACCCAAACAAACACCTATTCTCTTGCTAATACTCTGTTTAAGCATCAATGTGAGGAAAGCATTTGCAATCCATGCCAGCCTTGATTTTTCACTCTATTACGTCAGTTGTATACAATGCACTTCCACTGAAAATGAAAATAGTACAATTAGTTGACAATATAAACAGAAGTATATATCTAACATATCAGTATGCTTATCAAGAAGCATAGATAATAAGCTTTATCAGCTCTTTAGTGTATTCACCATTGTTACATCAGCCAGGAAAGTAACTGCATTGTTGCCAATAGTATTTATGGACCACCTGAAAAGAGAGTGTAATTTATGTCAGTTGGACTTCTGTGGTTGTTGGTTTAACTACCCATTTAATTGTTCATACGAATGGCTGCTGTAATTCAGTTACTTACTTAAATAGTATACTTATCCAGAATTTATCTTTTTTGCCTGTAATTAATACGATCAAAGGCTGACTTCAGCCATGTTGGAAAATAGCTTAAAAATATCAATACTATATTCCCCATATTCAGAACAAACCTACATTTCATTAGTCTTTTATTCATAATTTTACTAGTAGTTATGTTTGCAAAATCTGTCATTTATATATACTATGACAAGATTTAATTTTCGATGTACATTTTAGAAATGTAAACTTCATAAATAAATGCTAGGTAATTCAAGCATATTAAGGATTTTAGTACTATGTCATATAGAAAACACTATCAGTAGAAAATTGTTTCATGTCTACACACTACCTACTGACTTATTAGATTCTGTATTGCTGATTTAATCATTTATGTAAATACACATGTAATTTGCATAAACTGTTTATATATGAAATCTTAACATACATTTATGAGTTAGTTTAGTATTTCTGTCAGTTCTGCAAATTAAATGCCTTCTTTGAATTAAAAAAAAAAAAAAAAAGCCATCTTGGTCTATCACATGGAGGCTTTCCAACATCTAAATACAAGAACTTTGAATGAGACAGAAATGTCAGTTGTCTTAAAATTCAAGAGGGCATCAGAATCATATTATTTAGGAAGAAATTTCGGAGGTGAATGCTCTTCATTAAGGCAAAGCCCTGACAGGTCAAACTGCTTGTCATTTTTTCAGTGTTGATGTATCAGACTTGTTTGTACTAATGTACAAAGAAGAACAAGAGCTCTCTGTTCTTCTGGTCTTCTATGCTCAGACCTAGAAAGTACTTTGGTACTGGAATCAGGATATGCTGGTGAGATGAAGGGTTCCACTGATGATCTGATGATGTCTGAATATGTTACTTGTGCTTTTCTGATTTAATTTGTTTCGGTGGGAAGTTTTTTAAGTGGCAGAATCAGCCACATAATTCATCTGTGTGGCAATAGGTATCCAAGAAAAATGGCATCTCAGCAAACTCTGTTGTGATTTTATAGAATATTTTATCAAAATTTATAGTTTTAAGTTTTTCATATAATGACAATAACTTGACCGAGGTTTAATATTTTTAATCACCATGATTTCTCTGTCAAATATGAATAAAATTAAAACTGTAGAGTAACAATCATAGAAGTACTTCATTTTTGTAGTTTCGTGCAAGTAGCAAAAAAAGGTTATGAGCCAATCATAAATTTGTGAAGCTTTCAAAGATTTAAAATGAAGAAAGAGTTTCGGGAATATAAGAACAAAATAATTTTCTAAGTTTATATTTTGAAAGTTCATTAACTTGGCAAATGTGTTCATACTTTTCACCTTTTCTTTTATTTTTCCACAGAAAAGATTCAGAACTGTCGACTTAAAAGTGGTAAATCCTTCCTCACTACACACAGACACAAACATGTAGCTTATCTTTGTCATTTAACTTAAGAAAGCATTAAAAAAAAAAAAAAACAGAAATGTATTAAAAACAAAGACTTTAGAAAATGCTCAGAATAGAAATGCTAGCTTTAAGGAATTGAAATGGGAATCATAGCTATGTTAAAACATGACTAAGAAGTATTTGAAGCACTAAAGATAAGGTCTGTCAGTATTTCCATTTATAACCCACCCCTGTCTCTCCACACCCTTTTAAAAGCATTTCTGAATTGATTTTTAAATGCTTGAGCAGCAACAAACTTATCACTGGTTACACAGAACACAAAAATAAAATTAAAACTTAATATGGTAGGTGGTAAGTGAACAAGTCCTTTGAACTTCACACAATGGTATCTGTCCTCATAGGATATTAATAGAAACTTCTTTGTAAGCAACTGTATGTTAAGGACCAGTAAGGCCAGCAACAAAAAGTTTATTTGAGGTTAAAGCAGCTTTTGAAATTTTACACTTTATTTGAGGTGAATTTATTTTTACTGTAGAAAGCTAAGTCCTTTGAAATTAAATTAAGAATAAGTTCTGTATAAGGATCTCTTCCCCCTCAGAAGTTTGTACAGATATGTTTGTGGCTCAAACCATACCTTGCCATTTTAAGGTAATGTCTTGCATGGCTAACTTTTCCAATTTGTCCAAGGAGACAGAGAGGATTTATGCATATCTCTGCTTAGCTCTGAAGCACAACAAAGCATGTTCTTAGGTATGCCTAGGACTTTACACCCCTGTGCAGTTTGGGATCCACTCATAAAGCATCCAGGATAGTGCTTCAACACTGAGGGTGATCAATGCTTTCTATAGATTTTATACATTGTGAGGAAGTAGCTAATGCATGAGGGTAGGCATCCTGAATCTGCTTGTTGCAGACTTCAGCTAAAATATGACTAGCTTGATTTTGGTATCCCTTTGTGAATGACAAGTAGGACTAATTTGCTTTGTAAAACTGTGTGGTGATTTTAGTTCTTTTTGATGTGGGTTATAAACACACTAGTCATTTGTGACTCATTATAATGGGAGGCAGGCCTGTAGAAATTATAGGTGATGAAAATTCTATGGTAAAAAAAAGATACAAATAAATTATTTATCCTTGAAAAGAATATTACAACACTTAGTCAGAATTTTGGTTTTCAAGGTAATAACTGTGAATCACTTCATACAAAAGTGCTTTAAAGCAGTAAGCCGGAACTGAAGCACAGAACTGTAAATTTTTTTGATTAGAAAACTAATTAGAAAAAAAACGATAAATCCAAATCAAGTTTTCATGTAATATTTATTCTATTTTGAATACTGGTTTATTTATTGCAGCAATGATTAATATTATGTTTGTCTCCCAAAAGAATAAGGAGTTTGTGTTTTCAGTTTGTCTTTCATAGCTTTTTTATTTCTTTGAGGAGATATTCTAATAAATCATGCTTTTTATAAAATATTAGTTTATTGCATTTTTCAGCAAAACTGCATGCAGAGTTTTTCGACAGTGCCTTCAGTAGTGGAAGATGAAAGTAACTTTTTAGTTGAAATTAGTTTACCTAAAATGTGTGCAAAAGTAATTACTGCAGATGTGGGGAGAGATTCCAAAGGATTAGTCAGCTTCAGAACTATGCTAGAGGGGAATATGTTCTCCAGTGTCACTGTTTTATCTCATCAACTTCAATTCTGACACATCTCTGATTGTACTTGAAATGCAGTAAACTTTCCGTGAGTACTACAGATGTAGAACACAAATATATAGATAGTATCCTACCAAAAGAACAGAAGGTGATGAGCAAGATAAATGCCACTAGAGAGAATGTTAAAGGTAGCAAAGATTTTGCTTGCAGCCAAGAAAAAGTGGCTAGTTCTTTAGCTACTGTTCGTTAAACGAAGGTCGAATAACATTGCTATTACATCATGACCACAAAAATTTATAAAGAAGCTAGGCTGAAAGCATATACCACATTTTTAAAAATCACATTCATAGTCTTTATGTCTTTAAGTATTTTCAACTAAGTGTAAGAGAAAGTATTTTCTAGAATTAGGATATTTCAAGTTAAAAAAGCTGAATTTCTTTTTGATATTTTGGAGGAAAATGATTACTATCACTTGAACCAGTTCCTCTAAAGAAAAAAAAAATATGTTTTGGTATCTTCTATGTCCTTTATTTCCTCCGATTATTATTATTTAACACTGAAATAAACACTAGTGTAAAGATTTTACTAAACAATCAGTAACCACTGCAGATATGCAGATTGTACTGTGGTCCCCGAAAATAAAATTGCCGTTACATCGAATTAAGCCCCCCTTCATATATTCTTAGCACTTAAAATTCTCATGGTGTTTTGAGATCCGTAGAGTTTGTCTGTGGACAGACACATTTTAGAACATTTTAGTGAAATGTTCTGAAGTATGGTTAAGTTGTTAGCACACTAGCACAAATGGCAGAGAGTGAACAAAACAAACAAGTTTGTAGGAAAAAGTCCAAAAAACAGAGAAGACTTTATGGCAAAGTACTTTAGGTGCTTTCTGTATATCATTTAGAAGAACTTTTATTGTATTTTAATGGAAAAAATGCTGATTCATTTAAGCCAAAACAGTTCTCCAGAGTGTGCTTCAAGAAATCTTTTTTTTTTTTAAACTTACATTTGAGAATCATGAGATATCCCATTTTCCTTTTTTTCAAAATGAAATGAAGTGCTTCATTTTAAAATGACTTTTCATTGTGGAATTTGTTAATTTGCACTGGTCCAGCATTCATCACAATTAAGCACTTTAATTATATTAGCAAAAGTGGTTGATCGATGTGCTTCCATTTTCTTTCATTTTCTGATTACTGTTAGGAAAAAAAAAAAAAGTTTTTCATTCCAATGTGGACTGGGAAAATGGTATCTCACAACATAGAAAAGGAAGAACTAATTGCCAGTACCTCACTGTACCTGTATTGATATGTGTTATATCAATATCTCTCACCTACATGTCTATGGAGAAAAATACATTTATTTTAGCACCTTAAATTACATATATTCAAAATGATACAATAATCTCTATGTCTTATCACAGAGGAAATATTAGCAATCTAAAATGACTATAAATAAATATCACCAAAGAACTACTACCTACTTTAATATTTTCAAAGTGGAAAGTATTATAACTTTAAATAACAGTTTTGTATAGATTTTGACCTTGTGTTTTTTTATACGCTTTTATTTTAGGGTTGCTTTAAGTAGTATATATATTTTTAAATCTGCTGACATTGAAAAGGACTTTTTATATAATAAATGTAACTTGCACTTCTTTTAGTTTATGATCAAACACTTAATAATGGCAAGTGACCACAATTCATTCAGCCTTTTATTTCTGTCTGTAACTGCTAATTAGCTAGAATGCATTTGGATTGCTCTCTGTGCTTATGCAGCACTATCGAAGGATAATGGAAGCTTTTGATTGAGTCAGGTCAGCTTAATGTAAATACCAGCCTAGCTTAATGTAAATACAACAGAAATCAAAATATATTGTATTGATAATGTTTTCTAAAGGATTTTGAAACATCTTGCTCCTTCAAATGGATTTCTTTTCCTGTGTAAGCCGTTTGTTTTTGGTTTTGCTGATTCTTTAAAGAATGTCTCTTATACTTGTTTCTCTTGCCCAAGAATACAAAGAGAAAATTGACTAAAACTTTTCCACTTTCACCTGCAGAGTACTTCTGTATTTTCAGAACCAGCACATTCCTCCTGAAGAATAAAAGCTTTCATTCTGTAATAGCCTTAATTACCTATGGAATAAACCCTTCCAGGATGGTTGTTCATTTGTGATTTGAAGCTAAAATATCTTTATGAAGAAGCCAAATGAATCTATATAATAATACACTTTTAATTGCTTTTAATCCTGTAAGTAAAATGAACCTTAGCTCCACAATATTTGGATTATATCGGTAAACTTGCTTATGCATCAAAATGAGCTGCAGAGATTGGAATTCTTTATTGCCTAATCCTGGTCTTCTTCCATATAAGGCAAGGGGAAGGTAATTTATTACTCAGTCTTAATAGGCCAGAAGCAAGAAATTTCAGCATTTCATTCTAAGTTATAAAGACATTGTGGGATTAAATCTACATTGAGTTGGGAACTGTTAGCCATTGCCATCCGTAAAATATATTTTCTGCCAGCACTGTTAATACTAGAGACATGTATCAGGTAATCAGCATCAGAAAGCAGTAACATGTGATTTTTGTTTAGTAAAATCTTCACATGGTTTGTTTTACACACGCACACACACACACACACACACACACACACACACACACACACACACGTATGTTTCCCCTGATATTGCTGAAACTACATAAAATGTGCAAATATAATAAAAAGCATATGTAGAAAGCATATGTATCATTGTCAGTTGTATCTACTATTATTTTATGAGCTATCAAGATAGAGATAAATTCCTAAGAGGTATGAAGAGATATAATACTCCAAAAAATCATTGAAGTTCCTCATAACTACTTTTTTTTTTTCTTTTTTCTCCTCACTTCTGTTTTGGACTGCTTCTACTGACTGTTTTACTGTGAACTGTTAGAAGTTAAGGTTATTTTGAAATACAGTATCAAATTATATGCAAGCACTGAGTAACTGACAGTAGAGTGTGAAAAAATGGGCAAAACAAACAAAAATTGAACAACTTTATTTCAAAATGGTTGTGCAATCAAAAATTCATTTTAGTGTGAAATGCTACCTAGTATCCTTTTACTATCTGTAAAAGGATATATATCTCTACAATTTGAGCGACTATCTATGTCTACAAATCAGACAAGCTAATGTGAAGCATATCAAGTGAAGTTTCCATAATTTTTGTTCCCATTAAATGAAGTAGATACACAATCACCTACCAGTAAGAACTTTTTAAAGTAAATATTTTATCTGCAAGTTCAAATTGTTTCACATAAATGCCTTTTAAATTGGAAATATGAACTACTCTTGACACCGTTCTTTGATTTTGGGGGTTTGAAATGGATAAGAGACAAATGAAATCAGAAGAAAAATGTTTTTTAAGCTCTTGTGAAATAGTGAGTCTCAATGACATTATGAACATTATGGAAGCTGAGAGAAATGGCCAGTAACTAACCATTTCATCATATTTTGATGTTACTCACGTTTTGCAATTACAGAGGAAATAGAGACTGAGTGTGGGAATTCAGAAATGCATTTGGGATGAACACTTTTTTTTTCTAAACATTGATTTTTTAAAAATATTTACTTTAAACAAAAAAAATCTTTCCAAGGGAAGTTGATTAGTTGATATTAAAATATTAAAATTGTGAATATAAATATATAGACAATATTGCTAAAATACCTTTTGAATTTTGTCCCTGGGGCCGTAGAACTGCAGGGAAAGGCTGAACTGCATGATAGAGAGAAATAGGCTTAGTACAATAAAATATCAGGTGTGCTGGTTACTTCTATTGGAGATGTGAGACATCTGAGACTAAACAAGAAACACTGAACACTAGTGGCTCTGTTGCTTCCTTGAAATGATAACACACGGCAGGGTGTGAAATCTTTGATTAATAAGCAAGCACCTTAAACACACAATGAATCACAGAGCGAAGCTATGTGTTTTCAGACAGCCTTGCTACACAGTTGTCTATACGACAGGTGTCAAGGTATCAGGAAGATTAACTGAAATTATTCCATAATTAGTTAAGAAAAACATATGCACAAGTCTTATCTCCTTTAAGTATGTCTGTAGGAGCATATTACAGATGAGCTTTAAACTAATGTATTAGAGATTATATTTTTAAGTGGCGGCATTTACCATTTACTTGAGCTGTACATAATTCCTGTGGTCTTCAGGCTACTACTGTTTGAGGATGTTAATGAAATCACCCTTTCTCTCTTATTCCTTCCTGCCCAGGCCAGTAAGAGTAAAGCTAAACAATTTCCAATCTGTTGCCTTGTCTTGAGCTTCAAGATATCAGAGAACATCTTGTACTCCATTTGTACAGCCCTTCTTTTATTGCAGACTGTTTCAGATGAAATACTGTAGAAGACGTAAAAAGCTTTTTACTGAAAGAATAGGCCTTATTAGCAAGCATTTTATATTTGGGAAAGCTGCATTCCCTAATATTTTACTTATAACTTTTGAAGATGCAAAAGTTGAAAGAACATCTGTTCAAAGTTCATACAGGGGATTGTTGTTTCACATCTGATATGGGAAAAAGCAGATCCCACATTTTATACAGTAAGAATAAGATGCCAAAATCTTCACTGATACTAAATCCTGAAGACTTAATTACGTTAACAACATCTTAAGAGCACTGAGCCTGACTGTGAGAATAGTGTTCTCTCCATTGGAACTAACTAGCCGTGATAAAGACATCTGACCATATGCCATTTTTCATCTCCGTGAATACTACTTCAGAATTGTTAACTATACTCCAGTAAATGAATGCTACAGTTTATCAGACTAGGGGTATGCAAACAAGAATGTTCACTGAGAACTACTGCATACATTAATATCAGTATTATCACTGTGTCATTGGAGATCATGTTCGTTGCACACAAACCGGGCAAGGCTTTATGGTGGTAAGCTATTAGTGCTAGAATGAGATAGCAAGCATCTGAAATGGACTCAAAACTATACTTGTTTGTACTGCTATTGTCCATTATAGGTGTCAGATTTCTGAGGGCTTTTAATAGGCCTTAATATGCCTAACTAGTCTCCCCTGAGATATCCTCTGCCCATGGTCTCAGTAGTTCTATTTAAGCTCAGGTGTGTTTTGAATTCCATGGATCAACTTTAGGCTTGGCTTGTTACTTTGTTTAGATGTAGTGAGACTATGTCCTGTCAGTGACAGTGGTTACCCAATCTGTATTGTTGCCACTCTTAAATTCACTTTTCCTTAGGGAGCAGCTTAGTTGTTGCTGCTCACAAATACCAAATGTCCTGTAAGCATCTGGCACTGAACTGAGAGGTTCCCTTGATAATGACTTTAGAGACATTCCAGAATAACTTCTGGGTAGTGTTATATCACAAGTTGGGTGGTGTAAGGTTATTTAATGTTAATTGCTATTTATTTCCTGTGGTGATGCTGCAAGCATTAAAGGAGTGAGAGGAATCACAGTGTTTCATTCAGAAACATTGAGTCAGCATAGGATTAAATAACAATAGCTGACTAGCCATGATTACAGTAGTATACATTCAACATGTCACTTTATCCGTATTGATTCTACAGAAGATACATATTTACCGTCTTATATTTTATTCTCTCTGCCAAGAAAAAGACCAAAGTTCCTCATTATTATTTAGATAACTAGAGCCTATGGCCTATAATCAATATTTGCACTATGGCTACAATAGTAATCTCAGCCAAAATAATTGTGAGCTGAAGTGTCATAGCCAAAAATTGCTGCTAGTGCATTCTGAAAAAGCTTCCCCTTTTGTAATGAGACTACTCGTTTCTAAAACTGATATCACTGGAGTAAGATAATACTAATAGTCTTCTCTTCCTCCCTTTTGAGGAGACAATAAGAGCAAATTTCTGTCACTGTAGCATTTTTTTTTTGAGCAAGCAGTTTATTTAACCACGACTGCGAATTCTCATCACAGTCACAGGAATGAAGTAGTATTTTTTCTCTTCAGTGATAACTCTGGATTTCAAAACCCTTATTCTAGGAAGGAATGGAATCAGCTTGGATGTTTCATCCCTGCAATGGAGGAACATTTTGTCCTCTTCAGGTTGTTTTTTTCTGATTTCAAAGAAATTCTCAAAATTAAATAGTGTTGATTTTTACCTTTTTTAGTGAAACAGAAGATTTATTCCTACTATTAGTGAAATAGATATTTTAATGTTCATAGAAATTTGAAGCATTCAAAGCAACATGATTTGTTCAAAAATCATGTTTTAACTAATTGTGAAAAAAATGGCAGAGTTGTCTGTGGAAAAGTTCTTACAAAATGAAAATTTGCTATGTAAATGATTGCAGTTCTGTGCTATAGCTAGGACTGAGTGATTATATGTATTATAGAGAACTTGTATTCCTGTAATGAATATAACAGGCTAGAAGGCCTTACTTCTGTGTCAGGCACATGTAACAATTTGTAAAATATTTCTGTTAATTGTACTAGTTTCATGATTTGTTCTTTTAATATAACTTTAATGACAACCATAAAAAATGGATGAATTCCATAATTGAACTTTATATTTGGTCTTCTGTGTGCTGCATAAGGGCCTGGGTTGATTCAGGACCAGTAGCTCTAAGGATAAAAAGTTGTTCTCCTGTTCTTTTCTTCACATCCTGTGTGCAGGCCTCCTTGCTGCTCTCTTGTTTTTGCTGCATTTTTTTATGCTATTATACCATCATGTGCTCTGTTGTAGCTGAGAAGGAATGTGTATATGAATTTCTGCACAGAGTAGTGAAAGAAATCAATGTTACCATAAAACGTGCATGAAATAGGAAGTGGAATCAAGGAAGGTTTTGAGTATGAAAAAACCCACAGAAATAACTGTAAAATTGCACCAGAGAGAAACAAATAACTTAGCACTGTACTTACTCTTTTCAAAGAAAAAAAATATCTGGAGAAGAGTGATTGAACATTCTTTTCATTACACACTTTTAAATGTATCTAGTACTACATGTGCTGACGGTAATTTTTATGAAGGACTGAGATGAAATACTTCAGTAAATGCATATATTTCTCAGTGCTGCCTGTCTTCAGCTGGCGAATGCTCACAGATACTCATTCATCCAGTCTGAATAGCAAAGAATTGCAAAACCCGAGGTTAGTAACTAACTAAGCCTGCTAGACCCCTAGGAGCTTTACATTCACTTGCTCACATAAAGATCCATCACCCCCAGGAGGCACTTGTTGCTCTGCTTTCTCCCTTCAAGTTTGAGTGTTCATATTTCTGTCTGTCTCAGATGTTGGAGAATTGGTTACTGCAGACTCAAGGCATATTGCTGCCAAGGGTTTACTTCCAATTTACAATAGCTTTAAGGGAGAGAAGTCTGGAAAGAGCAAGTGCTGTGTGAGCTTGCTACTGCAAATGTATTTCAGAAATTTCAAACTCAATTGCTCAGAGTAATTTTCTTCTTTTTTTTTTTGTGTGTGTGTTTTAAACATAATTTAAAGTCATATTGAGATACAAAGCTAGTAGTATTTTTGTCAAACCTCAGTGATTCCCACTCCTATAAAACAGCTGGAGAAGCATGAAGTTTGGCACACAGAACCATTTTTTTTTTTGTGCTGTACTATTTTTGTATGAACAGAAAAAGATACAGATTTTGTAATTATTAATAACAAGTATGGTCTGTACTAGGAGGTCTCAATTCTAATAGCTCTCAGTGGTTGTTCAGGGTCTTTGTAGTTCCTAGAAATAGTCTCCCTCACAAGTGATTACTTGTGAGTCTAGACCACTATTGGTTACAGTGTGCTTATCAAGTACAGCCTTGGGAGAAAATCAGTCCCTTTAGCCATTCTTCCTTGTAATTTGCATGGAAGCTGATCCACTTCAGCCCTTGTACAACTTAGATTAATGACTTTCTGGAAAAAGTGACTATATAATTCCTAAAACTCCTGTGAGCGTGGATACTGTATTTCCTCAAAACTCTTAAGAACAGTATTAAAAATAAGAAGTCTTGTCTTTTCTGTCCTTTCAGTCCCACATGGGTATGTTTGCACAGACAGGACATCTTGGGAAGATAATTCTTGATAGAGATGAGAGGTCAAATAGAGCAGTTTAGAGGGTGGCTTTGGAAATCACTCATACCTTTTTTATATCATCGTGTGAAGTCTCCCCAGATTTAAGCATGTATGAGTAATATCAGACTCACTTTCTGAAACCTGTCACTGTGTCCAATTTCTGTCAATGATCTCTACGAGATATATTTTGATATTTATTGTCACTAATGATGCCATCATCTATCAAAACAACAGTCAGAGCTAAACTTGCCCATTTATAATCTGGTGTAGGAATAGCAGTGCAGTGTGATGCCCTCTTATGGCATATGAATTAAAATGAATTGGAACACCCCTGCTGCTCTGGAAGATTTAGATAGCATCTTGTGCTCTTACTTGATATTATTAGTTACAAGTAACAAATAGAACTCACTAGTATTATTTATGGCTAGTATTATTTATGGCTAGTATTATTTATGGGAACAATTTATTGGTTTTATAACTTATCTTTCAGTAAGGTAAGATTGACAAATATCTTGATATCTTCAAGGTGCCTGAGCTTCTCTGCTGCAACAAAAGCTATATCCTCTGACTGGCTTTATACTGAAACATAGGACAGTACAATTTTTGGACAAAAAAATTAAGAGGAATTTAGTCATGTTTCTGTTACTGCAGATTAAATGGAAAGTAAATTCAAATAGCAAGTAAAATTGTTTGAAAGTGCTTAAGTGACTTACGAGTCTATATTATAAATCAATGAAAACCACTAGAATGATAATAGACATTTTCTTAGCTTGCTTGTCAAAAGTCCTTCTGCTCTGTTTGGGTGTCATTGTAGAATTTTTCATGAGGTTGGCAGCAAATATGACTATCTTTCATATTAACGTATTTGACCATAATACCAGTTTTTCCTCATCGCAGTTGTTTTTTTTTCTCTCTGTCTCTCTCTTTTTTTTTAAAGCTTAGAACTAGTTGTATCTGCTACCCACTTATGAATTTCATTCCTTTTATGTTGTCTAACATCTGCATTTAATTGTGCAATACAAATTGAGGAGCATCCAAAACTGAGATCAACATAAAGCAATGAGATAATAACTACAGAGTCCATTATTTTGTGAAATTTACTTAGTTTTCAAACTTCCAGTAATATTCTGAGCAGCATGTTCTCTACTTGTCTGTCCATAAAGAGATTTGGAAATACTTATGTGTACCAAGGAATTCTTAAGTATATTGCATAACTGTTGCATGCAGGATTAGCTACTTGTTTACTGAAATATCTCCATTTATCATGTCATTTGCCATCCAGTGTAAATATATTGAATTTGATAAATGTACTAAAGATTCATTAGCAAGCCAAACAATGAAGTAAAATATGAACAAATACATTAACAGATGGGCCTTTGCTTCAGTGCTCTGTGAGAATATTCTTAGAGGCTGGCTTTTAATTTTACAAGTCACCTTCTCCCATAACTTGCCCATTAGAGAAATCTTGTATTTATATGGACTCAGATAAATCTGCTTAACTAGTTAATTGGCTTAACAACTCATTACATTTCTTTCCACCTAAAATTGACAGGAAGCAGTAATGGCAAAAAGCTTCTGAATTTTCATTAAGAGAAGAATTTTCATTACTGTTTTTCAAATTAGAACTCCAGGGTTTGTTTCTATTTCTTATTACATTTGATCTAAACTATTGAAATGTATGGTCATAAGAGCCCACCCTAGGGCATCAGCTGGTGTAGAGCTAGTGTAGGGGGTTCTTATCTTGTTAAGCTGCAGAATGTGGTTTGTCATCTTTGTGTTTTGGATTATGTTATGGATTATGCTCTGTAGTTTTCAGGGAATACAGTTTATTTTACAGATTTTTCTTTAAGAACTGTGAATATGATCCTAAGGCTTATGTTAGAAATTGCTCTCCTGTAATACTTTCCTGAGCTTTGGAATCAAAAATGACAGTTTGGTTATTATTTCCAGGGGATAAATTCATAGATGCCCTGAGAATCATGACTTCATAAACAAAGTGGTAATTCTGGGGTGTATTCTTTAACAGAGTTTGTGCAGAACTTAAGCTTTGATGTTGTGCGAAAAGTATAATGAGTCGTTATCTCTTTGAATCTGTTTTTTGGGTAAGTGTTCAGAGTAAAGGAGATGAACACATGCAGCCTATATAGGCAATAGATCTAATGAGACCGTATTTTCTGGAGAGAAATACGGGACCTTTATAGTTGGGTAAATCACCTATTTTTTCCCAACTGTGTTTATTCCATAATAAAGTAGTTTATAATGATTTAATCTTATCTGTAAATACTGCTTTGGGGTTAAAATAATTTGTATTTTTAAAGTGCTTTGAGCTCCTCAAAAAGTTCCGTATTATTGCAGAGCCTTGTTCTTAGGAAATACCTGAGCTTTTTCATTTTAAATACCTTTCATTTCAGTGTACTTCCATGCTTATATATATTGCTCAGTATTTTCTGATAAATCTCATAAGAGATTTACTTCAATCCAAAATACACAGAGATCATAAGTAGTGTTATTAACAAAACACCTACTTGGCAAGAAATGTATCTGTGAATAGTCACACATCTGATTTACTCTTTTCTTGCTCTCCTTTTCCTTCCTACACTTTTGATTTTTCTATTATTTACAACGCAGACATGTAGCAGCAAAGATGCACAAAAGGTACAGCAACTCAGCCCTCTTATATTTTTTTCCTTGATATTAAGCTACAAACTAATACTAAATTCTCTCTGGCAGATACATCCATCTGTTGATAGAGAGAAGGGCACCAGCTGGATCATGGCCTTTGTAACCTCTAGCACTTTTCTACCAGCTGACCCAGAGATGAACACGTCAGTGTTACAGTGAGGTTTCATATAAAAGAAAGAGAAAGATAGGAAGCCCTGGAACTGTGAATGTGAAAAAAGAGCTTATACAAATTATTTATTGTATAAATACACTCATGCTGAGGGGTTATGTAAATATTTGTGGAATCTCCTAAAAGGGTTATATGTGTATATTTTACATAAAATTATGTTATTGTCTTCTGTAGGATTCAGTAGGGAGGGCATTTCAATCTAGAAAATCTCAATGCGTTAGATCTGTTGTGTGGAGGCTGTGTGCGGAGGTTACTGAGACATAATAGTTCTGATATCTTCTGGGCCTTGAGGACTTTTCCTCTTGTGAGAGCAAGGAAAAATAGGTCGATATGAAAGAAGATACCTTTTCCTTACCAAAATGAAAGTTTGTGAGGGAAAATGGAATTAACTAATTTTTTTGATAGTTTTTACCTTTTCTGAACATTATTTGCTCAATTCAGTTTAAAATCCATGTAAATTTTTAAATAAAAGGTTAAAATATTTCACTTTGAAAGCCTCACAGAGAAATATTTAAACTTTTTCAAAATTCCTTCCTTAGTTTTTCAACTAATCCTGAATTCCACTTGTCCAAAATTCTCATCTTAAAATGTTGCCTTGTGCCGAATATTAGATGCTTGTTGGGCCAAATTTAAGCAGTAAATGTAGATGATAAAATGAATGAATATTACCAAAGAATCAACTTAGCCTCAATTTTAAAATTAAATTTTGAAATATTAGTCTAGTTGTGCAGCTAAGATGAAGTTATCAGGATGAAATCAGTTCTAGCCAGTTTATTCTTATCTGCTCTAAGATAGTGAAAGTATTTAATTCCTTTATCACTTTGAGATCTCAAAGTATTTTTGAAAGGAAATTCTGCTTAAAATTTACTTCTCCTACATCTGTCCAGACTTTCTGCTTTTTTTTTGTCCTGAACTGAAAAAAAGAAACATGTTTTTCTACCACTTATCTAGGAGAATTTGGACAAACCTCAAATGTAAATATTTGTGCTTTGAAAGTAACAGACCTAAAACTGATACAGTGCTAAAAAATTTTGTTGGCCAGATGGCATAGTGGTAGCAATGAAATCAGCCAAATGAGAGAGCTTCATTTAGTTCTGGACTTTGTAATATGGGGCCACTGTTGGTGACATTGATACTTGGTTTTTAGAGGGCATTGACCAGAAAGACTTCTTGGTAATGCCAGCTGGCTTTCAGAAATGTGTGGTACCTCATCCAATGAGGGGCCAAGACGGGAGCCATGGCAGTAGTGTTGCCCATTATGTAGCCTTGTTTGGAAAAAAGCAAAACATCTTGGTATAAATAGGGAAAAAGCAGACATCTAAAGCCTGAAAACAGGAGTAAATCAATTTGAATCAACAGGAAATATGACCTCTGTAACTATATTTCTTCAATACTGTAAAGAAAGAAAGGCGTTTAGGCAAAAAAAGTATGTTTATGTTGGGCCTCATTAAGATTTGCTTCACCTTGGCACATCTTTTTTAATAGCATCTTATTATTTGAAAATTCTTTGGAGCTGATAACAAACGTAACAGTGAATCTGTTGCGTTGCAGTAACAACATGGAACATATTTTTCAATTAAAATTTGAGAGAGGATGTAATAAGAATGAGTTTAGTTGTCTGCAAAGACAATGCTGATTACCTTGCATCTGCTATCATTCAAATCATACTTTTCTGTAGGCAGTTAAGTTACTTCCTAAGACCTTGAAATTTTCCCACCTGATCTATAGCTCTGAGACAATTGAACATGAACCTTAGGATTAGTAATTTATTTTAAAACTTTCTCAGGTCTCTGACACTGTATTCACAAACTATTGATTATGTTTTTATGATAAAAAATGCCTGTATTTCCATAAATTTAGGTTTATTCTTTGCAGACTTTTATGCATAGCAATTTGATTTTTCCTCATATACACAATTTCTTTAATATTTTTTAAAACTTATGAATTTTATAAGCTTTTTTTTTAAAGGTGTCTCTTTTTTTGCATCCAAATTTGAAGTGACTGTTAAAAATGGTTTAGATTTGGAACGTGAAAATGAAATTGCACATGTGGAAACCTATTTCTCAGATAACAGAAGTAGGTATATCCAGTAATTTACTAGAGTCTCCACTGTTCCACTCTATTTGGTAGCCTTTCTGAACAGTGTTCTGTGTTTTTATTATCGTTTGGCTGGATTGTATATGGGCAAACATATGTAACAATTATTTTTATTAGAAAATGAGTTAAAGTTTGCTTTCATAGAATTCTACCACTGGCTTCTTGGAAAAAAAAAAAAGTATGTTGCTATCCTTTTATGTGATAATTCTATAGCAGATGGAGGGTTTCAGTTGATTCCATAGAAAGATATTTTGGCAGTTCTTATGAGGCTGTGTACTCAAGACACTTTTATATATTAGCTATAGTCTCAAATAATTACTGACATTTTAAGCCAAGTGTAAAATAATAGTTTCACATTTCAACAGCTCTCACACTTAAGTAATTCCAAAGTGACATCCCTGGCAATTACAATGTGACTTTTAACCTAAAAGAACAAGCATAGCATTGAAGATGCCCTAATAGGAAATAAGGACTAATATCAACAGAAGAATAGATTTCTAATTTATATTCTTTAGAAAAATATATTCTTGCTTATGAATTTGGAACATTCTTGCAATAATTACTGTTAGCTAAGTATCACATTTAATTTGCATTTTAAACTACCTATCAAATTCTGTATTATTTTGCAATTTACTGAACTTAAAATATTTTCCAACAATGGAATAGAAAATATATTCTAAATACATAATAGAGTTACATTTTAAAAAGTTTTTCACTATGAAATGTGAAAACAAAACAAAACAAAAACCAAAAAATTTGGTATGTGTTTTAGTTATATAGGCTGTCTGTCTAGATGATTATTTTGGAGCTAATGTCCTGGGCATAGACTACAGCAATTATTTTTCCTGTAACTATCTTTTTATCTTTTACTTCTTCAATTACCTCTTTTAAAATTTTTCTATCAACAGTTTGCTTGTCATAATGAAAGTGCATGCAACCCTGATTAAAATGAAATAATAGAACAAGTTGTATTTATATGTCCATCCTTTTTTTTTTTTTTTTTATCAGTTCTTGATTGTTTTTATAGCTTTCATAGCTACAATGATCTCCAAGAATAGCACTCCTTCCATCTAACTTTAGTCAATTAATAGGTATATAGCTAATCCTAAACTCCTCAATATTCCAAGAAAAATATTTCTGTTAAAATATCTAAGTGGAATAAATTTCCATAGTTCAGTCCTTCTACTTCTTGTACAGAAGCCTTGCTGATTATGTTAGATTTTATGTCTAAGTTTTAAATTGGTGAATTTAGACACATGAGTTAGTCAACCTTTAGGTTAACAGTTTAAAATCTTTGACTTTAAAATTTCATATATTTAAGCTTAGAGAATATTTTGCACAGCCTAGACAAATGAATAAAAATATTGAGGACTACGTGATGCGTAAGAATACTATAAATAATTTAGATGTTTACCTGCTTTTGGCTGAAAACAGGAAATATGTACTCATTGATACAGTTTGGAACAGTGAACAGGAAGCATTACTCCTAATCTCCTGTTTACCTTTTATCTTTTATTTACTTATTTATCTTTATGTCTGTTTCTACATATTTACTCCTTCAGATATGAACTGCCTGGTTTCTCTCTTACAGGCCTAGAGAATTTGATCCATAGATGCTATGAATCCCACTGTTCATGTTGGATCAGAGTCTCTTCTTGTGAACAGACACTAAAAAGAAAACATTCACAATAATATTAATAATTAAACTTTTCAATGCTGACAGCAGTTAAAATCAATCAAAAGGTGAGACTTAAGAACCAGAGACCCGCTTTAATGCAATATATATATTAATAATTCAGACCTTTATTGATGGTTATTTTTTCCCAGTTTATCTAATGAATCCTATATAGAACATTGTGGTCTAATAGCAATGTATTCAAAATGTTTCATCCAATCTCAGCAACAGTAATATTGTTCATTACTTAGGAGAAGTTATGTTCTGAAAGGCATCAATGCTTTGTTAATATTAGAACTTGAAAGGTCTCGTGTACTAGGACCTATGAGTCCAATGGCATTCTGCAGGGATTAAAAGAATTTCCATAGCTAGATGCTTTGGTAGATGCAAGCCTCCATTGGTGCAAGGAAATAAAATACAGAGAAAGCAACTTTTAAATGGTTATGTCTACATTAGCAAGGCACAATAGGAGAGGATCTGCAGGGTGAAACAGTGAGGCAACTTGTTGTACTCTGTGTTTTATATTATTCACCTCAAATACTATATAGAAGATGACAGTTTACAATGACTACAGTCACTATTCTGTAATTCTACAATATATATATATTTTTAAAACATATAAAAGAGAATGGTGTGCCAGAGCCTCAGATGGTATTTGTCAGTAATTTTTAAATAGGTTCACTGTATTTATCATATCAGTCTTTTACCCACTTGGGCTACAGACAACAAAAGGATCATTATCTGTAGCCTATGAAAATGTGTGCAGACAGTGTTGCTTCTGTCTTCCTTTCTCTGAGGGCAGTTTTGTGTGAATGCTTTTGGAAGCAGGCATCTGAACTTACACCTCAGGCACTTTTTAGTGTCTGATAATTAGGTTAAAGGCTAACTGAATCTTACATTCTTTTAAGAACTCAGATTCAAGAAAAATAGTTTCTTTACTTAGACTAGTCATACCTTGGTTCTTTGCAAAATTGCAGTTGTGATTTTGCAAATATAAAGTCTGGTGAGGGACTCCACCCAAGTATCTGGAGGTTTGAACTGGCAGAATGTTTTTTGAAAACAGGAGAATTACTCAAAACCACAGAAAATGCTTACTGCTGCATGGACATCATCAGTGTCCATGTGTTACTCACTGTAGTATATAGCTTACCAGTTCTCGAGTGGAGTATTCCACAGTCATCTCATTTATTTGTCTAAACAGCCAAAGTTTTTAGAGCTCTCTTTTCGGTGGGAACAGCTCTATCACAACAGAAAAAAGCAGACCTGGTCCTGTTTTAATAGGACCAAAATTGCTCTTTTTGTTTGTTTGTTTTTATTTTTCATTCATTGAAGGAGAAAAATTTTAAACTGTATAATTTTTAGAGATGGTGAAGTCTCGGGACAGGTAGCTGGGAGCATATCTTGAAGTATGGAGCAACATCCAGATAACAGCCTAGTAGTAAAGTTAAATAGTAAAGTTAAAAACAGCCCCCAAGTAGGGGCAGAGTAGAACTCTTGGGCTACTTGGAAAAAATTTGGTATTGTATATTGGTATAATTAGCAGTGTGACCAATTTTTAAGATATGGCACAATTGATAACCAAGCCCTGAAAAAAGGTACCATATAGAGAAGATAAAAATAGACAAGATAAAGAAATTCAAAAGAATCTTGTTCCAGACAAGTTCATAAGTGAAGTAAATGTTAGTTTTTATGAAGATGAAGATAGTAGTATAAGATACGGGATGGTCATTTAGCAAAGTGAATACTATTTCAGCACCTTAACAGTACATTTCTGCCAGGCAAAAAGGATTCAAAATTTTTTAATGAAAATTCACTAGAAAAAATTGGAGAAGTATATGAGAATCTAATGCAAATGGTTTAGTGACAAACAGTAGATTCACTGAAGTATTGCTTAGTCTATATCAAAAGATTTAGGACTTTTTTTTCAGAAAAGAGAAGAAATCTAATAAAAATCTTATTTCTCATTCAAGTTTTTCTTGGGAAAACCCAGTGCTACTTCTTCCATTTCTTTATTGTAACAGAAGAATAAGGGAACACTTCAGGATCATATACACTTCATTCTTATATTTCTCAAACAATGAGATACTGAAGTAATAATTTGACAAATATATCTTTGTGAGCAGAGAAAAGAGTACAACAGACTCTCTCTGCTACTGTTTCTCATTTATTTTCGGTGTCTTATGGTTATCTTTGAATAGGTCTTGTTTAATTTTTCTAAAGGAACGTGTGTTACATTTTGCCATGAAGATTCTGTCATGAAGAATTAATATATCTTTGGGAAAGAGATGCCTTTCATATTATTGTGTTTTCTCTGCGGATATTCATGGAAATAATGGGTACATCTTTTGTTTGTTCAATTGTAACAGAGAAAAGAGTTATTATGAATCTGTCTAATGGGCAGAACTCTGTGAATGAAAAAGGTTTCAGGCTCCTTAGAAATCACTGTTACGATTCAGAAAGCCAAATGCAGGTGACAAGAGAGGATAGTTGAGAAAATCACTGAACTTAAAAAGAAAAATGTACACTTGAAGGTTAAAATAAGGATGCCCATAATGTAGAGTATATTATGAAGTATTTACTTTATATTAAGTCTAAAATTTAGCCTTGGGCTGAGGCAAATATATATTAGTGAATTTCTATTTAATATTTATATAGAACAAACAAAAGAAGCTTCTGGTTCATGATCAGGGGCCTACCTGCAGTTAACACACAAGTTGATAGATATTAGCAATAGAAAGGGAGTAATAATGAACAGCTTGTAGAATTCTTATCTGATACTTGAGCTGATCTCTGTTTGTCACGGGAGATGTATAGTATGGAGCTGTTGTATCATGATATTTTTAATTTTATTCAACTCCTGTTTTAAATTTCCAATTGTTAAAAGAAAAGGGGTTATTCTTTTCGGTATGTTTCTCCTGTTTTCCCTTCCTGTTGTAATATTTGCCTCAGGTGTTTCAGTCTTCTCATTGAAAAATAATGCGTGTTTAATTTAATTTCCTGCAATTTTATGTTAAGTACAATGATAGGAGCTTAGAACCATAGAAATGTGTGATTTGAAAGGGGGAAAGAACTGTGTGGGTTGAATCTATTCATGATGAATAGTAATTGTTCATTAATATTTTGTTTTCTTTCAACAAGCTTCTAGCAATTAAGAATGAATAGAAAGAAAAGGATAATGACCTGTTTTATCAAAATTCAAATGCTTAAAGAAACACTTAATTTATGTGATGAGTTGATGTAACTGTTCTGCCTGTTTTTCAGATCTACCCTTTACATATCTCAGAGTCATTATTTTAGTCTTACAAGCAATTTGACATTGATTGACTCTCTGAAGTTAACAGGAATTGTAATATTTAGTTTTGACTCATCACCTGTGCTTTTTCTGCTTGGGAACAAATTGAAATATAGAAAATTTTGTAAGAAAAAAATTACTGTAAGGGTGATCTGTAAGGCACTGTAGTTTGCCCAGAGATGTTGTGGAGTTCCCATTCCTGGAGATATTCAAAACATGTCTGGACATGACCCTCAACAACCTGCTATAGCTGCAGGTAGCAGCTTGGAATAGGGGAGTTGGATTAGATAATCTCCAGATGTCTCTGTGATTCTGTGAAAAATGTTTTCTTTGCTTGCCTAAATTCTGGTGAATTGCTCAAAACATCCTTAAAAAAAATGTCCTCCAAGTATGAAATATTCTGATTTGAGAGGCAGAGAAAGCAAGAATTGTATTTGCTGATCTTTTAGGATTTGGGGTAATGAGCAAGTGAAAGATGAAAAAAAATTGTTTTCAAAAGGCTGATGCTGTTGAGATGTAGGTGTTGTGACAGCAGGAGGGAGTAATAGAATCATATTGTTTTTATTCAAGTGCCAAGTAATTAAAGAGACAAAATTGCCAGTCTTTCCCTGTTGCATTTAAGTTCAACTGCTCTATGTCCAGAATCAGTAGTGCAGTAACTGGCTGAAAAGCGGATGGTGATTGCAACCTTAGCTCTCAATTAAGCAGAGAGAGGATTCATTCTCCCATACCACCATTATAACTCAGGTGAACCATATTTAAGACGATAGTATTTACAAAGTTGATAGCAATTCTTGTGCAGAAAACAGGAAAGAATATTATCCACAAATAGTGTGATGTATCTGGAAATACAATGGAGAAGTGGAAATTCTGGAAAACGGAAGGAAAATCTGTCACAAAGCAGAGAAAAAGTGTTAAGTTGATGACTTATGCTACTATGTGGATGTATTGTTTCTCATCTGGACTAGTCCAAATGGGAATCTCATCTGATGGACAAGCCTGTCCTTGATGCCAGCCGCTGATTATAGGGTTCTGCATGATTTGAAACTACATTGTGGTTTAACTTTCTTGCTTAGATAGGAAACAGTGAGTAAATGCATGCTAGGATAAGCCCTGTGCCACAGAGTAAGTGGATTAATGAGTACAAACTGTAAGATACAGCTTGACACTGCAGTCATTTTTTTTTTTTTTCCTACTGATGCGGTAAATGAAAATATCTGTTTCACGAAATGCAGTAGAAAACAGGAAGAAACAATGATTTTCCTTTGGCGTGGAATGCAAGGGTATCATTGTTCCATAATCTGCTCATGTCCATAATCAGATACAATGGAGAATAATTCCATAGCAGAATGTGTGATAAGCACTTAGGGAGGGAAAGAATTATCAGACCTATTACATTTCTCATGGCCTTTGCTGTGGACCCAGGAAGGGCTAGACCTGCTAAGAACTGCTGTGAGACTAGTAAAGATTTAGGATTGCTCTTTTGCTGGGAAAGAGATGAGCTGCTAGTGGATTTATCTGGGTAAAAGCAGCTCTGCCCTGTTGATTCACAGCGCTAGCAGATGGAGCTGCATTAGTGCTGTGCACTGAAAATGGCTTCAGCTAAACATAACCCTCTCCTCTTCCCATACGGGTATGTGCCAGATTTTGCCAGCACTTGCAGATTTCTCGTGTCAGTATTACTGAGGTGAACACAAAACTAAGGAGGGAATCTGCTTCGCCCTGTTAAAGTGGAGTTCACATCTTCATGCTTGGCAATCAAATGGCATGCTTGGCATCAAATGGTTGAGAAAACCAGCATTTTACTTCTAACATTTCTGAAATCTTAATCCTGCTATCCATCCTCCCTCCCTGCATTTGTATTCAGCTTTTCTTTGAAACCTCAAATATTGCACAGACGAGGATCTAAATGAAGATTAGGCTACATGAAAAAAAAAAAGTTCTTATCTACATTTTTTTTTTTTTGGTATTCATAGCAACTGATCTACCAGTGGCATTTATTATGCATCGATGTTTCAGTGCTCGTAACTGTTTCTTGATAAGAATTAAATCTGGTTTTGGAATATTGAACATTTGAATCTTCCTGTTATTAATAATTAAAAGATTGCTATGAGTTATATGTACATTTCAGGTCACTGCCTTTCTTTTTAGTGGCATTTTATAACAATCTTGGTTTTTTTTTTTTTTTTTTTTTTTATCAGCTTTATCTCTAAGATAGTCCTAGTTTTTAGGAGTGTAGAAAACAGGTACTATAATTAAACTCTACTGTCAATTTTCAAAGTATATAAAAAACTTTATAACTGATAGGTGTATTACAACTATTCTTATGTCAACCACATTATACAATCTACAGTATGTAGGGTTTTGCATATGATTTCTCTTTGCCAGAAAGGAGATGGTAAACCACGGTATGGTTATTCAAAATTGTCTACTTTTAAAATCCATTAAATTTATCAACTATAGTGTTCCTTAACTAAGTTGATGGCAAACATATATTATCATCAAGGTCTATTTCTTTTTATCAGCAAAGCACAGCCTGTGATGTTATTCCAGGAGGCACGATGCATTCGAAATTTATAATACTGACTGAGAAGATCTGGTTCTCAGAAGTAATGCAATATACAGTACAAATTCTGATATCTGTACCAGCAATAGAAGTGTAATAAATGCTTCAGAATAACAATTAACATGCACATCATTTTTTGGGATAGGATTTTGCTGTTGTTATATTCGTTTATATTCTGTGGAATGAGCTGACTTGGTTCTGCTGAACTGAATAGTGTCGGATAATTCTGACCAAGACTAGCACTTGAGAAGAGCAAGAAGATGAACACCTGACCCTGGTTTAAAACCAATTTATTAATAACTTACTAAGGATCCATCAAATTTATTTTAGCTTATAACACAGATAATAAACTTCCAAGGGATTTTCAGACATCCATAATATATGCCTGTTTTCTTCTCTATATTCTGTCTACTGAAGACCTAATTCCTGAAAAGAATATGGGAAAGAAAACCAGAGGGTTCCCATTCCATGATACTTGTTTTAAATATATTTACTTTTATTTTTATAATAATTGCAGATGTGATAACCAAGTACTGTGTACTTGTGATTGTGTACAAGTTTCCCAAAAAGCAAGTGTGAAGGGGGAAGAAATTTTTAAATAATCCCTGGTAATTTCTTTTAAATCCTAGCTTAAATTACATTGCTCTGATTCTACTAATAACTACAAATGATGCAGTCTGTTCCTGATAAAATGTGTCTTTTCCACAAGAAGACCCTAGGCAAGTGATTATATCTAGGAAGTAGGTGGCATTGATTCATCACCCTTATGGAATAAAACCTTAAAAACCTTTAAGCAGTACTTCAGTGGGTGGTAATATTTATCTCCTCAGATTAAATCCTAATGAGAAATTTCAAAGAGGTTGTTCCAAAATGGTGTTTTAGAATACTTTGTAATAAGGAGAGTGTGATAATCATGAAATACAGGTTTTACACCCGACTGTTGAATTCTGCCTAATTGTCATACACTTTATCCATACACAGTTATCCATGGTTAGAACTGAAAATATAGTTTTCCGGGAACTGAAGAAGGAGCAGAATCTTCATATTTTAACGATAGGTTGCATTTAACTTCGCTCTGAGCTGGAGGTCATTACTTTCACTATTTTTCAGATAAATTTTACTCCAAGATCTCTCTTTTAACAGAGATTGCAAAACTCGGATACATGGTTTGATGGTAGTCTGAGAGTTATTGGGTTATCATATGTTTGTCAGATCTGCAGAGCCTTTTAAGTGGAGTTCTTAATAATGAATGTTTGGTAAGAGGAAAATATAGGGTAGTAGTAGTCTGCAAATTCTGAGAATCACTTCCTGAATTTTTATCTTTTTGGACTTATGGCAGTATTTCTTGCAGCTAAGTACTTATTGGAGACCTCCATGATATTCAAGACAAGGTCTAAGTAAACACAAATACTTTACCTACTAAATTTGCATCCCCTAACACAAGAAAGGCAATGCCAAACTGGAGTTGAGATGGAGGACACCCAAAATGGTCAGAGAGGCTACCTTATGTTCTGATTTACTTCAGCCAGGAAGCCTTGCTTACATTTTTAAAAAATATTAATTCTCACCGAAACGCCGCCCTCTAATCATAAGATTAATGTGGACTTTGATTTTTCGGGACTTGTGTAAGTTTGTAGTTTAAAATACGAGAGAGTTTCCTCCCTGCTGGCTTGCGTACACGGTTCCACTCTTTAGTTACCACAGACACTAGTGGAGGGTGATGTATATTGATGTCACATCCAACATAGGGTTTGAAACACATTAGGTTATCAAGGTGGGCAGTGCACTCAGACCTCACATTTTAAACAAGCAAAGTCTGCATAGTGTCTTATAAAATGAGCCTATTGATGTATGCTTTAGAAGGTGTTTTCTAGATAGAATATATCTACACACACACACACACACATATATGCATATACACACAGCTGCATACATCTGTTTGAACACACAAGTCTACCTGCTAAAGTAGATTCTTTATTAGAACTTAAAATACTTTTCTGTGGTTTTCAAGTGCTGCAGAGCTTGGTCAGAGCCAAATAAAGAAAAGGCAATTTTTTAGCAGTAAATTATTTCATTCGGGTGTAGCTTAAATCATAGGAGAATCCCTTAGTTTTTTACTGAATATCATAACCTGCCTTCAATGTCCTTTGAAATGTAGGGATAGAAGTCTCCCATTTCCTGAAATACACATGGATGTCAGAGTTCAATATGTAAACTCTTAGAAGCAACAGTAATATCTGTCATTTTGAATGAATACAAATCTGTAACAATCTGTGTTTGTACAGTCCCAGTGGAAACATGTGGTGTCAGCTGTGCTTGCAATACTTTAAAGGCTTTATTAAGTCAGCTGGCAACACACCCTATCTCCAGGCACTGAATTTTATGGCAAAAGAGCTAAGAGACTGAACACTTTTTTTTACCTCTCCCTCCTCATGTCAACTAGCTTCCAAACCACAGGAACTGATTTCTGAAACAGCTTATGGGTGTGTTGCTATGTTGTTAATAGCCACAATATAGTTTACAGGTGAGCATTTATGCCCACCCACATAGTCTTAAACATACTCAGGCACACACTGTCAAGTAGCTTTATGCAGTTTGGAATAAACTCCATAAACTCCAGGTTATTTCTATGGAGCAAAAGAGAAACTATATTTATGAATATATATATCTATATATATATAAAATATTTGTTAGCTAATGCAGTTATCTGAAAGGAGACTATGCAAAACTGTGTAAAGGTTCTGCACTGCATTGCACAGCAAAAATCCATAGATTACCCCTATAGAAGCCTTTTAAGGACTGTGATTATTGTTTGTTTTAATTTAGACAAAATTGTTTAATCAGTAAATGTTAAGATATTAGTTTGCTTAAGTCATGTTTTGAGAATTAGTTGTTCAAAGACCGAACTTCTCAGTGACATTCAGAATCTTTTCTCTTGCAGCCATTTCGTAGAGTGACGTTTTCTGTTGTGAGTCAGCCTCAGGACCCGCATCAAGGGTCATTGCAGAGTTGCTATGACAGCGGTCTGGAGGAGTCAGAAACACCAAGCAGTAAGAGTTCATCAGGGCCAAGACTGGGTGCCCTTCCACTCCCAGAGGACAACTACGAAAGGACTACGCCGGATGGCAGTGTTGGTGAGGCAGAGCATATGGAAAATGGTAGGGGCAAACACAACATTCACACACATAATCACACTAGCAAGTGATACTAAGTAGACTTTTGGAAAGGTCAGACCAAAACAAATAAATAAATATCTTAAATAGTTTAAATTGTAATTATTTTATTTTAAAGTCTGTTAAAATGAGGATATACCAAATAATGGAACATAACATTCCTATTAAAATCAGCACTTTCTTTTCGTTACATGATTATAAAACTATGCTGCAGAAGCAGTTAAAACCTTGAAAAACAAATTTCAGGAGAGGGCTGGGAAAATTGTAATTTAATTAAAAGTTCTCTTTTTAGATAAAGGACCATAATGGACATGTGTTTTCTTTTTCTTCCTTTTTTTTTCCCCCCCCCCCCCGCCAACTACTAGGAAATTTCCCAGAAAGTAATATACCCAGCATTAGGAAAAAGAAAGTAGGATTTAAAAAATGTGTACTAGAGAATTTCCTTTCTCCCCAAAATGTTACACAAACTGTTTTAAAAATAGCACTGAGTGTCAATTCAATACTTGATTGTTTAGAAAAAAGGAACATTACTTTCCTTTTTTTCCCCACATTTTGTTAGGCAGAATACTTTTATGACATCTCCTTTAAATTCAGAGTCCATCTATATAGAAGGGGAAAACTGAACCGTTGTGCATTTTATGAGGGATTCTTGAGCACTTAAAATATTGTGGTAGTTTAAATCTTAATTTTCATTTTCCTTTTCTAAAATTATTGAGAAAATTTAAAAATATTTTCAATTTGAAATGTATTTCATAAACTCTGAAACATTTATTGCCCTCTATTTATTGGCCTCCATCTACAGTCTGATGAAGTCAGTAATTGACTTCGTTATCTCAGGATTTGCCCCAGAATATATTGTTGTGTGTCAAAATGTACATTTTTTTTTTGATAAACAAAGAAATAATGGGTTTGTTAATCTCATGACAATAGGGGTATATGTAAGAAGAGAGTATATTTTCTGGTATAGAATAAATGAACAAGTTTGGCTAAGTACATAGCCAACCTTGGCCTTTTTTTCAGAGATTACAGCAGTGGATAATTCTTTTTTTTTTTTTTTTTTTTTTGGTCTTTTCTGAAATAGGTGTATTGACTCAATAAAATATTATTTTCCATGATAAGATAATGCTAAAATGCAGTATATATGAAGACTGAAGAAAAGTTAGAGCAGTCTGCATTTGCTTATAATGTCTATTCCAAAAGCAAATGACTATTTCAAATTATGCGTATGAATTGATCAAAAAAGCAAATGGTTTCATCTATCTAAAAACATGATACCGGTTAAATGTGTGTGTAAGTGTTTATATAGTTTATACCCAGATGTTTGTATAAATATATATTTTTTTTAATTTGCTTTTTATCCTGTGTGTATAATAGGGGAGAGAGTAGTATTGTTAGCAGAAAAAAAGAACAAAAATAAAAAGGGATTTGTGGAGATTAATCCTAAATTGGAATGATTATTTGATTATCTACTTTGTAGTGAGATTTTTCTAGTGAAAATGAAGCTAAATGAAAATGAAGCTAAATGAAAATGAAGCTAAACAATTTATTCTTTCCCCTAGACATACAGCAGTGTAGTAGAGATTAATTTCCAAGTTCAGAAAGTACATTAGAGTGCATATGAACCATCTCAGAAAAACTGCAGAACAACTATTAAGCATGCCTTTTAATAAATTCTGTACTCAGTGAAAATAACCATACTTTCTGAAGTAATTGGAAGTGAAGAGCAATATGAATTCAGTTCTTGAGACGTATCAAAAATAGTTTGTTTAAACTTTTGAGTTGATGCAAGAAGTAGCATTGCACTCTACTAATTGATGTACTTTAGACATTGCTTTGATTTTTTGGTACATGTTCATTTATGTTTGGCAAGGTGAATTTGCCTTCAGAATAATAGCTAAATAGTTATACATAGAGTAAATAGAAACAAAGAGCTAGAAAAAGTCTGTTATCTGATGAATAAGTGAATGAAAGCAAAAACATAATTTAAAAAAAACAGTGTCATGACTTGCATATGGTAATCAAGAATTCCTTCTTTATAAAATCTTAAACTGAGACCTTTGAAAGGTGGGTGACATTGTGATGAAAATTATACTCTACAGACTTTTGGATTATGCTGTCACTTTTTTAAAATAAGATTTCAACAGTGGCTTGTCATCTGCCTCTAGAAATTTTTGCTAACATTAATCTATAAATAATGACAGATCAGGATGAAATGTACCTTTGTTCCTTCATATATATGTAACATTAAATATTTGAGTGAGAGTTTTCTGTGATCTGATTTTTAAGTCCACCTGTATTTTAGATATTTAAGTACAGTTGTATTGTTCAAGTTCTAGTAATGTAATCTTCAGGATGAATGGATCATTCTGACATAAATAGAATTGGAATTGAAACCTGTCAAGTATTCATTTGTCACATTTAATTGGAATCTAGGTAGTCTATAGTGCTTAGCTTGGTTAGGCTTTAATCAGAATTTGTATTGGGTTTTCATGCAGATTTTCCATGGAAACAGCATTTTGAAAGCTATCATAGTTCTTAATTCTTATTACTTCTGAATTTGCCATTTAATTTTGGTTGGTGTGAAAAAAAATGCAGTTCTAAATAAATGTTTTGTAGTTACTTTCATTTTAAAGTTTGAAATGAGAATTTTCAGCACAATAACAGAAGCCCTCTAATATTTTTGATACTTTTTTGTACAAAGTGAGAAGACTTAGCAAAACAAAAGAAGGAGGCAGAGTGCACATTTGGACTCTAAATTTGATTCAAATTTGGCTGCCTGTTTGTTGGTTCTCAGGTTAGAAAGAGTAAAATGCTAGAATGAAACAACAGGGAAAAGGCATTGGTTTTGTTAGAATAAGCCACACAAGAGATGATCAGCCCACATTATTGTCAGATGTAGACTGAAGTTTTCTTCTGATGATTAGCCGTGGTGTCAGATGTAGAAGAAAAAAAAAAATCAGAAGAAAAAGGAGTGCTAGCAGATTGGCTGTGAAAATGCAGTATGAAAAGATCTTTTAATTAGTAAAATATGCAGAACCAGAAGAAACTTCTGAGTTAATTTATCCCCTGCCCTTGGAGCTTTCCTTAGAAGGAAATTCTACTTGTGTATGCAGCCGCCTTCTCTAATTTGGTGTTGGAATGGCACTGTCTTAATGTAAATTGCACAGTGATTTCTTGAGAACATTTTTATTACATTTTTGGTTGTGTGTTATGGTAAAGAAATTACCATGTTAGATGAATTTCCTGGTCTTTTAGACTTTGACTTCTTTTTCTATTGTATCTCAGGGGAAGGTAAAAAAGCCTAATGGTAAATTACCTTACCTTCTAACAATTAGTAATCAGCATGTGCTAGAGCCTAATCATTTTTTAAAAAATTACCAGTCTAATTTATCATAAAGCATTAACTCTGTTCAAGTTACTGGCCTCAAGGATATCTCTTGACAGTGAGTTCCTTTTAAACTATCAAAGTTAGGATGATTTTATTTTTATTTGCTTTTTAGACTTATTCCTTCCTTTTTAGATTCATTTCCTTTCAGTTTTAGTAATTTCTTTTTTAGTATAATCACAAGAGATGTTACATTTTACTTTTTACATACTATGTGTTATTACATTTCCATATAATTTTTTTCTGGACTATATATTCCTAGGCTTTTCATTCTTTGATCATCTATGTACCTGTTATTTTTTTATTTCCTTGAACCTCTGATGTTTCTTCTAACGTAGGAATAGCTAAAGATGAACATTTATCATTTGCCAACAGACAATACAGCCTCTTCATAGTAATTTCTTTTTCATTAATTACATGTACAGGCTCTAAGCAGAGCTTTTTACTGTTCTGTTTTTAATAATGCCCATTCACCTAGCTCTGTTAGGTCTTTCATATCTTTTACAGTTTTTTTGGAAATATTTCATTATATTTCAGAAATTTTAAATTTTGTTTTGGTATGGTTTGGTTTTGGATCTGTGCATTTTCTATTTATTTGCACATGTAGTGGACAAATCAGTTTGATTTTTTGTCTAATTCCATGGGAATACATAGAGCAGCAAAGCTGCAGCACTGTCGATTTCAACTCAGATATTCTTCCCTAGAGATTTGTTTCCAAGCTGTGACAATTAGACTGTTTTTCACACCTGAGATACCTGTTTTAAAGTTAGCACTGGTATTTCTACATGAATACATCCTTGGTCTGCAACATAGACCATATTTCAGTATTACAAATTTAGACTGTAAGTGTCAAAGATCTGATATCACTTTAAACAAGGCATTCATGGTATGCAAGATAAGCATGCAAGGGCTGAACAGACTATTATAACATACACATTTTGATCAAGAAAAAATTCTCATCCTTGCTTCTGACAAATCCTACCTGTAATTATGCACACAATGATCTCTGGATTCTGTGAACCTAGCAACATGTATGGGTAATGTTTTGGAACGTACATATTCAGAGCTGTAGTGTGGCTTGGCCCAGTTCATTGTGAGAATGGGTATTCTGGTAAGACCTGTAGAAAGAGGGAGAAAAATATAAGTGGTCTTTAAAAAGGCCTTAGAAAGACATTTTTTGTAACAGGAAAAAAATCAGTTGCTAAGACAGAAGATAAACTATGCAGGGGTCCCTGTTACACTCATATGGCCTTATGTAAGACAACGAATCTAGCTGGGAAGAACATTGGCTGCTTTCCTTTTTTTCATTTTCTTCATTTTTAATCTTTTATCATGTTCCTTTGGATGTCCTCACCCCATATGTCTGTGAGTTTCTTCAGCAGGGGAATATATAGTTTGCAATCCAATTAATTGATATGCATGGCAATACTTTCAATTTCAAAACTAGATGGTATTGGTTCTTTTTAAGAGTTATTGTGTATTTTTGAAGTGTTAGATGTGTATTTTTACGATGGAAATGGAGATGTTCATTTTGATTGTGTTGCATATTGCTGGTGATAATATACATAATTTTAATCTATTAGCATAATAAGATAGTTTCAAAAACAAACAATTATTCTAGATTATGAATTGCATGTCCTTGCACTAAGGTTTTTTGTTATTTGTATTTTACCTACTTTTCCATGTTTACATTTTACTTCATGTGCATAATGCAAAACAAGAGACAACAGGGAACACAGGACAGCAGTGTGATGAGAAATAACTCCTTTGAAGCCACCAAAACAGTGTGTATTTATGTCCTTTCTCCTTATCTTATATTCTGAGACCAGAGAAATACCAAGAACTTCTGTATGTTTTCTATTCATGACGTATACTGTTTAGAGTCTGAGTATCACTGTGAATTGTTTCCAGCTTAATCAGGATTATGGGTGTATGATTGGATCTGCTGGAATCAAAACAGAAGCTCAAATTTCTGTATAGGAAATCCACCCTTCACATCAATAGCATAGCTAGCAAGGAATTCAGAATTTTTCTGAATAGTTTTGTTATTTCTCTTGCTGTTCTTGGCTGTTACTTTCCCATTCTATTTTCTTTAGTTCCTTTTTGTGCCTCACAATGAAGTATAGCATACGGTTCATTTGTTTTAATTTTATATAGCAAGATTCCTTCCCGAAGTCCTTATTTCAGTATCATACCATTAAAAAGAAAATACTTAAAATATTTGTTCACTATTCCCAAATATATTGATAGCACACAATTAGAATTACCCATTTACTACAACTACAAGAATTACCCAGTTTTCTTTTATTCCCCTTAAAAATGAAAACTGTGTTGAGATGTCACCAGTTTTTAATCAATAACTTGAAAATGGAGAAAAGATTTACATTTTTAACTAAATATTCCTGTAATTATAATGTCTGTTAGGAAGCAGCAGCAAGGAATGGCTTTATATGTAAGTGGGTGTGCATGCATGTACACACTTGGTGAGTCAGTTCTTACTGCAAATACCCACGAGATCTAGACAGTTGCACTTACATAACCTGCCTCAACTATGAATTTCAAATCAATCCACTGAGGTGGATATGAAAGAACATATTAAACTGAGGAATGGAGAACTAAATCATCAAAAAGTGTAGTGGTATGTCCAATGTCATACTATCAATTGATCTTTGATGTGGTAACTGTTCTATGAGGTAATGTCAATGCTGCCCACCCCTCAAAGAATAATGATTTGGACAACAACTTCCAGTTCTCAGTGAAGCTGATGAGAGTTCTGTTATTGACTTAGTGGGGCTAGGCTTTTATCCAAGTCCCCCGTGCCAGCTGCTAGTTCAGGCTGCCTCCCACTGCTGCAGACTGCAGAAATCTCTTTGAGACTGGCAGAGATGTGAATGCAGGAGAGGACAAATTCCAAACTTTGCAGACATCTCGGTTATGTGCGGAATAATTAGCAACCTTTGCATCCCCTGCAGCCTCTTTCCTGCAAAAAATCTCATGCATATAGGCAAGGCAAAATTATTTTCCCTCAGTTTGAGCAGTCTTTTCCACATGATGTATGTTTCCACTGGGAAAATAGGATTGCATTGTTGCAACAGATTATCTCTTTTTATATTTAATGATGATATCTTCAGTTTCCTAGACAACTTTACTTTTTCAGCCCCTTTTAATCTTCAAGGATGATCAAGACCCAAAAGAAACCCTTTAGAATGGGCTTCTTTCCTCCAATTCAGTGGAAAATGCCTTTTGTTCTCTACCACTGATTGCCATTTACTAGTCTATTTATTTAAGTATTTTTCATAACAGCAAGTGTCAATATTTTATTTGATACCACCTTGTAAAATAAAATCATCTCAGTCATTTTGTCTTTCTCATACAAATTTTAAGGTTGATGTTATGTCACTCTTCTTATATTAGAAAATGATTGACAAGATGAAGAGAAGAAACTGTTGAGCCTGTTTTTAAAACTATCACCTATGAAATGTTGCAATCTGGATGAAAAATCTGATTTTATTTTCAAAATGTGCTTTTTGGGACAGCAACAAATCCAGCTGGCTGCACAGTGGAACCTAAATGAACCATAACTTTCCGAAAGATTTATTTTTGAAAGTCTGCACACAGATTCAAATTCTAAATGTATTCAACTGGCACATGACTATCGATGAAATAATTATGAATTTGAAAATTTTAACCATCTTTTGGTAGATACTTCACTTTGAGTAAAAGTAGTGTTTATGTACACTGACCAAATAGGTACTACCCTGAATTATTGATGTAATTACCAGAGATATAGGATGTTGCATTTTCATATTGAAGTAAATTCACTTCTTACAGTGTTTTCTCTTTTGTTTCTTCAGATGTTTCAAAATAATGTAATTTTTGGGTTTTTTTAATAAAATATCAAGATGACTATGACAAAACATGCAAGGCCAAACAAAAAAAAGTCTCTCTGAAAGCAGTATTTTTTACATGATGATGTGTGAGATAGAAAAAAAAACCCTCTAGTTGCTACTTAACTTAATTCTTCAAGTTTTATCACAGTTCCCTAGCACAGTTTCCACACTATTTATCTGTGTGGACTTGCCATAAACCCACTACTGAAGCAACATTAGTAGTTTCATCCATGCAAAGTGAAACTGGACAAATTTGTATAGATAAATCCACGTAGGTTGCTAAATTATCTATTTAGCCTTTTTAGCCTGAGAGATCCCTCGGTATGACTTTTTTAATAAGAATGTTTTATTTCGTATTCTTGATGATCTTCACAGTTGCTTCCTGAAGCAAGTAATTTATATAGGAAAACAGAAATAAGGTCTGAAAAACTTCAAGAGAGAAGTATTCTGTGCGTTTTTAATGTGTTTTAGTAAATACTAGTGCTAGGTTGGTTTATCAAAATCTATAGAACGGTATTTAGATAAAACAAAACCTCCAATATAATGCTTGAACGGGTAGCAAAATAATCTTAGCTTAACATGCTTAAACAAGACAAATATTAGAAATTTAGAGAAACACACCAATTTGCTAGTACAATAATTGAAAATAAAATTTCAAGCGAGGTTGACTTGTTTCAGCAAAGAATAACAGAGTCATTCTGCTTTCAAGAATCATGAAAGGGCAATGACCTCTCTCAGTAAATAATAACAATAATAATCATAAGAAAGATATTTTTAGGTACATGATTCAGATCTTTTTTTCTTTCTACCATGTTAAATAAGTGACATTAAGGCATGAGAGTTTTATTCCTTTGATAGAAGAAAGAGACAAGTGAGGGAAGAAGAGTGCTTATGGAGTTAATTTATTGTGATAGTTGTGTGCTCTCTCACAGCCAAACGTGCCCATACTGGCTTTCCCAGTGTGCATGTCTTAACCTGTTTTTTGCTATATCTAAGGAACAAATCAACCCTAAAGAGCCCTGCGGGGGCACTTGTTCTTTTACTAAGCAATCTGTATTATTTCATCAACAAGGGAAGTAAAATCAAAGTATATCATATCTAAAACTGCATGTAAACAAGCCATAGGACCAACTTGCAGTGATGAATTTTTTTTTACCTGTGAGTTTATAGCAGATTTTTTTTCCGATCAGAGAATTCTTCTTTTTTTTTTTTTTTTTTTTAACATTTTATAATTTTTTTTTTATTGGTGACAGTGCTATGAAGACCAGTAGTGTCCACAGAGGAAATCTTGTCCACAGAGGAAAAGATGCTTTTAAGCTGAATGTCAGGAAACCAGAAAGTGCATGGTACTTGTATCATACTTCTCTTTAAATAGTTTCAGCTACAATGTAGATTAATAGTTTTCTTGTGTAGGGGTATCTTGCTCACAATTAATGGATATTGCCTTTGGAGAGTCCCCTTTTGCGGCAGTGAAATGGCATTTGTGTCATCATAAGACATTAATCTAATGTTTGTCAGTGAAATTTAATATTGAAAGCTTTTATTATGAAGAGAAGGCAAAGGGATCTGATGTAATTGTGACTTTCACTGCTGTTCCCTTATAAAAGAACCTTCTATTCTGTAACTGGAGAGTAGAAAACCTTTTGTTTTTTTTAATGGGATATTTGAAAAATAAACCAGAATATCTATCGTATATTATTTTAATATCTTTCCATGCTTTCAGTCTCTTCAATCTCTTTACTAGTGGCCATCCTCCCCAATAATTTGTGTAATTTGTGCTCTTTCACATTCTGCCATCTATCGCAATAGCAGTGCAAGGATTATTGTGATATGCTAGTAGATTTGACACCTCTGGAAATGTATTTCTTTATATATCTGATATACACTGCAGCACATGAGGGAATAATAAAATGGTTAACTTGCATGAGTTGCTGAAGGTTTTCTAGAAGAGGAAGAAAGGAGATGAGAGACCATGCTGATTTTCAAATGCAAAAAAACCCCAATCAAAGTTAAATATCCTATTTCAAGATGTCTGGTTCAGTGGTCTACTGCATGAGTATACTACTGTATTTAATATAGTTTCCTTATTGAGTTCCATCTTAATGTTTGAAGAAAAAGTTGGACAAAGACAGTTAAAGTAAAATTTTCTAGTTTAAAAAAGAAGTACCAAAAGTCCTTAGAGTCATTCCTTTTGAAATTTTGTACTATGATAATAGAAATTCATAATGACTTTCTATAAGAAAATATTTAATCTGACATGGAATCCTGGAAAAACAGTGACTGATCCATTTGCCAATGTGCAAGGAAGCTGCAAATGACTCACAGATGTTACTGTTTCAGTCTTGCTGGGCTCCTGCTTCCCACACCTTAGTGTACAAAATAGAGTGAACTGGCACGGAAAAGCAGCACTATGGGCTCTGCTTCTGCTCTTGGAGTGCTCTGGACAGTGCTCAGAGGATATTATTAATACAGACCTGAGGAAACCTGACAAAAAAAAAACCCAAAGGATTTAAAATTTTTGGCACTATATTCTATCCTTCATTTTTTTTTCATGATAGAGCATAAAATAATCTATTTCTGCCTGTAGCTTTCTACCTAGATGACACCAAAGGTGCAGGGGGAAAGGTAAGAAGAAAAAAAAATCCAGATTCTAATCTGTACCAAAACACCTTCTGTATCTGTTTTGAAATGCAGGATCTGAGGGACTCAACAAGAGTGCAAAGGGCCCTTTAATGGAATTGATTTTTCTTAGCCCTTGTTTCCACCTGTACTGGAAATGGCCACAGTTGCAGAATCAGACACTCAGGGCAATAGCTGTGGTGTAAGAGGCTACCTCATGGTTAGGCCATGACGAAGCAAAGAGGGCTGACAGTCAAAGAAGAATACAAACTAGATTTTATAAAGGGTAGAACGGAGGACACGCTCTATCCTGCCAATGCACCATTGCTAACAAAGCATGTTCCTCTGAGGCATAGCTCACTTGTTAGAATCATAGATAGGGAAACTTCAGGCACAGTTAGATCTAATCACACAAGTAATAATGGGAGAATACAAAAAAACCTCAAGATGCCCCCAGAGGTTCAGATAAGTGAATATTTTTCTCTTGCTTTTCTCTTCAAAAGGATACAGTTGCCTTTAGCTTTACCAGGTGAAGTCCCACATGCTATTCCTCACGCTATGAATTTTAAGTGGAAAAGAAAAAAAAACTTTCCAAAATGTAAAGATCTCATCCTAAAGTTTCTTCATCAAAGTTATCCCGGGAAAGTGATGGAGCAGCTCATCCTGGCTGCTCTCTCCAGACACATGGAGGAGAAGAAGGTGCTCAGGAGTAGCCAGCATGGATTAACCAAGGGGAAATCCTGCTTGACTAACCTGATCACCTTCTACGAAGGAATATCTAGCTGGATAGATGAGGGCAGAGCGGTAGATGTGGTCTATCTGGATTTGAGCAAGGCTTTTGACACTGTCCCTCACAGCATCCTCCTGGGCAAGCTCCAAAGGTGTGGGATAGATGTGTGGACGGGGAGGTGGATTAGGAATTGGCTCGATGGCAGGGTGCAGAGAGTGGTTGTCAATGGTGCGGAGTCCAGCTGGAGGCCTGTACTTAGTGGTGTCCCCCAGGGGTCAGTTCTCGGTCTGGTCCTGTTCAACTTATTCATTAACGACCTGGATGAAGGGCTGGAGTGCTCCCTCAGCAAGTTTGCCGACGATACCAAACTGGGTGGAGTAGCTGATAGCCCTGAGGGCTGTGCTGCCATCCAGAGGGACCTGGACAGACTGGAGGACTGGGCGGCGAGAAACCTCATGAGGTTCAACAGGGGCAAGTGCAGGGTCCTGCACTTGGGGAGGAATAACCCTGGACACCAGTACAGATTAGGGGTGGACCTGCTGGAGAGCAGCCCCGCAGAGAGGGACCTGGGTGTCATGGTGGACGACAAGTTGACCATGAGGCAGCAGTGTGCCCTGGTGGCCAAGAAGGCCAACGGGATCCTGGGGTGCATTAAGAAAAGCGTCTCCAGCAGGTCGAGGGAAGTGATCATCCCCCTCTACTCAGCCCTGGTGAGGCCACATCTGGAGTACTGCGTGCAGTTCTGGGCTCCCCAGTACAAGAGGGATGTGGAGCTGCTGGAGAGAGTCCAGCGCAGGGCTACGAGGATGATCAGGGGCCTGGAACATCTGTCCTATGAGCAAAGGCTGAGAGAGCTGGGTCTGTTCAGCCTGGAGAAGAGGAGGCTGAGGGGGGACCTGATCAGCGTGTATAAATACCTCAAGGGAGGCAGTGAGGAGGAGGGGGGCGGCCTCTTTTCAGTGGTGGGCAGGGATAGGACTAGAGGAAATGGCTTCAAACTGAAGCATCAAAGGTTCCATAGGAACTTAAGGAAGCATTTCTTCACTGTGAGGGTGACAAAGCACTGGAACAGGCTGCCCAGAGAGGTTGTGGAGTCTCCTTCTTTGGAGATCTTTAAAAGCCGCTTGGATGCAGCCCTGTGCCACGTGCTCTAGGTGACCCTGCGTGAGCAGGGGGGTTGGACTCGATGACCTCTGAGGTCCCTTCCAACCTTCGGCATCCTATGATTCTATGATTCTATGTTATCTGAGGAAATTTAAAAAGTTGTAACACTAAAATACTGTCTCTAACACAGTTTATCTCCATCTGGTACTATTCTTTTTTCCTGCTGCTTTCTGACAAGATTTTTAGGATGAGCTCTATAGAACAGCCTGGGTAAATCAACTGTATTGGTGAGGTGAATCTGCTTATTACAGTGAAGATAAACAGTGAGAGAATTTAATCAAATCTAGATCAGTAGTGATAGAAAGTCATTACTATAAGCTGGAAGTTAAGTGTCCTGTGTAAAATGAGTTAGCATTGGAGAACATTACCTACAGAGCAGATGCTTTTGTCCCCAAAAGCATTAACTCCTATTGTGGTTGAGACTGTCAGCAGAACAGCTAAGTAAAAAGGGTCTAACGCAAAGTCCAGCAGTCTCTGAATGGCAATAGCTGCCAAATGTCTCTGGTTGTGTTGGTTTCTATCATGGGCAGAGTGTTCTGTCTGCTCACAGTGTGGCACTTCCCATCAACATTATACATACTCTAAATCCTCCAAGAGCTGAATTTCAACAATATTTTTGGAAGTTTTACTAAATAGAATAGTAGTATTTAGTGGGGAAAACTAGACTGCATAAAGTTTAAAGCTTATGGTTCCTTCATTGGTTCCTATCTTTCCTACCACTTTTTAAAAAAACTAATTTTAAATGTTCTTAAGTGAAGGGATGCCATCAAGTTCAGAACACCTGAATATAAAGAGATAGGACTTCTCTGTCTCAAGACTTTCAGCTAATTCTGCACTTCTACAGAAACATTTTTTTTCTGCATTTTACCATATTGCTTCAATATTTGTTTCTCACAACTCTCTCTTCTGAAACTTTCTTGTGCTGTGATCTTCCAAATATCTGGTCTAATTCTTGGTAAAGGAACCCATAATTTCCAAGTACATCTCTCTATCTATACAGACACACATATGTGCATGTATATGCAGTGTATATACATATATATACACTATATACATATGTGTAGTATGTACATATAAAATGTGGTAGTGCCTGAGCCTCAAGAGAACTTACAAATATGATGATACTCCTACAGCTCATTGAGTTTTACATTAACATGCTTTTAAAAATGTTTCTGCTGTGTTCATTGACTTTTCTGTTCTCTTGGAGAGCAGAGAATCCTGTGTTATGCTTCATAAGTCTGGTCATAGCTTCAGATGTGTGGGGCAAGAGCGATTGCAGTGATTTGCATGTATCCTGTTTTCTGCTGCGAATCACGAAGGGATTAGCAACCATCATAATAATTTACAAAAAAATAAGCCAGAGACTGGTTTAGACACAGTTTGTATCTGAGTTATTCTTACCTTTGCACATCTTGCAAAGCATTAAATCCTCTAACACAAAGCTATACTAGTTACTTTCTTCTCATGGGAACTGTAGTTCCTACACTAAGTATAAATGAGATTTAAGCATGAATCATTTCTGAGATTCAGCTATCAAGAGCTACAATAACACTGAATCTACAATACTGTAACGACTATGCAAAGAACCAGATTATAACCATTAGAAGTAGATAAATACACTTCCATGTTTGAAGGTATATAGGCCCTTTATTTTATAACAGCTATTCCCTTACTAACACCTGAAACCTAGATTCAGGGAAAACACTGTATTCTATTCAACCAGGGAAGCCAATATTTACAGGTCTCTAACAACTGTGTTTTAACTGAAACTGTCAGTAAAGAAGTAGGTAGTTGTAGTTAATGTCAAAAACTGTTTTTATGCTTATTTGATGATAGATACTTTTGGCCAAGTACTTATTGTATGCTGAAACACGCTCAACTGCCTAAATCCTACAAGTCTGAAATTTAATTAAATCTTCATGTTGAAAGCAATGGAAAGCTCCTGTGCAAAAAACAGATGAGAGATTGACTTCAAAATAGTAGACAGACATATAAATATGCGTCATTTTTTATTTAACTTCAGTTTTCCATCTTTATTTTACATGCTTCATTTCTAACACCTGAAAGTTAGATATTCTTTTCATCGTACTGGTAACTCATGGAGCTTTAGCAAAAATAAAGTAATTTCTGAGAGTTGGCAATTTGTGAGTGCCAAAAGTCTAACGTGTAAAAATAGTGGAAGAAAAATCATTGTGAAAGTTCCTTGAGAGGATCAACTATGATACTTCTATTTAGAAATTATATTATTTATTAATTATAAATATAGAAAATATTCTTAGAAATTTTTCAATATATAAAATAACATTGTGTGTCTTGCAAAAGATCACCTACACTGTCATATCACTTTTTCTTTTTATCAGTTATCATTGTCTTAGCTATGTATGCAGCCTGTTCAGGAAGCATGGCTCTTTCTCCCTCAGCATTACATAAAATGCTGCTGACCTCAGAGGGAGTTGTTTTATGTCTTGGAAGATCTGGCTAAAGGTTGCCTGTACCTTTTAAACTAATGATCACTAGGATAGAAACCTGAAACGAATGCCAAATGTTAAGTTATTATTTTTAAGGAAAGCACTGAATGTTACCATTTAGTTATACTTTCTGACAGATAAGAAAAATATGAAAACTGTAATGTATTTCCCAGTGTCCGAGATCTGAAATTGGACACTCTTTGAAACCTTGGCAGATTTTACTTAGTTAAGAAAAGATAACTATTTTTTTTATCAGTGTAGTAGAGCTGCCTTGCTGAGACCCTTTCTTTGGTAAAATGAAAGAATGAAAACAGAAATACTTGAAAGGATTTTCTTTGAAAAATAGCTTTTTACAAAAATAACCCAACTTTTAATATTAATTACAGGGATAGAATAAAATGGTTCTTTAATTAAAATGGTAAGCAAACCATTAATCAATGATTAATCCAAATACTAATCTTTGCAGGCGATGCAGTTGCATCACACTGTGTCAGAGCAAAACTCTCTACTTCCGCCTTTGAGCCTGACTTCAGAGTTTATCTCACAGTATGGATAGGAAGAAGTAGGTCCAGGGAATTGGTTTGGGTTCACTTTCCTGCTCAACCCTTTCCTGCTCAGTGTGGGGGCAATGACCAAACCTGTTAATGACAAAGCAGATGCAAAATCTATTTCTTAAAATGAATATCAGTAGAGCTGCAGCTAGGTAACCACAACTTTCAGGTATGTTAATTCCAATTGCTAGTTTGATCAATCTCAACTTTTAGCATGGCTATTCTCACCATTCAAACAATAGCCATATTTACTGTGTTCTAGAAATTGGTGATTGGCATCAGACATTGGCGTCAAGAGGATTTCCCATCAGGATAAGTAAAGTATATTTAATAAGTTAAACTCTTGCATACTTCTCCTTTTGATTTTAGAAGTGAAGTATCAGTGTTAGATTCAGATGGAGTTGCTCTGACTCTCTTAGGCCTATATATTTTTTTACCCTTAGAGGTTCTTTATTGCTAACAAGTACGTCTAGCACCTGTGAACAACAATAACTAAAGCTTGAAAAGAGCTTCCGTTACTCATGAGAACATAGCAGCTGTGCTGACAGACACCTTTCTTCTGTTTCTTAACTCTAAATGATCATAGAATACATTCATTTTCAGGACAATTCAGAAAAATATATTTTAGGTATATTTAGATAATTTATTTTTTGTGTAAAAATAGGAGTATTATTGCTTCTCTGTAATGCAAGTCATTTTATGAGTGTTTTTTAGCTTAAGGAATAAATACCCTTTTGTTATTCATAAAGAAATAGCTATTATTATAATTAAGACAATATTAAATCATCCTTGTAGGTGTAGTAGAACTACTTTTTGTAGCTTTCTGATAGAAATGGCAGTCTGATGTCTGATATTTTTGTAGTTCAAAGGAAGATGCAATGCCACAAAAATTGTGTATTGGTGAAGATGCCTCTTAGTGCTTCTGGAAGCAGATTTATGTTTCAGTTTGGTTTTAACACATTTATAATCCAATGACTTCTGCAGACATTTCAGAAACATGGTATCCAACATAGCTGCAACTTTTTAATTTTTGTAATTGTCATAAGAAATAAAGAAACCTGCAGCAGATAATTATATGACAACAGTATAATCACTAATGTGAAAATGAGTTCAACACAAGTTACTTTCTGACATTAATTATAATAAATGAGATTCTTTAGCTAAAAAGAATGAAAAGGACATTTTATATTTATATTAGGATTATCCTTAATGTTTTAAAGTGTCTTTAAGTCTAGCATTTTAAATTATTTACATGTCACATTCAATTTAAGGTTAAGTTCAGCTAGCTAAAAATAATCTAAAGAAAAGAAAAAGAACATTAATTGCTTCTTTATGCAAATTTTCAAAGAAACTTGCTTTTAATGTTTTCAAGCACATGGATATGTTAGCCAAAAATTAGGTATGCTCTGCAGTGTTTTCGAGTTCCTTCTATTCCGTTGAATTAGAATATTTTCTGATTTCTCCAAATAGTACATAAGGGTCTAGAAGAGCATACATGCTTACCTTTCTAATGCATCTTTACTGTGACTCTCCCCATTCTTATTTAGTTATTTTTCAGTTATTTGTGGTAGCATTTTTAGGACCAGAGTCCTAGGAATGAATTAGAAAAGTTTTTGCAGCGGTGATGTCTTCTACATCTTTTTCTTTGAAATATTTGCTTACAAGATTTTTCTGCACTCTGTCTGCTCTTTTTTTCTGGTTATATCCCAATTCTTGATCTTTCTGTAGAAGCACTTAAAAAAGAGGGTAGGAGGAGAATGTATTTTCTTGCAATACATCTGAATTCTGAGGAAGTATAAGCATTCTAAGGTTTGGTCAAAAAGAGTAAAAGGTTGTATGTTTTCCTAGAAAAAAATAAGGATTATTTGTTTCAGTGAAATCTTATTTAAGAACCATGTTTCTGCAGAAGTTAATTCTGTTTATGGAACTGAGTATTCTTCCTTAATGTTGCAGACAGTTGCATCCTATAGTGTATTTCTTTATAATCTTAGCTTAACTGAGTATGAATACTGCGTATACATCTTAAAACTCACACTTTTTTTTTTGGTCTTGGACATTCATCTGAACTACTAAATGCTTTTTGTTGACAAACTACACAATTTCTATATTTAAATTTACATTTTCTTTTTTACTATTTTAATATTATGTGAGGAAAATATGGGAGAATCCAATACATCAAGAAATTTTTCTTACTATAGAAGATCAATATTCATTTAATCTGTAGTTGCAGTTGGTAGAATGGTAACATTTGAAATCCTTTGGGCTTTTTTACCTTAGTTCTATAAAGGTTTTGTAGTCAATAGTGTATCGTGCTAATGGTAAAGGAAATTATTTGACATGAAGTATAATAAATGGCAAAATACTTGAATCTCTTTTGAGTGTTGCTATCACCTCATGATGATGATATATCATGTAGCTTATTAGCCTGGCAGGGGTACAAAAATAAAGCAGCAAGACACACTGCAGGAGAAATATTTATATCATTGCATGGAGATTCTCTGGGTTATAGCAAAATATCATGCGAACTATGAATATCAAAATGAAACATATGTAAAAAATAATTCTTAGGTTTCTTTTTATCTAATTTGCTTTGAACATTAGAAAGTGAGAATTTCAGAGTAACAACTAATATAACAGCTTGCTTTGTAAGTACCCAAGCCAAATCTACCATGAAAATGTATGATTATGCATAAGATCTAAGAGATCATTTGTTTCTTTATTCTGCTTTGCAGAATGTCTACAGCACTATATGCACAGCAGCATGCAAACACAGTATTTTGTATGCCTGTTACTTAGGTCTGGCACTAGAACCGTATAAGTCCAGTTATTACTATGTAATATTATCCTGCTTATCCAAATAATGAACAATTTATCACCTACATAAATTCACTTCCATTTTTATTGTCTACTGTAAAATAAAATGGTTCGATGTATCTTCAAAGCTTTTAGTTTAATAATGACCAGATCAAGGGACCTTTCTTTTTAGGTAGCAAGTAGAATGGTGTTCATAGGGAAGGAGAAAAGGACAATAGATTTACATTCTAAATTATTTTCTTAGTTTTTTTCTTTCAAAGTATGATTTCCAGTTCAGAAGATATTTTTAAAAATCAGATTTGTAAAAATTTAAAATCAAACAATGAACTCATACTCTAGCATGGCCCGATTTGTTATAATCAGTATAATCTACAAGTGAAATCATTTTGGAATTAAAATATCCTTCAAGACTATAGAAATAATTTCTTTCCTACTGCATAGGCTCTACTGAAGGATTTAAAAAAAAAAAAAAAAAAAACTTTAAATATACTCATTTTAAAGGAAGTAAGACATATCCTTAACTGAGATATACTTTTTTTTCCTAAATGAATAGACAATATAAGGATTCAAAGGGCGCTTCACTCAAGAATCTTATTTGCTCACATAAAACTTCATCGTATATATTCCTATAATAAAGATTGAGCTCCAACCTAAACCCAGTACCCTAAAAGGAAAAACAATTTCTCCACCTCTGTCCAGATAGACAGAAACTATAGGATTGAGTATGGAATGTGATTGTGCAGTCTGTTCATTCCTTTTTATTCTTCTGTGTTTACTTCTTTCCATCTAAGGGCTACAAGATAATAAACAAATTCTGGATACAAAATGTTTAGCTATACAAATCTTCATCCAACCTAAGTATGTGATCTCTGAGCTAATCTTCTTCCTTTCCTCTCTCTCTAAGAAGTGATGAAAACAAAGCTTTCAGCCCCAGCTAACAGAAAGTTAGACCGTGCAAGTTTTTCAGATCATTGTAGGTGAAGACTTCTACCTGAAGTCTTTTCTTAGCCAATTGTTCATAGCACAGATGAGTTAATGTGGAACATATATGCCAGTATATATGTATATACTATATATATATATATACACACATACATGTGGAAAGAGAAGTAGAGGAATAGGATTTACATAGTAGAAACAAATTTAGACTAAATGAAGAAAATTGGTAGAAATTAAAATAATATTCATTTCTAGAAACAACATTTTTGAATTTGAACTCCTAATTGAATTCCTAATTTTTGAATTAGGAGTATAGAAATAATCATCAATGATTCAAAATATTGCAAGAATATTATTAGCATCCTTTGCATTCTATGTGTAATAGAATTAGAACACAACACTTAAAGCCTTCTTACAGTCTTCTGTGGCTTCTGCAATGCTATATAGCTCTGGATCATTAGAATAGTAAGTATAATTGTAATACTAAATAATTTTGAAGAGCAGTGTAGCTACAACTTCAAACATTCAAAGCCATCTCTAAAACCTGACTGTGGATACTTCCTCTTATTCTTGTCCTTAGGAGGCATCATGCTCTTGTTGCCCAGGAGGGGAATTGGAAGAAAGCCAGGCAGGCTCAACTCTCAGGTGAAAAGATGCAACCTTTCTGCTAATGCTAGAGACAGCTACACATCGTCTTTTATTCTTGTAAAGCAGCAGAGTGTAGTCTCAGAACAGGAGAAGAAGAGTAGGAAGAAAGAATTAATGTTAGTGTTTTCTCCCAGAAGACACTACTCCCAGCTCCGTATATCATCTCTTTTGTCCTCTATATCACCAATACTTGCAATCAAATGGCTCCCACTGAGCTATGAGACAACAGTAATCACCAGACAGTAGTTGAGACTACAATGTACTTAATGATTTTGCTTTTCTCTACCAATATTTTTAGGTAGGCTGTAGGATTTTGGTCACGAGTGTATAAAACCAAGTGACTTATCTCAGAATACTAGTATCTCTGGGATATCACAGGAGATCATAACCCCTATCTAAAAGATAAGTGACTTCTGCTGGCAAATGAACTTGAGATATGGTATTTTCCAGATAGGGCCTTCACCTGACCACAGAACCAGCAGAAACAGGTTGGGCTGATCTAAAGTCTGTACTGTGACTAAGACAGGCTTAAACATATAACATACAGTCAGCATTTTTCTCCACTGTTTCCTTATGTAAATCCTTTCACATATTCCCTGCTGTTGCTTACAGACAAGTAGAGCATCTTCTCCTCGCTAAAGAAAAGATATGCTCATTATCATTGACAAGGAACAAATCAAAACAGGTCCAAATATTGCCATCATAAGACTTTTAGTGGAAGCCTTTCCCCTTGACTTTAGTACTAGTTTGTGCAATTCATTTCCTCAGTATCCATTCTCAGGCCTTCGGGAATTCTGAGACAATATTATTCCTCTTATTCCTCTATATTCAATGTTGAGTTTAATGAGCCACAGCTGTCCCAGTGAGTCATCAGTAATTAACCTGGAACTCCCTGTAGGTTTCTAGCATCTACTAATAGGATAATAATTTTGCTGGCTTATGCCTTTACCTTTCCTTCCTTACTGAAAAAGATGAAAGGCAACAGTTATACTTTTTCCTTGAGTCAGAGAGTATGCAAGAGTTTCTAAGAGCCATGCAAGTAGCCTTTGCCTCAAAACAACAGTGATATTTAAGGCGCATTTTAGAACAGTAAGGGAGTAAGTATCAATCTGAACAAAGACTAATCAAGTAACTCCAGAAGAGTAAGTAATTAGAAATAACAGTTTTATAACAAGTAGCATTATGGGAAACAGTCAAATATAAATTCATACAGCAGATTCCAGGAGCATGAACCAGACCTATAGGATGGAAACTACAGCTAATAAAAACCTCAGGAGAAAAGATGTGTACTTGTGTACTCCCTGCTTTTCAGACATGCAGCAAAAGTGAACTTCAAAACTCAGAGTTCTATGTTTTGTGCAGATAACCCTAAATGAAACAACTAGGGAAGCTGAAAACAAGGAGAATGGACCAATTTTTTTTTCTGTTTTACACATTTTATTTATTTACTATATGTACTGTTAAAATATTTCTATGAAAAAAAAATGGTCTGAAGTTTCATCAAATTTCTTTTCCTCTCTTAGAGGAGCCTAGGAAGGAGGAGAGCCAGGTGAAGTACTTCTCTGTACTTGAAATTGTTAAAGTTACAATACAGAAAGGAATGCAAAGTTCATTAGACCAGAAGAAAAATTATGCAAAAGGAAACTAATTCTAGTAGATAAGATTTTTGGGCAAGTGTAGTGAATCTTGATTTCTGAATTCCACGTCAGTTCATAGAATTTTAGTATATAGGTTTTTACAAGGATGTAGAAATACTGCAGAAGTTTCATATAAGATCCACAAAACAGATTTTTTTAAGAAGTTCCTGTGTAAGAAGATCAAGGAGCTCAACGTGGTTTGTTCATCAAAAATAAATATCAAGATGACTTAGAATTTTATCTAAGTACATACTTCATATACTCTTCTTAACCCAGTAAAAATACAAAGTAAAAAACAATTCTGAAATACAAAACTAGACCAAATGCAAACACTTCTAAAGGTCTAGGAGATTGTTTCTAGAATAAATGCACAAAATAATTGGATTAATATTTTAATTCTGTAATATAAAGAAGGATTGATCATCTGATCCATTTATTTATGGGACTGGATTCCAGTGTAGTGGATACTGTATTAGTAGAGCTAACTCTGAAGGCAAAACCCACTGAATAAATTTTGTGTGGAATGGTCATTTCAATACAACTGTTTCAATAATAAAAAAAAAATACCTCTTTAAATGAAAGTATGTACCTCTTACATCAAGTAGATGTGAAATATCATTCCATGTTCATTTTCTTCATCATTTTTACCTTGAATGTGTCCTGTGTGGAAGTTCTGTACCATAGGTATTCTCATATGATTTAAAGATTGACTTTTTCTTTCAGATCCCTTTTCTGATTATTTTAATCAGTTATTCTCTCTAAGTAGAAAATGAAGCTTTTCAACATGAAAGTAACTGTAAAGACTTAATCTTTGTCAAGAGTGAATTCAGAATAGTATAGAAACTCTTCTGTCATAATCAATGTTCAAAATGTTTGTATTCATATCAGGCAGCATATATGATGATCAAATGACAACATTTACCAAGTGGCATTACATTTTGGTATTTGAAGTACTTTAAGGTGATGATTTTTTATATCCATATGCTATCTATTTTATATCTATATATCTATATACTGATTTTTAAATTGTATCTCTTGTATAACTGTATGTGTTCTAGAGCATGAGCTACGTTATATGTGCTACTATGTTATTTAAATTCAAGATTCAACTGTCAAAGTTTGAAAGGCAAGGATTTAAATGCATCCTGGTCAGGACTTGCATTTCTTATTTTTTTTTTTTTTTTCTTTTTGTGGAATAGACATAGAATCACAGGATGGTTGATGTTGGAAGGGACTCCCAGAGATCATCTAGTCCAAACCCTCAATCTTTGCATGGTAAAAGAGTCATGGGATAAAAGATACCATAACAACTTTATTTTATTATGTGAATAAAAGAAAATGCTTATGTGAAACTCTTGGTGAAGGAAAATTTACACTGGTGTTTATGGTTCTTAAAGAACAGATATTCTGGGAGAACATTCTCTCTGGGAGGAGAGAATGATAGCAAAAGGCATTGTAGGTGCCTTTAGCATCACCCAAAAGCAAGCCTTATAACTACGATTATGTATAAATGGCTTCCAGGTTCAGTCACAGGGCAGTGGCTCCCAGATTTGTCCTTCAAATCACTTACTATACTCAATTTTGAAGATTTAGGGTATAGTGAACTAGGTATCCCTTTAAGGCTTTCCTTAAATCTAAGAAGGACATACTTTAAAAAGAAATAAGGGTGCTGCCATTAGGATGAAACAGGTATTATGTTTCAAGATCGTTCAGTATTTCCAGCTTTTACATGATATATAGCCTTAACAAGCATTTAATACACTATGTTTGTCTTTGTTTTGCTCTCAAACTGCCCAAATCTATTTATTATGTTTTTGTACAATCCTATGTGTATGGGATTCTGATGAATCTCTGCTGTCAGTGATACATGCCAAGCTCATGTGCCATGAGTCTGTTTGAAAATTTTTATAGTCTAAAGGTCAGGAATTTTGAAACGTTGCAAGGCAGCTATTCATAGACTTTAACATAAATGTGGTTTATGTAGATACAAGGTTCTTCTTCTGCTGAAAAGTCAGAGAGTAGGTGACTTGTGTTTCATTTGTAATTTAAACTGTTGGAGTATCCTTGTAGCATTAACGAGGTCCTACTTTTGTAGATCTGTTTATAATTCGTTTAGGTATTGCCAAATTCGAACTAAAATTGTTATGAAAGGGAGATAAAGACTTAAATATGCAATCACAGTAGCCTTTCTGCTGCTTCTGCAATTTCTTTAGCTTTCAGTGGATTAAGATTGCTGAAAATTGAAAAAAAAAAAAAATTAGATGTTAAAAATAGATTATTTTTACATAGATGTTTCCTATCAGCTGAAATCACGGTATAGGCTAAGGAGATAAGGGAGGGAAGGTATATTCTCATTATCTGCATGTGCAAATAAAGTCATGAAAAAGTATCCTATTCATGGCAACACCTTTCTGCCTAATGCATAAATTTGTGAGAATTTGATTTATAGTTTTTTTCCTTCTCCTTTCTCCTCTTTTCTTCCCCCCCCCCCCTTTTTTTTTTTAAATTGAAATTATGGATTTTAAGTCTCCCTTTGGGAAAATTCAGTTTATAATATTTTTTCAGTTTTCTTTCCTATGCTTCATTGTTCTTGTAGTACTAAAGTGGCTCTTGGTGAATATCCTACATGGATGAATATCTTTTTAACAGTTTCTCCAGTGCATTTAGCAAGGTGTGCCTTTCCCCAATACTTGCCCATAGATTATTTTTGTATCAAGAGTTTTCATTCTGTATTAAAATCAATGTCCAGGCTTCCTTTCATAATTGAGTTTTGTATGTATTAATTAGAGTAATGACTGAGAAAAAAGATTATTCTTTGTGCTTCTCTTGGCTCTCTTATTTTCTCTTTCTTTTCAGGCTTTCCCATTCAAGATTATAATACAGCAGAGTTATTAGTTTATAAGTTCATATTCATACCAAGATCTTTAATGGCATTGTTGCCTCCCTTTTCAGGCAGCTGCTGCTTTAATTACATCTAGAGATTGCCCAGCCATTTGTACCTTTATTGTCTGAAATATTTTATAGTTGTAAATATTCACTGCTGTTTGATATTAAACTATTTGAATGAATACCACAGTACTCCTGTCAGCTTAGTAATATTTTTATAAGGACAATAAAACTATATCAATAGTTGTTGTGACTAGAAATTACTCTGATTCCTTCCAGATAAGAACTCTTCATTGAAGTATTATCACTTCTGAAAGCTGTTTAAATTGTAACTGCGTTACCTGGTTAACCAAAAGGTTAACCAAGGTTAACCAAAATCTGATTGCACTAAAGATAGAAATTTTCATTGTAGTTCAGTGTTGGACTGTGGCTTTTAGAAGGTTTCAAACAAGCAACTTCTGTCTTCCCTCAACTTCTGCTGATGCAATAACATTGGATTGATGAGATTCAGAGTGATTCACCGTGTCCTCTGGCATCATGCCTAAATCTAGTCAGTCAAGACTAAGACTTCTGAGTGTAGAATATCATGCCAGATGTTGACTAAGCTTATGTTGGGAGGCTAAAGTCATTAGAGATTTCATATCCTCAGTTAAAGTAGCCAAGTTCTATTTTATTTTGAAGAAAACCAAAGACAGTCTTTTTCCCCCTGTGTGTTTGCCTCCATTTACTGGACCTGATGTTGACTGTTGAAAATATTTATGTTATTAATGCAGTTTTCTGAACTAACAACATATAAAAATGTTGATTTATTGTATGACATACATAAGTTGCATGCTGCTGTTGGCTTTTTTCCATTATCTTGGTTATTTTTGATAAACAGTGCTAGACATTTCTTTTATTATACAAATATGCTTATGCAGGAATATGATCTGCTGTAACTACTTAATAAATCTTCCCAGACATAAAACCAGAGATGAGAATGAGCAATATATATATATATATTTTTTTTTCTTGGTTTAATTCGAGGGAAAAAATGATTTCAGTTTGGCCGCAGGCAGCTTTAACTTGCGTGACCTGCACTTACTCAGCAAATTGTTCTAGGTCTTACTGCCCTTGGCATCAAAACAGCAATCACTTTTACATGGATTAACTCTTTTGTGAAATTTATCTAGCAAATGAAGCATCTAGCATATGTCTTCCTTCAGAGGGAGACAAGCATGTCTTGTCTTTCCACCTAACCATTTCTTCGGCAGATGTAATTATTTTGGCTACTGAATATTTGAGTTTTCTTGCATATATTAGCTCAGATTACTGAAGGAGTAGCTGATCATACCCTCCATTTCTCTCTACTTTTCCCCAACATTCTGTTTGTTACTTTTCAAAGTTTAAGACCTGATCATTGGTGGTGCGCAATATTTTTCCGGAGTATGTTGAGGTCAAGGTACTGAATTTAATTATTTGCAACTTTGTAAGTGTAGAAAGAGCATACAAACAAACTGGAATGTTCCTATAGGCAATTTTAGAGAAATAATTAGATTAAAACAAGAACAACACAAATACACAATGAGTAAAATCTTTTAAACTTCTTAAAATAAGGAAAAAGATTTTCCAAAATGGTGGTCTGCTTTTTAAAATATGCATTTAGTACTAAGAATAGAGCTTTTCAGTTGTACACGAAGTTCTCAGACTTTGTTAAACTCCATACCAAAGCTCTATAACATATCAAGAAAGGGAATTACAGTGTAGAATTTAGTAACCCTTTATCTAATCCCTGAGACCATTCCATAGATGTCAGCAAAACTTGTTTTCAAGATTATTTTTATCTTACAGTCATGGTCAGTGAAATACCTTATCTTCTCAAGTTATTAAAAAGCTGGCAGGAGGAAACCTTTCTCTATTAGCACCAACTTTTGCAAATCTTTACTCAGTAACTTTGGCTATCCAGTACTGTGCTCCTCCACATCCAAACAAACAAATAGTAGCCCAAGATAGCAAGGACTGGAGCAGGGAGGACAAGAGGAAGCGGCAGGAGTAGAAGGAAATTTCAACTCAAAATAATAGTTTATTAATACGACAGTATTAAGTGAGCTACACTTACACTCTAGAAAACTTTGACTTGGTGAAAACACACTTCAAATACACACACACACACACATATGTGGATATATTTTCTCATGTTCCAATATTTAACATTTTTTTTTTAAACTCTAGTTAACTCTGGTGATTGGGGGAGGGCTGGAGAGAGGTATTTTTCAAAGTCTTTAGTCTGCAGCATGAGGTCATAGCAAGGAAAATGATTGCACTGCTGTGCAGGGTTAATGCTCGCTTTGAACAAATTACAAGATTTAGAAACCAAATTGATAGTGGCTATACAACTTCAAAATGAGATTTTAAATTTAATCTGAAGCAAAGTAGCATTAAGTGGGCAGAAAAGCCTTTTTCTGGGAACCAGTTTTCATGTTCCACTTCTAAACGCTTTCGTATGTACCAGATATTAACAGCATATTAGTTGAAGTGAAAAGAGGAAAAGAATCTTCAAGAGAGTTTTTTTCCATTAATCTTGATTGTAAGGGTATAACAGGGTATAACATACTGGAATAGCATGTATTGTTCACAGAAGGCCTATACTACTCTCCAGGGGAGTAAAATTGATCTCAGGACTGTCTGCTTAAGGGAAAAAAAAAAAAGGCAAGATAAGCATAAATAGCTTCAAAAACAACAACTAAAAAATATCATTAGTTTTCTAGTGGTTTATTCATCACTATCTATGGAACACCAAAAAGAAAAAAAAAACTGAATTTCCCTTTATGTTCACTGGCATTAATCTGTACTGAAGAAGAAGATTCAATTACTTCTTCTCAGTTTGATTTTTATGTGAAAGCAAATCATAGAAGGTTTCTTGCTGTGCGCCTTCTTTTGTTTATATATGTGCCTGTTGGTTCTTCTGTAATAACCCTTGACTCTGCTGGTGATTTCAGCTAAATTTGCTTGCAGGGAAGAAGTTCCAGTGATGATGATTATGCACCTACAAATTTTATGAAGTAGGCTGCTTGTTAAAGAGAGAGATCTTATGGAGTCTCCATTTACCAGGAAAATATGCTCTCATCTTAATATACACCAGAGAATCTCCACAAGTATGCAAGTAAGGGCAAACATAAATATCGCAGAGACTGGAAAAAATCTTTGGTTTGTGCTTAAACCTTTGAAGGCATCACTGTTAGTCTAATATAAAATACAACATCTGATAATTCTTGTTGGAAGGGACCTGAAGAGGTCACCTAGTCCAGCCTTCTTCTGCAAAGTCAGACAAGGTTCCTCAGGGCTTGATCCAATTAGATCTTGAAAGCATCCAAGGATGGAGACTTTCCAAGCTATTTGGGCAGCCTACTCCAATACTTGCCTGCTGGCAAGTTATAAGGCCTGCCCTGCCTTACAGGTATTTTTTGTTTGATTGTTTGTTTGTAACATCTCTAATTTCAATTTAGATCTGTTTCCTCACATCCCCTCCAATGTACCACTGTGAAAAACCTGTCTTAAACATCATCATTATTGTTAAACATCACTTATTCGTGTGACCAAAGTCAGATTTGTGAACAATGTTTAGAACATTCTGCAGATCCTTGTAACTTTTGAAGCTATATGCTATGTAAATATAAATAAATATATATATGCATATATATAAAAATATAATATATTTTAAAGTCTTGACAATAATCATTCGTGTACCAGGAATTTTTGGTGTTGGTTTTTCTTTGGGAAAAGAAGATGAGAAATATTTCTCATTTTGCATACTATTTAGTTTCAAATATAGTGTGCTTTAATGTTATTAAATATCCAAAAGCTTTCCTTGTTAGCAAGTATATGATAAAAGTATCTGATAAAAATATGCATCTTCCAGGAAACTTACAGGATCTGGAGAGGATCAGAGTGAAGCTCTGATTTAAAAAAAAAAAAAAAAAAAAAAAAAAAAAAAAGAAAGTTTGCATTTTGACATTTTTACAATTTAGCAATATACAATTTTTAACTCAGATAATATGTTCTCTGAACAAGGCCGGAGGATTGCTTTTAAATGATAGAAGTGATAAAAAGGATAGATGCTTGTAGAGCTAAAATAAATTGCTGTAATAATTATTTGCAGGAAAACTAACTTAGTGGCTTTTGAAAAAGACATTTACTCTCCCAGAATTTGCACCAGGGCTACAATAGTAATGAAGTATTGAGTGAAAAAGCTTGCTAACGCTACAAATTTGGGCAAATGAGATTCAAATTACACAGTTTTTTTAAAGCGTTTGAGTATTGGGGGAGGAGGTTGTTTGTATGTTTGTTTAGGACTTTATACATAATAATAAAACAGAGTGCTTACTTTATTAGGAAGATTTACCAAATATGTAAAAATCAGCTTCCCCATTTCTAATTCATTGCTTACCTTCTGAATGGTCTTGATGTAGGATTTAAAGTTGGAATATAAATGCTTGATATTCCATTACAACACAGAGCTTGAACTCAATTGTTTAGAGGCGTATTGTTGTACAAAAGTTCTCATCTCTGAATGGATGAGAACTCTGCATTTGTCTGCTGGCTAAAGAGAATGAAAAAACTGTTTTTTTTCTCCTTCAAATAGGTATTTTAATTCATAATGTTATTCTTTTTGCTTTTAACAATCTAAATTGTTTAATCACTTCACTTTTGAAAAAAAAAAAAAACCTTATAATGTCATGTACAAAATGACACTTGAAAATTTCAGTAGTCTTTGATTGTCATTGCCTTGTCCACAGCTTTTGGAAGAGAGTTAGACAGTTCCAGCCTCAAACTCAGATAAGGAATAGTCCTGAATTTGGATTAATTTGGTCAGGGAATTGTACAGCTGGATCTTGAAAACCTCCAGGGACATATTCCAGAACCTAACTGGGCAAACTGCTCCAAAGGTTAATTATCCTCACAGTCTTCCCCCACTCCTCCCGCCCCTTTCTATTCAGTCAGAACTATCCTTGTTCTACTCTATAACTGTTGGCTCTTACTCCCCTACTGAGTATTTCATTCAAGAACTTAGCACTGTCTTCTCAGGAACCTTCTCTTGGGGTTTGTTTCAGTAGACCTAACTTACACTTTGAGTAAAAGCACCTAATTCACTTAAGTTGCTGTTGATTATTTCTAAGTTACAGTTTAATTCTGAAATTCCAGAGAAGGGGAAGTATTTTATTATGGAGTATGCCATCCTTCTTCAGTCAAATAATTTTCTAATTTTTTATTAATGTGAATTGAAGCCCAGAGGAGAGTCTATTCTTTCTTGCCTGTTCCCAGCTTCTTGTGAATTGTTAAAGTTCCATCACCTCTAGCATATTAAGCAGCAGGTGGTCAATAGGCTATGCACTGAAACACATCATCAGGTTACTGCCGTGCAGATTATTCTTGGTCATCAGAGAAAACATAGATATCAGAGTTGTTTATCAAAAACGCACATGCACAGTTAATGAACCATGTTTCAATTTTCACAGCCTTCGTTGCATTGATACCACCTAATAGGATGCGGCAAATTGCAGTCAGGTTATTTGTTTTGCCAGAACTGGTTCTTTTTCAATGTTGTCCGTGTTGGTTGACCACTAAGGTCAGAAGGGCATTTTCTGTATTGCTCTCTAAAATGTCCTCATTATTTAACCATCCTTTTTTTCCCCTTAATTTCTGGCAAATGCAAAATAGACTTTCTCCTTAATCGTAAAAAGGAGAAGGAGAGGGAGCGAAAAAGACAGAGAGAATTAACTGCTAGTATTTTTTTTTCTTACTTATAAAATATAGAAATATTTTGCAGAAGAAAAAGAAACAGAGACCTTGTAAGTTAGATGTTTGCAACTGTAGAGCAAGGAATATCTTTTGCTGGAAGGCTACTCTGTTAACCTACGAGGTATTTCCAGAATTATTTTAGAATAAACAGTTATATCTACCATCTACATAATTGTTGTTGGTAGATGTACTAGTTGGCATATATACCAACTACAGAAAATCTTAGCTTCAGAGATAGGTAGATTTTCAGAGATATGTAGTTATTTATCTCCTTTATCACTTATAACTTAAGTGTCACTGATAACCTCACAACAACTCAGCTGAATCTAATCTTTTGGGTGTTTGCTGTTAGGTTAGGTACTGTTAGGTACATACAAATCCATTTAATTGATGATGCCTTCTGACATCCTTAAGCTGTAGCGTTAGACAAAATCCCAGAACTTTGAAGAAGACTTCTCAGAATATGTGCTTTCCTATGCACTTCCCATTTTTTTCTCTTCTTTTCCCCCTTCCTTTGGCTAGCTCTAAGATCTTCAAAGCCATTATATGGGTTTTTCTTATGCTGGACTACAGAAGTGATGAAAGAATTTAGCTGTACAGGTATACTCAGACTCAGATCCTTTACTTCTATCAGAAGCTTGAAATTCACACTCCCACAACCCACAGGAGTGTCTGTTAATCACCCAACTCTATCCAGTGGCTGCTTTGTATGAAATGAATAAAGAACTTTTGAGCTGGCATACAAGATTCTCCCATCCTGAGTGATATAGTCATGGTCAGGAGTCTTGAATTGTGGTTTCTGTTCCCAGTGCTAGCTGAGTAGTATATGCTCAATAACCATGAGATGAAGTATATGCAGTATCCAGAGAGCGAAGCCTCTGCCCTCCCAACTGAAAGTGTGTTTTGTCTTTGACCTTGTGAGCTTGTATTCATACTGCAAAACAAGAGCAACCAGTGTACAATTCTTTACAGTTTCTTCTGCTTAGCTTTTAACTTGGTGCTTACGGCAATCTTCTAGAGCTGAGATGAAACTCTGAATGATCTTCCACTTCCCTGAAAGAAATGACATGTTAGTAGATCAGCTTTTGCTTTCATGCAGGAAGTCAAAGGAAGTTTTAGCTTTTTATATATGTGTGTAAATATATACATATTTATATATACATACACACATAAATGTATAACATTATTTTTATAATTTTATAATTTTATTATTTTTATTGCACATAGGGAAAAAAAAGTCTTTTACATAAGGTACATGCTAACAGAAAGGACTTTCAGATGTGCATTATGAACAGATTTTGCCCTGCATCACCTTTTTTTTTTTTTTTTTTTTTAATGTGAAAATTTTAAGATTTACAGAATAATCCATGTTGGTATTTTTAAATGTCCTCAGCTATGGAGGACATTTTTCTCTTTGGCATAAAGATTTTACTCCAAATTTCCAAATTTACTATTGGATTTCTTATTTGATGGACTTGACAGATGTTCAGCTTCTCATCAGTTTGAGCAGTATTCCTTTTTCTACAGTCAAATGACCCTCCTTAGGTTTCCTGCCTTCTGACTCACAGGATAGTAGAGCTTCTTGTTAATGAACATACCAGCTGATATGAGTATGTATTTTGGTAGTAGTTTTGCACATAGTTCTGCATTAAATAGAAGGACTCATTGTTTGAAAATTACATTTCCATATTTTCTAAATGAGATACAGTTATGAAATTTGAGATGGCCTTAACCTTTGCTGTAGTTGAAATTAGTTAAAAAAAAAAAAAAAACAAGTAATCAGCATTTCACTCCTAAATTAAGCTCACCATGTTTTAAAATTAAAAAGGCTAATTGCCTGCAGACAATAAACTACCAGTTTAGATGATTGAGCACTGAGTTAGATGCCTAGCTTTGGGAGTAGAGAGAGAAGAGAGAGACCTATAATCTTATGTTTGATATTAAATATAAATAAATAAAGTAGACAATAGAAAGGTCAAAGTCAAAAGCCTCAAGCTGGCATTTGCCTGCTAACCATAACCACCGCTGTCCCAGCGCCCAGTAAAAGCTTGGTCCCCATGAGAGTTTCTCTCTGTAAATCACACACCATTATCTGGCCATCTGTTATATCTGCCAGAAGAGCAACAGTACTTTGGTGGCCGCTATTAACGGATTTCATGTTCTGCATTCTGATTGCTACTGCTTTCTACCAGTCTCTCATCCTCAAAATAAGAGAAATGGGTGGAAATCACTTACTCTTGGAAGGTTGGCCCATATGCCTACAAGAGGACGTCTGAGTTTGTGAGTGGGTTTTGAGTTATTTCAGTAAATATATTCTTTTCTGGGGCTTTATGGTGAGTGCTTTCAAACTGTTTATCCTAGCAGGAAGGATTTGGTTTATGCCTAGTAACAGAAAAGAGAATTCAAAGAAAATGGTGTAGCTTGTAGTGCTGCACTGACCTTGTGATGCATCTGTTCCCAAGTAACCTACAAAATAAGTAAATTCTACAGGTGCCTTGGCATTATCTAGACAAGCATCACCTGCCTTTTCAGCTCTGCAGGATGTTATGTGGACAGTGATCAAGTAGTAAGTGTAGGTGACCTGCAATTTCTCTTTAACTATTTTTATGTCTTGCTGAGGCTCCATATACTAGAATACCATAAAGTTGAAGCTGGCTGACTGCACAAACAATAGTGCATGCTAATCTTAAGTGCAGGCCCATGGTTTTCAGGGAAACTAAAGCATGATTTTTTTTTTTTCAGGCACAATTATAAGCTATTTTTTTAAACAATTTGATATTAACAAATGGACACCAGCAGCTGAAACATTAACTCATATTATGTATTTCATTTATCTCATGCACCTTTCTTCCTAGCTCAACATAGGTTAAGCAACTGGGGTATAATTTATGAAGAAAACAGAAATGCCTTGGTGGCATTCATACAGCTATGCTGTAATTTTAACACAAGTAGTTTGTACTTGCCAGCTGGATAGCTAGCAGACAGATTTTGGGGGCAGACCACCCAGTGTGGTTAAATAGATAGAGAAAGCAGAGTAATTTACTAATCCTCTTTTACAATTCAGCTGTTTTGTTCCCATGCTTTGGGGCTATAAAATGGAGAAAAAAATCTGGAATGTTTTACAGATTAAATATTTTTAAAAGTTAAGTGCTTAAGATGAAATAAACTAGATCTTTCAGCATCTCCTAATGTCTGTGCAGAGCACTGAGATGTACAGTTAGAACACGCACTGCACATGAGAAACTTGGAAATGAAAAAAATCTGTTTTGTCTGAGAGCTGATGGCATTTCCCCCACTGTTTCATTAATATATTAAAAGACTTTTTCCCCTGATAAAAGATGTTGAAAGTGCTAGTTCTCAAGTTATTACTAGTATAAAGAAAAAACTAGGTCAGTGAATTTGATCTGATGATATTGCTTACTACACTGTTTAAGTTATTTCATTGACTATCATAAGTTGCTTTGGAGTGGGGGATAGATTCGGATTAGCCCTCAGATAAATTATGTCCAAATCCAGCTTGCTGAGTTTGCCAAGTTCTTTCTTCATGATGAAGTTATTACGAAACAATAGTAAAAACAATATTCATGAGCAGCTCTGTACTTGCATATGGGAGTGGAGAATCATAGATTATGATCCCAATTCCCAAGGCAATTTTTGTTTATGTGTGATACAGTTATTGGATAAAATACGAAGATAATGGGGAGCAAAATTCTTTCACTTCCTTTCTTCTTTCTATTGTGCAATCAGAAGTTCCAAAAACTAACAGTTTTCTGTGCTTGCTATTTTTCTCACCCAAAGGGGCATGACCTATTGTTTAAAAAATGTTGAGACTTCTCCAGCAAGAGGCGAAGGTCCCAGCTGTTTATGTGTCATCACCTGGTAATCATGTCATGTGATATATAAAGTCTTCCAATTGAGAAGAACAGAATCCATCTTACCACTGCTGGAGAAAATACTTTGAGAATACCTCCCCCTTCCTTGCAGGCCAAAAAACACAGTTTCCAGAAACTGAATAGTTTAGCTTGACGTCTACCTCATATATACCTAACCGTCTCAAAACAGTCTCAGTACTGAGCATGCCAGTAGGTGCAGCTTAGAGCTTTTGAGCTAAATAACATTCCTCAGAAAGGCAAATCAGCTCAGACTTTCGGTTTCACAATTTTGGACTTAAAAGGCTCTGATTGGTTTTTGACTTGTTTGTGATTCTGGTCCGGCCAACAACTTTCATGTCTGTTCCTGGATTTTTTTTCCTTTGTTTTGATTAGATAGTAGTATGACATTAACATCCTTGAAATATTTATTGACTATGACAAAACCTTTTGGTTGCTGGCTAATTTAGTTATTTAAATTCAATATTTTTAAGTTGCATGTAAAACATATGGTAATATGTGAAATTATTTTTTGCCGTTTTTGATCCAGTTATTCTAGTGCACATAAATGCAGTATTCTGTGTGTGTATGCTAATTTATCAGTAATGTAAGAATAGAGCGAGCTTGGTTCTTTTATAATAGGATGATTTTATATATTCAATTGCAAATCTTAATGGCCTTTTTATTTTATTATTATTGTTTTTATTAATTTCCTCTCAAGACACATATCACTGAAAATCCACGTCTAATTTCCTGGCCACTTGTAACTGATATCTTCTGCTATTATGCATTCTGTGTTTGTATTCCTACATAATATTCCTTTCCATTTTTTCTTCTTCCTTTTGCATTCTCAAGCTGAGTCTTATTTTGCATTTCCTGTCCATTTGACTAATTGTTTATAATTCCTGTGATTTTGCTCGCCTCCTCCTTTTCATCAGTCTCTCAGTGTGTCCCCATAAGGCAGGCAAAATGTTGTTACTATCATCTAGTTGATTCTTTTCCTTTCAGATCTTCTGTGTCTCTCTCTCTCTCTCTATATGTATCTATGTCTAAAGATATTTGTCTCTATATATCTCTGTATATTTATATATAAAGAAAATCAACTGATCTAATCTCATCCACTGACATTTCACTTGAAAAAGTTTAAGTAGGAATGTCTCTTAAATGAAAAAAAAAATTACCTACTGTACATACCAGTGAGAAAATGACATGTTGGTATTTTTAATGATTTTTGACATGATAAAAAGAAGATTATATCCTATTGTTTAGATGAAGGTAGATTGTTGAGCACTGGGGTTAATATGTTCAATCAAAAGCATCAAAGATGTGCAAGGTTTCTTTCTGTTATACCGAGAACAAAACTATTATTGAAAAATTGCAAACAAAATTCAAGCAAAAGTAATTTTATAACACAGAGCTTGTTCCTTATTTAGAACTAATACCTTATTTTAAAATTTGATAATCAGTGGGTAACTCATTATAACTGTGACAGATAAATGATACCTATGAATCAATAAAATAACTTCATCCTCCCATTTCTTGTCCAGGAATGAATTTCCTGTGGTGATCACTAAAGGTGCCTAATTCACTTTACTTTCTACATTTTTAATACTTTATATATAATGACAGTAGAACTAATCGCTGCTTAATGCAGCAACATTAAGCCAGAGCAAAGCAAGATGTTAAGAAACTCCTATATTTTGCTTTTGAGCAGCAGGCAGTGATAGCTAGTTAGGTAACTCAAAGTGCATACTCGGTTTGAATTAAAAAATGACTAGGAGTTTAGTCACTCTTTCTGAAAGGAAAGATGCAGGCAGTACTGGAGTATTGCATGCTAACTTCTCATTCCATCTTCCTCAGTCTGAATTGCTTTTCATTTAGATATGTTGTGTAATTTGTTATCTATCACCTGTGGCTTCTCATTAAAAAAGAGAACAGCTGCCAGCCACATACCAGGGGTTGAATGCATCTGCCTCTCCTTCAAGTACACTGTGGCAGTGGGTAAAAAGTAAAAATGTTTATGTACATTTAGATATACTTATGAACAATAAATATATTTAAAATCTATCAGTTCAACAGATTTCACTCCTCTATACAGACATGTACGTATGATAAGATGAACTAGTAACAGATGTTGACTTAATGATTTATCAACAGTCATTATCATTTAAATAATGGAATCCTTTTTCTTTTTCCTAAGTCAATTCCTTTAGTAAAGGAGGAAAGGATACATTATGAGAAGCCACAGCATGACAAGAGGAGCATGTCACTACTTTGGTTACTGAGTACGATATACCTACTTCTCATGAGCTTGTAACAGAAAGAGAGTTAGCAGGGTAAATTTGGAATGAGATAGACAGTAGAGCAGTGCCTTGGTCTCAGACTTTGGCTTCCAGACTTTGGCTTATTACCTGTAATAAGACAGGTAATAAATAAGGCCTAGATCCGTGTGTGTTGTGTGCGTAGTGGTTCTACAGACCCTTACACCAACAATTACGTTGCTTTAAATAAAACTGCCTATACGCATGAGATTATCTTTTGAATAAGTGTTGATAGGATTTGGCTGCAGTAGTATAGAAAGTGTTACATGAACTATTCCACTCTAGTCTTAGATTCAGTAAGGATGTGACCACTGGATAGCAGACAGTGCTATGAGTCACTGTGAACCAACAGACTGTGAATATTAATATTTTGTGGATATTTTTGGCAAGGTCAGAAGAGGGAGCAAAATAGTTGACTGGTCATTTTTAATCTGTCACATGAGAAAATACAAGAATGATTATATTAAACTCATCACTTTTACAAGTTTCAGTTCTGGAGAACATGTAAATGGGGATGTAAACTATGGGGTTTTGCAGCTCTGAATTCAGTTTGAAGATCTGATAGTAGCAAGAGCAAACTTTCATAAATCAAACCACAAGGCTTCTGTCACTTTGAAACCCCTATACAATTTACATATGAAGAGCAGTAGATACAGCATTTCAGCAAAGGAGTAATGAGATATCACTATATACCTTTGCAGTAAAGTCCCTTTATATGGGACAGAATACAGAATATGCTGTGTTATTTCTATCACCTAAGACTGCGTGTCATGAAACTTCCATAAGGCAAAAATATTTTTCAATCCCAGCATTTTGTGAACAAACCTGTCAGTTCATTCTGCGTAGAGATAGTATGACATTCTTTGGAGAAAATTATGCGACACAAGTTCAAGTTGGTATAGAAGAATATGACAATGAATAGTCTGGTCTGAAAATTATGTAGAAGGCTTATCTGGAAGTCACTATACAGTAACCGTATTCTCTTGATTACAATGCATGCCATCTCTAGCTGAAGTGCTCAAAAATGTATTAGCCTTTCTATGATATTCGATCATCTAGCTTTCAACCAAGGATCCTAAAGGAAAAAAAACAACTTTGACTTATTGACTTATGTGATTGTTGAGTATCAAAGCAAATACTGTGGCAAGAAGTATGTGTGAAAACTGTCATTAATTACAAAGGAATTTAAAAAATTTCCTCATGGAAATGTGTTCTTTGAAGCAGAGATGGTACATTTGTTTAGAATGGTAAAATGATCTGTGAAAGAGTATTGGTAGCACTTTCATTTTTGCACATTCTATACAAATGATATTGCGAGTGCCCAAAAAGTTCATGCCCACAGTTACTAACTGAGGTGAATGGAATATGTGCTAGTCACTTGATGTTGTCAGTTTTACAAAGTCAACAGCCAGAAGAGCATATAGCTACCGTACAAGTGTTAGTGTGGATACTTATGTCAGATTGCTTTTTCTTCCATGAGGCAAAAGTAAAGGATTTTACAATACTGTACATAAATTTTAGAGTTATTAGTAGTTTTGCTTTTATTTTAAGCTCAGACCTTAAGGGAAAAAAAAAAATTTTCCCTTTCATCGCCCCTCCCCCCCAAAAAAAAAAAAAATTATGAAGAAATACATTATGACCCTATCATGTATATCAAACACTGATGATTATATTTCTACAAAGTTATTTAAGCTTCTAAAGACACTTTACTTTTGAACAATAATATATAGGCCTATATAATTTAGAGTATATTTGCATATATTATTTAAAGTATTTAGTATAAAGTATTATTTAAAGTATTTAGAAGAACATACTTGGAGCAGGCAGAGGCTTTGTAACTTCTTTGAGTCATCTGTAAAATTTGCTTATTGATGCATCAGCCTAATACGCTTCTTGACTTCTCAATGTGTCACCTAACAAATATTTCAAGCACCTCAGAGGCTACCATTTTATCCATTGCTGTACTGCAAAATATCAGTAGTTCTTATGTATTTTGGACTATGCCTAGATCCAGGGAATCTGGGGGGGAAGTCTTTTCTCTGCTGAAGAAACATGAAGTACAGCCTAATATCATTCATATTACTTGGACTTTAAGGGTTAGTTCTCATTATATAACATTGTGGAGGGACAAAATAACTGTAAGTGAAAATTGCTTTCATAAAAGTATGCACTAACATTTTTAAGCTTTTTCTGTATTTTTTTTTTTTTTGGTTAGTTGTTGGTTCTTAATTGATAATGGAATAATTTTATTGTCAAATGGAAGTTGAGCCTTTTACAGAAATGAAACCCCAATTTTAACTTTATGTGACTAATATAGTAATTAGCACTTTGATTCTGGAGAACTGCAAATAGTGCATGATTTTTTTAGGAAAATAAGAAAAGAAACAGACCTTTAGCAACCTTTTTATTTTTAAAATACTGTAGTGATATTTATCAATATAAATGTGATCAATAAGAGCATAGCGTCATCTCAAAAACATTTTTTGGCATAGCTTTGCAATTCCTGGAAAAATAAAAGATACAGATGCTAAAGGGCTGTGTATGTTAAATGGTGTTAACACATCTCAGTGATATTTCACAACATACTCTTGATCAATCCAGTATTCTACTCTTTTTTTTCATGAGCATTTTCAGTTACCATTCACACTAACTCCTTATAAACTGTCTTGGAAAATGCTTACAATGATGTCCTTTTATATTATTTCCCGAACTAGAAAATGAATCTTAGTCAAAAAATTACACCATTCAAAGTTGTATTTAACAGCCAACCAACCACAGCTGGTTAATTATTTTTCATAAATTATTTTTTGATAAATAGTTCTGTAGAATTGGAAAAAAATACTAAGTAATGACCAGAACAAGTTACACTTTCAATGCATATTAAAATAGTAGAAGTCTTTCAGAAAGAAGTATTCGTTCTGTGGTAAAGGAAAAAATAAGAGCTGTTTTGGGGGAGGAGAGACGGAGGTTTTGTTTTTATACACAATTGTTGATATTAAATAATACATAGGATTTTTCTTCTGTGCCACTATTGTTTTTTAACATAGTTTGTACAATAAGTAATATTCCATAGATTGTCCTTTTCTTTTCCAAGACATGCAGCAATGAACAGCATGGAATGCAAAGCTGGGATGTAAAATACCTGATTTCAAAACAATCTCTTCCCACAGATACACTAAAAACACATCTAATTTTATTCCTAGACTTTAATAAAATTTAAATTTAATAATTTAATTAAATTTAATTTTAAAAAGTTTTAAGATATCTCAATCTTACAGCTATTGAATTCTTCAATCTTTAGATATTTTTCTCACACATCATACACAAAAATTATAGGTTAGTACTTTTTATATTATGTTTTATGCTTTTTTTTTACTGCACATTATTTGACAGAATTCACAACCTCCAGTAACTTAATGATTCTCTTGATTTTATTAGGCCACCTATATTAATAAAGTGGTTGTAATCAGTATGCATTCCCTGTGGAATTGTAGCAGAACTGACATTTTGAAATATGTAATTGCATATTCAAAAGTGCTACTGGATATGCCATAGCTGGAATAAGATCCTGAAAGCAATTAATGTGACTTCATTTATCAAATGTGAGAGAGTCATTATAAATACTTCTAAAAGAAATCATAACAGTAGATTTGCATTTATCTGTAGATCCAGAGTACTACAGAGTTGCACTGTAACCTTCAACCACTGAAACTTTCTTTCTTGATTTGAAATATTCACAGCTATTTTCCGCGTTGAGAAAGCTGCTGAGAACTTTAACATCCTCTAAATACTGTTTCCTTAATTTTTATAGTCTGAACCAACATGAAAAGTAAATACCCTGTTGTACAATGCACTGTTGTACAATGATGTCAAGGAAAATAATCTGCTTTTAGAATTTATTTTTCTGGATAGCTATTCTATGAAGTCTTTGAATCATGTAATAAAAAGAAATGTAAGAGTGCACCAAACAGTTATACAAAGTGACATCATAAAATGCTAAACAGAATTTGCTCCATTGTCTTAGGGATCTGAGCTACTATTCATAAGGATCAGTAGAAAGGCAAGCACTAACTCCAAAAATTCTTTGCTTTAATCATTCACTCACAGATCTTTTGCCCACATATATTGTCCCCAAAATCCGGTAAGATTTAAAAATTCTGTGAAGCATTTGATATACCTTCTCTATCCTGGTAAGCAGAAATGTGAGGGGCAGAAACTTGTTTGTCATCCTGGGCCCATGGATCTCCTCATTATTAAGTAGATTGTTATATTGCAGATTTGTGGATTTCAAAAACACCACACAGTATTCCACAAAGAATGTGGTAGAATCCAGGACATTAAATCATTCTTTTAATTGGCCCTTTAGTACATGAAATATCTTGTAATGCAGAGATGGTAGCTTCCAATTTAATTTCTTCCATGGTCAATAAGCTTTTCGGTTTGTTTTTCTGTACTTCTTTTAACCAGTGTAAGACTTTCTCAGTGTGACTTCTGTAGGAGCTCTAAGCATTTGTGAATACTCATTGTATTAGTGGTGGTTCTGAGAATTAAGAAAGTATATGGAATCAGGCTGAAATTCCAAGCCAGCCAAAAATTGGCTGTCCCAAAATTGTAAGCCCTTAAAATCAGAAACTGCTTAAAAGAAAAAATCTATATGAATAATTCTGCTGGTGTGCTCTTCTCAAATTATTTTAAGAAATACCAACTCACTTTAATTGTGTTAGAGACCATTTATAACAGAACTTCCTGTAGAAGAAATCACGAGTGCTAATAGAAGCATTTAATAAAAAAACTGACATATAAATTGAACAATATTGACACACAACTGAACAATTAAAATTAAAATATAAACACCAATGCTATTCTTCAAACCATAGAACAGATCACTTCTTACACTCACTATATAAAAAGTATATTATTTTTCTACCTGTTCAGCTCTAACTTTCTTAAACACTCCAGTCAGAATGAAGTTGAAACAAGTTCCTAAAGAAAAGGAAACCTAACATTTTCCATATGCACTGTCATAATCCATCCCTTTTTCTAATACTCATATTTCATTAACATTTAGTATTGGATGAATCTAGGCCTGAGGATACTGAAGATAAAAACAAACTAAAATAATTTTCATTTATTTGGTATTTGCTGTCTATTCAGTATTTGCTCAGTCTAAACCATCTTGTTTTATGAAATCAAAAACATATAAATTAAGAGGCAAATAATTAAAATCTTGATTTATTATATTCTTGGATGTAGAACTGCTGCAGAAGCATACTACTCTGGAAAGACTGAGATTTGCAACACTAAACACTACTATAGCTTTGATCATTTCAATGCTAAAACTTAGTGTTGAGAAATCCTACCCTCGGCGTTGAAAGTTAAAGATAAGAAATGACACTGGGAATGGAAGACCTCAGTTTACCTGCAGGCTATCTACAGCAGTGGTAGTGTTAACGCATGCTTTTCTGTGCTATCCATAAACTAGATCGACCAAGTCACTGTGCCAGAAAAAGTTTTGCAGAAAGTCAAAAGTGTTTTGAGTAATCACTGTCCTTCATATGTCCCAATGCACAAAATGAAGTTGTGCTAAAGAATTTTTATTATTTTCTTCTATTTTAAATGTACCTATAATACTTGGAGTCAAATTACAAATTTGTGAATCTAAAATATATTTCCAAATATTTGGTAGACTTTTTTTTTTTTTTTTTTGAATGACTATCTGTGTATATTACAAAATCATTTCCTTAATCATCCAGAGATAACTCCCATAAAAAACAAGGAAGCAACTGCAGTCAAATTGAAACACTGCTAACATATCAGTACACTAGAAGTACTGAGCTACAAATTCTTCATATCTCTCAGTTATATGTATTTGACATTAAGTAAAGTATTTAGCATCCATTTAATGGGGTAGCTTATTTTTTTATATGGTTGGGAACTCTGGTTTATTAGAATGTTTAATTAGCAACAGATCAATTTATTGTTTGCATAATAAGCATTAGCCATAGCTGCAATACCTATCACCTGTAGCGTGCCTGCAGCAGTGCATGTTCTCTTTTATATGCAAATACTGTATGTCTGTACTGTGTCTATAACTTTATGTAATACACCTGTAAGTGTGTGTGCTAACTAACCTTTTACAGGCGCTGCAACCAGGCTTGCCAACTCTCCTGATTTTATCATGAATCTCGCAATATTTGGTGTGTGTTTTATTTATTTGAGTTGGATTTTCAGTTTAGTCTCATTATTATTGTTTCTGAACATACATGCTCATCCTCATTTGTCATGAATCTTCCTTCCATTACTTTCATTTGAGTCATTCAAGAGTACAGGTCCTTCCTGCATTAGAAGTGAGGTTGCCATAACTCAACATGCTTACCATGTTCTGTTGTTCTTAGACCCACCTTTGTATAGATCATTAAATATTCAGGGAAACAGGGACTGGAAACTGAATCTTCCACATGAAGGTGAGTGCCCTAAGCATTTGGGTGATAAGTTAACATCTGCTTGGTCCACTAGGCTAATAAATCGTCTGTCTTTATATGAAGTAGAAGGACAGAAGGATTATAGAAAAAGGTGCAGTTATTCCTATGACTGTTGGGCTACTAGAAGAGATTCACGTTCTCCGGTGTTTCCCTAAAAGGGCTGCACTCTTCGATGACCTAAGGTGACCAGGCAAGAGCAACCCCATTGAGACTATTCAGTCATGAACATCCTGCCTTCAGCTTGAATCTGGTCTTAAAGTCCTTTCTTACTAGCATTTACTTCTGGCTTGCTTTGGCAAGTTCTTGCCCAAGTTGGTGTTTTCCTTAAATCACTTTCTTAATTACCTCTCTGCATGTGTAATGTAGAACTTAGGGAAGGATGGTTAGGTTAACTCATCTTGTGCAAGTCTTCAGTGATCTTTCAAGGGAAGAAGTGGTATAAGAAAAATAAGTACTTCTATGTCTAATTGCACTTATGAAACTAACCTGTAGATAGTTGCAGATTCTGCAACTTCTTACTTACTGTTGTTTTGATATGTAATCTTTTGGCTAAGAAAAAAGCATCACTAGTAAGTAACATAAACATAAACCCCATCCAGATGTTTAAGTAATTCTTTCTCCCAAAATTGGTAAGACAAAAGTAAAAATACTCCTATGTTAGAGAGAATGTAAGAGAAACACAGAATATATTCTAGAAATTACCAAAAGATAGATGATTAGAGATGACATGGAAGTTCAAAAACTATTGAATTTATAAATGTAATGTATTTCATAATTCTAGAATAAAGTAAAAACAATTTTTGTTATGTTCCACTACATTTTATTTTAATCTTTGGTTTGATTTTAAATTCTTGAAAATAAAGAAACAAAAAGATCTCCTCTGAGAGGAGAAATAGGCACTTCAAAGGTATTAAAAAGAGATGTGTCAGTAAAGATATATGCTGTAGGTGCTGTATTTATTGCGACAGTCATCTATGGGGATCAGAATAAGCATCCAGAAATGTATTTTGAAGAAGCTCTTTTTCATGGAGTAGTGCAAAAATCTTAAAAATATATTATCTCCAATATATTCCTGTAGAAGCATCTGCCTTTTCTGTTCCTTTCATTGAAGACCATATGAAAGCTTAAATGAGTATTATCTTTTTATTCATCTAGTATTATTCCATGTGCATTCACAACAGGTGCTTGTAGGGCTTGTCTGTGTTTGCTGGGTTAAGAGGAAAGAGTTTTATCTGACCAAAGAAGCTCTATTGACAGAAGGTTATTCAGTAGGACTGGTATGTTTTAATAGTTTGATATAACAAATGGTGTCAGGTCTTAGCTTCCGTCCCCCAGGTGTCTTCTCCTGCATGCTGAAGCTGAAATTGGTCACTATGGGTACAACCAATAAAAGGAACATCAATGAAAGCAATTAAAAATAACCCAAAACACAGAAGAATCGAGGTGCTGTGCATAGCCATCTCATCTTCTTATGGTTGGTCTGTTGCAGGAAGACAAATAAACAAACAAAAAACCCTTCAGGCACTTGAATAGCATAGGAGATCAAGTTGAAAAATGAAAGGTCTATTACCATTTGTCAGTGTAGCCACCAACTGACAAATGTGATTTCAATGTTGTTAAAGTTTACATCTGTCTGAGCAGTTAAGTTGACCAGTTGTTTAAAGGACAGGGTACCTTAAGAGTGAAGATCATATAGCTATAATTGATATAATACAGATTTCTTGTTAGACAGTATTCCCTGTACAGAGTAGCCCTAGTTTACATAGTTTGCAAGATTTTTAAAAAAGCCTTCTGTGTAAAAGTAGGTGAGGTGCCCATAGACTTAATGAAAATATCCTGCTATCTTCTATCTTGGCAAAGTTAATATCAAGGAAGAATGGTGTTTAAAACAAAATAAATAAATAAATAAAAACAAGCAGCAAAAGGTTTATCTTTTAGGACCTACCTAAGATTTCAGATATTCAGACAAATAAATGTCAAGAAGTTAAGGGTTTTTTTGTTTGTTTTTGTTTTTTAACAAAAAGTGTGATTCATCTAAGTGTTACTACAAATGCAAAAGCAAGATCTTGTCTCATAGAGAGTATAGGAACAGTTGACCCAGAGAGAATCTTAATAGATATAAATATATTATGTTTTTATTGGAACAGCTTCATTGGATCCCTGAAAGCTGAAATAATTCTAGAGCTAATGTGGGTCTTGATGCTTTCTGTCTTAATAAATCTTACAACACTAATGTTATTCTTTATAATCAGAAATAGAAAACCAAGGATGATAGATGGTAATTTTATGTTTTAAATCAGGTAGTAATTAATATTAGCAAACTGGATGTCATGTCTTACAAAACAAGATTTAACTCAAGCTTCTGATTCACTAAGATACTTCTAATTTATCCCTCAAAAGTGAAGATTATTTGATGCTGCTTTTTTTTTTCTTAGATAACTAATTATAATCTTTAACCTTTCTGTTTTCCACATAAAGATGTAAAGTAATATGAGGTCATAAAATAATTACTTCCTGATATATGGATGTGCAAAACAGGTTTGCTTCTTTCTCTTTAAGCAGACCTTTAAATTATGCTTACTTCGTATTTTTTTTCTCCTCCAGTTACTTAATAAATCTTCATTCAATCTCAACTTTAATGAAACTGGCATCTTTGATCTGATTTTTTTTTCAGACTTCTTATTAACTGTCTACCTTTAAAAGAGAAGTTTGCATTATCAGACAAGGCAGATTTTGTATGTTTGTAGTTCCTTAGATGTTCAAGATGTGAAACAAACAAGGTAAAAACAGGCAGGAGGGAATGTGCAGAACACGATTCAGTTGCCTCCTCCTGGTGTTAATTCTGGACCCTGTTTTTATTAATGCTATTCTCTCCCATTGCTATTGCTATTTTGCAGGAATCCCAGGGGGAAGGTGTGGATGGTATATTTCTATGTGAAAGCTAGGTCTTCAGAAGCCTCTGATTAGGGAAAATCCCTCCTTTTACAGATGACAATGCTCATATCAGTAACAAAATTATGTTTAGCTTGTGTTTACCAGAAAGCTTTTGAAGAAGAGGAATAGTTGATTAATTGATATGGGGATAGAAAGAAAGAATGAAAGTATTTGGCATGGAAAGGGAAAAAGAGGGAGAAATGAAGAAACATAGAGAGATCTGGGGCTGCTGCATTTGTAATTAATACTGTCTCAATTTATCTTCTCTGCTTGACTGTACCAAACAAGAAGTTTTTCTTGAGTTCTCTGATTTGAGCACTCCTAAATATTTTACATACTATGAAAGTATGGCACCAGTTCTTTATGTGTGTGGTATTCTGTGGTGACTGGCAATGCCTTACACTTGAAGAATGGACAACCAAAGAATGTAACAGCAAAAAAATGATGAAAGATGCAGCTGCACCATTTTGGTTCAGTCATTTTTGTGTTAGCTCTTATTACATAATTTTCTAAAATTGATAGGATAGAAATAGTTGTTAAAATTATATGATATCTTTTATAACAGGAAAGGTGCTGAACATATTCACTATTCCCCTTTTACCATATTGATATCTAAATGGTGTTCAAGGATGTTGGTTGATAATCATAAACATTTTCTGTACATGAAATCAGGTAACACTGAAAATGCAGTGGTATTTTAACAGATATTTAGAACAGGTATTTACAGAATAGGTATTTTAACAGGCCACATGCCTTTCTTAATTCTTTATTTTTTTTTCCTTTCTTAAACCTAAGGGTGTGTTTATCTCAGCAAGATGAAGAATAAAGTATTTTTCCGCATGAAATAATATGATTCACTTTTACAGTGCTGTATGTGTGGCATAATTGTACTATCTACTCATTTCCTTAAGATGACTTTATAAGACAAATAATTTCCTAAATAAATTGGAGACATCTTGTATTTAGGTATGAAGTTACTTAAGCATTGTTTGAATCATTTTCTTTATTCCTACAATGAAAATGATTTAAACCAGAGCTAGGAAAATGGTTCAATTATTTTGTACTCTGGACATAACTATCTGGACTCTTAATTGCCAGAGTAAGGTAAATTAATAAAATTAGTGATCCCTAGATGCCCTGTTATAAATATTGGTACTGTATTTGTTTGTTTCATCATGTACCTTTATTCAATTAAATGCATTTTTGTTGTTATTTCCCCCCCAGAACATTCCTTGTTGTTCAGCTAGTATTTCAAAGAAATGCTTTAGACTATACAGTCAGGTAAATATGTAAATATGAAATCTGGAAAATAATGTATTTTCAAAATACAGTGAAAACTGCCTAATTGCAGGATTTTTTTTTCCAAATATTGAAACAATTTTCTGCTGAAATGCTGAGTAGTATGCCAAGGACTGTGAAGTATTACAACTTATTTTCAAGGTAGGCAAACGCAGCTCTAGAATTCCACTGCTACATTATTAATTCAGCATTAGGCTTGGAACTATGTTTATTCTTAGTTATCACCAGTTGCCCAGATAGATAGTTATGACTTTCCAAAGAATAAGAGTATGTTCTGAGCAAACGAGCTTTCATATATCCGGCAACACAAAAGATCAGAAATGTTGAATTTATCTCAGTAAGAGGGGGGAAAAAAAAAGAAAACGTGGAAAAGAGTACATTTCTCAACATGGTACAAACAACACTGCCTGCATCTTTCCATCCTTGGAGCCAAGTGCCTTAGGCAGGTCATAGCCCTTAATTTAACAAATCACATTCATGGTCCAAGTTTAGACATGTTTTTAAAGATACATTTATATGGTGCAATACACTTCCACAGATACCCATCTGGATTCTGAAGTAGATGTTAGGTATCTGTTCACCTTGTACCTTGCAAAGTTAGGCATTCAGCAGGATAAGTAGATAAAATGTGATCTGAGTCTTAACTGGAATATCACGCTACACTCACAGTAAGCTTACCTCTGCAGACTACTACATCTATTTAGAAATGCCCTATGAGGACAGCATTGAAGACTGCAAGACAGAACTTTTCCTGTATAAAGGAATATTAGTGATTTGTGTAACTCTGTAGAGGAACACCCAAGAAAAAGAATATTTGTTCCATAATAGCATGTAGCTGTGCATGGTACAGGGTATTTTTGGACTTTGGTTCATTGCTTGTTGGTTTTTGGAGGATTGAGAGGGGTTTATGGTGGTGAGGTCTTTGTGTTTTATTTCCTTCTTTAGCAACTAGTTCGTTTAGGAATGCATGAAGCACTTAAGGCAGGGCCTGAGAGGAATTTCACATCTTAATATATAATAACATAATGAATAAGTGTTTTACTTCTTATGATAATTAATGCAGATGACAGTAATTAAAAGTAAATTTAAGCAGTGATTTCTCACCATTGTTTAGAAGAATTGACTCTTTTAAATATATTAGATTGTCAGGTAAGATGTTAATGATGTATCAATGCATTTTAAACAAAACATTTTAAATTCTAATTGTAATAACTTTGATAATCTTGACTGAGATGCAACAAAAGTTTCTTGGAAAATAGCTATGAACAGAATTTTAGATAAACCTGTACTATGATTAAAGAAATGCAAGATTTACTAAAAAGTTTCATGCTTATTGAATTCTATGAGTTTCATTAAGAACTTACAAAAACATTAGATATTAATTTTTATCTAGCTATGATACAGCTTTGTTTGTTACATATGTAGCATCAGTGTTGTCACTGAGTTCACTGGGTAATAGTGGTGACCACCAAATTTGAGATGCAATTTTATAAAGCATATCATCTGCCAAAAAATCTCTTTTCTGATACACTTTTCTCCTCAGATTGTATTTTTAATATAGTATCTTCTTCCTGTAATAGTAATAGCCATGAAAGTTGAACATTTATATTAATTCTGAGTCCAAGTACAATGTAAATGTATCAGACTTAAGTAAAACTTTCTATTGTACCTTTTTAGATAATTGCAAGATGCTTATAGATATTCTTGATTCATGAGAAGTGAATATGACATTCATGCTAACCTAAATCAAAGCTTACCACTAGCAAACAATAGTTTTATATTAAGTATGAAGTGGAAGTCTGAGAATTGGAATGCTGTCAATCTGAGGCAAATTCACAAACATAATTTTTGTAGTTCTCCCCCTACAACTGCATCATCTAACCTCATGTGATATTTGTGCTTGCATTGTGTATTGTAATTTTCTCCGATGCAGCAATTACATCTTTTACATGGTCAAAGATGACTATTAGTAGATAGGTCTCATATGAATTGTCATGTTTATTCAGTTTTTGCTGCAATAAAAATGTCACAGAGGAACCAGACATACAGGAAGATAGGTCAACAAGTATTTATGAATTATAAGTATGTGATTTGCTCCCCCTGAACTTTTTTTTTCATATTGTTACAAAACTGTATTTGGAAATCAAGTGTTTCTGCAGTAAAATATTTTGTTTAGCTGAGAGAAATTCTTTTCTTTCCTCTATCGACAGTGCATGCTTGCTTTAAAAGTACATCCAGAATGGATTTGGGTTTCATTGTACACTTACAATGTGATGGATGTAACAAGATGGATGTAATTTAAAAAACATAAATATAATGTTTGTATCAAAATATAAAATCTAACAAGCCCACACCAGGATAGAATCAGACAAGGGTGGTGTTAAAGGGCTTTTTTTTGGTTGTTATTTGTTTTCTTGCCTGGATGTTCTTTTAAAAAACAAGTATTTTAAAAAAATAAATCTACATAAAAATAAAAAGTAAAGCAGAGTAGTGACGATGCTGTGCACTATTTGTTGAAAAGAAGTTCAATTCAATGTGCAAACCTGGATGGAGAAAGGTGCTGTTCATTTTGCGATACAACGTGAGTCACTGTGACTCACTTTGCAGACAGCACTATAGGAATGAAGAGCTATACAAGAGGCGTCTTGTTTCCATGACAAGCCCTTTTAGGTCTATGAAGTTTCAAAACTGATATATGCTATCTTTAAAGCAGGCGGGTAATTGGAGAATGATGTAAACAACTACAAAGAGCTGGCATGCCTGGACAAGAGCCCATTAACACAGTGTATGTTGTGGGGTTCCCAGGCTGCAGCAGACTAGCTTAAAAGCTTAGCAGTAAAATAATTAAACTGATGGCTAAATATGCCAGCTTCAAGGAACTGAATTATGGAGAAGAGATAGGACTTAATAGCCCCATGAGGAATGTAAGAAAATTGCTAAATCACCCAAGATATTTTAGCAAGCTGGCAGATGACTTGCCCAAAGGCAAAGCCCATTACGATGTGGTAGGCCTGCTGCAAGATAAAAGAACACGTAAACTTGCTATCTGGAAGCCAAGTCAAAGCAAAGAGGTTAGCTGAAATGTTAAAACAGGGGTTTGGTTGAACCAGACTTTTTATGATTAATATCTAGGCAAGCTTTCCCAGCAGCAATGAAGAATTTGTTTCTGAAGTAAGGTGTATAGAAACTTTACATTATCTTAAACCTTATGTTTGTACGTTCTGTACAAACAAATTGTTTGTATTTTAACATACTTATGTAGGATGAATGGATTTTTATTTATATACTTCTACTTTAATAGCGGTGCAATGCAAGGTAACAACATGTAGTCCCTGGTTCATTGCCTGTAACACTGTCCTGCTTCTGCTAACACGTTCCTGCTTTATAAGAGCTTAACAGCCAAGGGAGATAGACATGTCACCACTCCCTCTTAGACCTTGTATTTTCAATGCATTTTCAATGTACAGGGGTGCTTCAAATTATGGGAGCTTAGAAATGGATAATAAAAATTGAAATATAGTGTTTCTTCTCAGATTTATTTCTGATGTTAAATGCTTGTCTGAAATAAAACCAGATAAATAAATTCTACTATCTTTGACAAACAGTGAAGTCCACGTACCGCACTGCACCATACTAGGTTATAGTGTTTTGTAATGCAAGTAATTCATCTGGTATCAAAATGTTTCATATGTTAAAAAAAAAACAAGTTGAACTTTGAGTCTATGTAGGGATGTATAAAAAATGAATACACTAATTACAGTATTCATAGCAATTCTAGATGTGTTCATTATCACTTTTAGGTCCAAAATGAATTTCCTTACATTGAAGTAATAATTTTTGCTTAGGTGAAAGTGTGAACATTTCTCTACTTTCTCTTGAATCCTTGGACAAATGCAAAATTATAATTTGGCTTTTGATTGCACTGATATGCCAACAGTTTCATGACAGACATCACAAACAACAAAATCTAGTTGAGTGAGGTAGAATTAGATTTGGGGAACAGTAATATTGTTCATGGTAATGAGTACCTTGAACTTTTCTTTCCATTCTTATGTCCTGGCTTCTAAGAAACTTAGGCTTTGCTTTTGATGTATTATTTATGGGGACTAAATCTATGACAGGTTTCTGCAACAATAAAATTTGGCCTCTAGTGACAAAGCTCTGAACACCTGCTACAGTAGAAGTATTAGAAAGCTGCTTGTTTATTACCTTGCTCAGCTAACTTTGTCTCCCTATGGTAAAAATTTTCCATAAAGCAACCACTAATGTTATACTTCCCACCTGAGACATTCCTTAGTTCTTGTATAGGAAATGTCTATGTAACTCAGTAGTAGCCAATTTTGCTTCTGCATCTTTGCAATACTATATCTAAAACATTTTGAACCAATTATTACTTTCACTTTTTACAATTTTTATCTGCCATGAACAGCAAAACAGAAAAAAAAAAAGTACATCTATATTTAGCAATAGGTGTGATGAACATTCAGGTGCATTATAATTATGCTGCTGATATTAGATATTTTATGCAGCCTAAGTTTAGGACAAAGACATGATCTGCTACAGGCTTAAATGCGAAAAAGGCAAAAACCTGCGTTAAATTAGCATCCAGGTGTTTCGAAGCTGTAGAGAAGCAGAGTGTTGATGTGCTTTCAGCTGTGCCCCTTTTTTCCCTTGGGGCTGGCTAGTCATGTTAAAGCCACCTCGAGGGCATGCTCTTGCTCTCAAGCTGCCATAGGCTGCTAGTGTTTGTCACCAGTCTGTGAGGTGAGGAAGTGGTGCTCTGCTCTGCTTGCATTCCTGGTGCTTGAGTGCTGTTTGTAGGCCTAGAAGTCAGGATGCATTCATTTCTGATCTAAGTGGAAGTGGATCCAACTTCCCCTTGGCTCAGAACTGCTCTTTTACATTGGCTAACTTTTCATTTCAGTTACTTTTGAAACATGCAGGAAAACACACCCTATTTGAAAAAGAACTAGTTAGTTTCTTCAAAAGTTAAATGTCATTTGGTTTCTGGGAAGTGATTAGGTGGGAGAATGTGCTGACTGGTTGGTGTGCTTGTTTTGTTGTCCTTTTTTTATGAAGACAGCTTCTCTCTGTTGAAGAGAAACTATGAACCAGATGTTTCCAAATGAAACCTCTGATCATGTTTGCATGTGCTTGAGACTGGCAAGTTTGTATACTTCAAAATGTTTGTGTATATAAACAAAGTGTTTCTGCTATTAGTGTGCAAGATCTTTCTTAGTGGTTCTCTATTCCTTTGTTACCCTTCCCTCTGTTTGTCTTTGGCTCTCTTCAACTTCAGTGTGTAAACTGTGTACAATATATGCAATATTTTTCCTTAGTCTCTGACTCATCTTGTATTGACTTGAGAAGTCTATGGAGTTTAAATTCTCTTTGCCTATCAGTCATAAAATTTGTTAGCTTCTTTTTTTTTCTGTACAGTGTACTTGTAAAAGTCAGTTTTTGTTCTTTCCCCTATCTCTTGCACAGTGGATTGCTATCGGGATTCATTTCAGATGCACAAATAGCATTATGCTGTATTCTATAAAAAACTTTTCAAATGACTGAGCATTGCAAGTGTCCAGCTTGAGGAAAAAAATCCAAATGCTGAGTGTTTATACTAGTCTTGGTACATTTTCTTACATTTAATGGAGGTGCTTGGATTTCTAGGTATTAATGTGAAGAACTGAATCTTATTTTTGTTAAAATTTTGTTGCACTCTATTGCTTGCCTTTTTTTATTCTTCCCCTTTTTCCCCTTTCAGGGATTGGCATTGCTTCAATATCTTTGACCTTATTCGCTGTTTGGATTTTAAGCTGTGCAGTAATTCTCAGTAAATAAACTGGCTCAATTTTTCTAATCTTGCCTTCACAGTCTGCAAAGCTTTTTGCCTCCTGATCTGCCCTGTTACACTCTGCTCTGTGTGGTTATATAGACAAGAAAAAATGTTAATGCTTTTAATTCCTTTTAGATGCTGTCTTCTCACAAGTCTTTTAGTCTTTCCTATATTTTTTTCCTCTTGATTTTATTAAATCCCCAAGAATCTACTGCTGTAATGCGTTTCTGCCGTGACGATAATGTGCTGGTCTAACACATACTGCACTTATCATCAGCCTGTGCCATGCTCTAAAATTCATTTGTTTAGAAGACTTATGAGCAAAAATAATATTTAATGATTAAAGTATCATCAGCAAAAGTATTTTTACCTGGATAATAATTGCTTCTGATATTAAGTAATAAGCATGTTTTGGTCAACTTTTTTTAAACTGTATTTCAAGTATCACTTGAATAATAGCGTGGTTTTCATTAACCTGAGATGAAGTTGAGGCTCACAGTCACCATGTCGTTTTCATATCACAGTAGCTGCACTAAGAACATGTGTATTAGATGTCTTTAACACAAACAAACAAATGTACAGTTTGTGGGTGTGTTTTTATTTCGTGGTTGGTGTAAATACCTTGGCTTGTTGGTAAATACCTTTCATATTATGAAAATGAGGTTCAAAATACTGGAATTAACTAAAGTTATATAATCCAAATGACACACTGTCTGATCTAGTACTTTTCCTACCTACTGATGAATCCTGCAGCATTTCAGAAAATAACTTCCTGTCTCATAGCTCATATGGTGTTTATGACTTGTCTAATATTATCAGTTTCTCAAAAAATAAAAACTTAAATGTGGAGACTACAACATATAAATGTGGATAAATATAACACATGGAAGGAGAAAGACATGATAAATTACACCTATCTGCATTGTATTCAGTAATTCATTTATGATGAGCTTTGCTCCAAACTGAATCTAATATAGGTCACTTAGCCTCTCTTGAGAAATACTGGTGAATAGTTCTACAATGATGACTAAACTATATTCATGGAAGGGGAAAATTTAAGCTTAAGATTTTAAACAGAGGTCAGGATCAGTTGCTTACAGGCAGTATTTGAGTTTGCTAGTAAAGCATTTGAAAAGCAGCCATGAACTCCTGTTAAATGACATCTCTGCCAAATTATATCCTAATGGATGAAGGATGTCTTTTCTTCACTACTCTGTGTATTTGTGGAAGTCTGTTTAGTCCAATATGTGCTATCTACTTTAATGATAGAAAAACCTAACGTGGTGATGTAAGAAATCACAGTAGTGTCATAGCAAGGAGGAGACATTGAGCCATTTCTACTCCATCTATTTTAACCTCTATGCTGTTTTCCTATATGTATAAGTAAGAAAGGAACCTTTGGGAGTAGAGAGGAAACACTTGAAGAATACTCTGTGGTTCCAGCATATCTTAAAGTAACTTAAGCAGGCCGTGTAAATACCAGTGTGTGTGACAAGTACTCAGTATAAGAATCTAATCATTAGGATATTACAAGAAATATGTTATTGAAAGGCAATATCTTTTTTTTCTTTGGCATTTTATATTTATATATAATGGCATTTTAAACTAGCTTTTGGAGAATGTTTTATTTTCTGACTGCTAACTTCCACACTTACATCTTAAAAAAAGAAAAAAAAAATTGTAATCATCAGATTTAGATGGGGGAGGTGGAATATAAGAAGAAGCATCAAGTATGTTCTTTTGTGTTTCAATAGATGAAGGAATGATTTCTAGATTCTTAATTCAGTTTAACATGGCAATTAGGACATAGCTGTGGTGGCAATTGATTAAAAAGAGTTAATGAAGTAGTTTTAGATTACAATTCTTTTCAGATCTTGTGCAGACGATCCTTAATCCTCTTTCCACCATCTTCTGCTAGTAGAACCTAGGTCTAATTTGACACATCAGAATCTTGTCACTCTGTATGAAGTGAATAAAATAATTGCGACAAACACTGAGGCACACAGTATCTCTTTGTAGTAAGTCACTACAAGATCACAAGCAAGGGGGATAAGGGCTCATATTTTCAGAAAATAAAATGGCAAAATTATATGCTGTGTGGGAAATTACAGTGGATATGGCTCAGGAAGAGGAAAGAGGAAAAAGAGGTGGTTAAAGCAATAATGTATCTGATATTCTGTAATTGTTTATCTTTAATTCTCCATTTTGCATGGGCTAAGTTAGTTTTGATTGTGGTTAGCATTTTACTTTCTAATGGGCATTCTTAGTTTGGTTTCCGCTGCTCACCACTGAACACTGTAAGTGCTTCCAAAGCCTGAGCAAGCTGCTTTTCTACTTCTCTCCAGAGTGAGATAAGTGGAAGGGAGGTATCGATTACAGCTGTGTTAGCCTGTGGTTTTGAGTGTGTTTGTATACTTGAGCTTTACAGCTACATCTCTATGGTACTTTGTAGGGGCTGCAGGGTCTGTGCAGAAATGGACTTGATATTTTAGGCAATGCAGTACTTCTCAGAAGAGCCACATGATTCTGTTTTTGTATTTTCACCTTGTTTCTTACAAGCAAAAAAAGATTGCAATAAAATGACAAGACAATGTACACCAAACTGATACTGCTAGTAAGGCAGGCTTTGAGGGTGTGTTTAATTTGCTTACTTTATTTGGAGGATCCCCAAGTTTTTTGCAGTAGCCGTTAGAAGATACAGTTCACCCAATGAACAGGAACACTTCCATGTAGATATCTAAAAATTTCCCTTCCATATTTGAACTGAAGATATAAGAGAAAAAAAAATGCAGTACAGAACTTTCATCTCTGTTCTAGGTAAATTCGGTTCATGATGTAACCTTACTTGTACAAAGAGCAGTTTTTCCTGAGCTCATCAGTTACGTGGGAAAACAGTTGTATTTCTTGTAAGAACTTATGCCTTCAAAGGCCTCCATGTGCGAAAATAATAGTATGAGCACTTGAACTCAATGTGAAATATTATAATGAATGGAGGAACTCCTAAAAATGAAATCCTTTCCTAATTTTAAAGTATTTCCTCTCTCCTCTGCCCTTCCTGTCACTGAGGATATTTGTCTGTTTCTTTAGAACGAAACCTAACGTCACTGTCAGTAATCTGCCTCTATTAGAAAGTGTTTAGATTTAGAGAAGTGTTAGGCCATGACAGATATTCTTGATGGTGTACTTTGATAGAGAAGATGAGATTCAGATATACTCAAATATTTTTATTTAATATTTTCTGTAAGTTCTGTTTCCCCTAATATAGATGATTTTTTTCTAGTTAAATAGAACATCTTACCACATGATTTACAATTTGAACTATTAGTGCATCCAGAAGTAGTGGTCTATCCTTGTTTTAGTTTGACTAAAAAAAGTATTTCTTAAAAGTAGAAATTGGTACTGCTGCCAAGCTAACTGGAACAAGAAGATTGCCTTTTTGCATATCCCAAAGTTTTACAAATTATGGATGTTATTAGAAAGGTTTTTGTGCTTATAATAGTACTTGAAGTATGATCAGTCTGCCTTATTTTATGCACTGTAGAACTCTGTGGAAATATTAATCGGTGCTATTCCTAGTAGCATGATACACAACAAGTACTCCTTGATCACAAGGAATGATGATGACTCTTTGTAATGTATTATTCAATGAAACTGTTTTGTGTAAGTAGCTGAGTCTGTTCTTAAGTTAAAATGTGAATTGTGTAGAGGGGGGCAAGATTCCAGTTTTAATCACCTAATTAATCATATGTTTGGCTAGTTCACAAGTATACAGATTGAGGGAGGCAGACCTAGCTCTGACACTGCTCTTTATTTTTTTTATTTTTTAATTGAGTTCAGAGGAGTTAGAGAAAAAAGCCAAAGTGCACAGGAGCAGCTGGTAACTTGATTTTCAGCACAAGGAGGGAGGAGGAGAAGACTTATAGGAGGAAAGGTTACAACCTTCTTAGTTCTTATTTGTTTTCTGTCTGCTTCTTCGTATCCCAGTAAATCCATGTGTGCAAATAAATAAAGGTTATAACATCTTAATCTGACAATAAATAAAGTTTATAATCTCTTAATCTGACAATTTCTTAATTTCATACTAGTTGAAATGGCAAAGAGTGCATATTAATCAGATATATCCATGCATTTTTAAACATTAGCATTTTTATACCCTAGTATTGTTGTTAGAAATAAGTATTATTTCTATATAAGTTTGAACCATTGAACATTTTTAACTAAAGATTCTCCAATTAAATATTTTATTTTCACTCTACATGCGACTGTTGAGGCGTGACAATTCTCCGCTTGCAATTGCTGTGGAATAAGAAGTTTGTCAGTTCTTTTTACATGCACACAGCTTATATTCTGTGTCTGTTTTGTGTGTCTTGCTTTTAGCAAATCAGGCTGTAATATCAGGCCAAAACACACACTTTTATTATAAATTTTTTTTAGCTAAGTGAGAACTAATACAAATTAGGCTTTATTTTTTAGTTTATAATGATGAAACAATGCTTGGGGAAAAAAATTGCTTGTTCTCACCTCTTGCATAATGGAAATATTCTCTGGCATTGAGTAGAGAGTTGTAATACCTTTAAAAAAGATATGTGTTTATTTAAAAAAAAATCTCTTTTGAAAGATAGATCTTCATGTATCTTCACATTTTGAATTGCAACTGACTACACTTATTTGAATCTTTCTTTTTTTCCATAGGCATATACATGCAGATTAAGGATTATTTTGATATGTAATAAATAAGATGCCTTTAATGAGGTGGATATTTGACTGTGTAGGATTTTGTGAAGATTTAGAGTAAAAATGTATGATTATCTCTGGGCTACAGCTGTGGTACAGGTGTGTGTTGTTTATGTATTATTTTTAAAAGCTGAAGCAGCATATTAGCAAGCACCATATTTTTTAAGTCTCTGCAAGAGAAAATTCAGAGAATTTACTGGAGAAAAAAGTTAAAAATAATTAAGACACATGCTTATTTACAGTAATATTAAAATTACACTGTAATCTATACTGTGTTTCTGTTTCCAAATCATGTGTAAGCAGTAATAATAATAATAGTAAAAGCATTTCATCAAAACTTCTCTGATATTTCCAAATCAGGCTTTGTTTTGAGATGTGAGATGAAAACAAACTGAAATTCTTTGTGAAGGAAAAATATAATGACTTTCTTTCATATATCAAAGCATTTTGTTTAAGTGTTTAGCCTTTTACAATGAAGTTGTTACAGGAGAGGAAAGTGTGATATATGAAAGGAGTGGAACAGTAAAAAGTTTTAGCAGTAAACATTGAAACATGGAAAGATTACTTTAATCTCTCTTTCCAGAAAGAAGGCATTTTGAAACCCATGGTATCTCTCGTCTATGTTTTTCAAAATGAAATACAAGTGAATTGACTATAACAGTTCTAACAAGTACTTAATTTTTTGACTGTCTCTTAGGACCAATTTGCATAATCATTAACTTCTGTATTTTATTGACTGTTACTAATATTTAGCATCTCTACGTACTGTACCACGCATGGTATGCTCCACTGCCCAAAGCATCCCACAAGGGGAGTGGGGCTGTGGAGAAACCTTTCCAAACCTGCAGAATGACACTGTGGCAGAGGTAAACTGGAGGCAATTGATTTATGATCTGCTATGCTATATGTTGCAAAACACCTAACACACAATATACTTATATATGTGTGTGTGTGTGTATATATATATATATAGTGAAGCATATGCTTCACAAATATTCCAGTTCAGGTTTATTTAAAAACTGTACTTCCCTAATAGAACTTAAATCACTGGTGGAATTCTTGATGGTTTACTGTCATTAGAGTGAATAGACTGCATGCTGAGAATATTCAGTGAAGTTCTGTGGACTTTGAGATTCTTCAATCACAAAACCATTTAAGAAATATAGACCTCCCTCCCCCCCGCCAAAAAAAAGTTCCTGTGAATTAAAGAGTATATTATTATTATCATAATTAGCAACAACAACAAAAAAATCTGAGGACACAGACTTGGAAGTTGACTTCGCTCACTTCAGTGTTGTTTACTCCCCGATTCCTAGTGAAGTCAGTGAAGAAAACATCAGTGTAAATTAGCCTGGGGATGTGTAAGTGTTAGCTGGCATTGATAACGGGTGATTTGCTACCATTTCTGTAAAACAACAAGATCCTCGGTCACACTAAGGTCCCGTAGCAGTGTTTGCAAATTTGCTGCAGATTGTTTAAACAATCTTCGAGCAAATGATGTGAAATTCTGTTTCCTTAACCTTGTGTTCATACCAATGGAAACAAGTCATGCAATTTATTTGTTTTGGTGAACTGGAATTCACCATGAATAATGCTGTCTTCGTAGTTTATCTGCATAGTTTTTATTATTGATATTTTTTAGTATTATTGTTTCATCTAAAGGATAGTACTTTTTGCAATGGAGATCTGAGTTCCATTCTTTGTTTCAATGAACACTTGTGATTAAAACAAACAAATGAAAAAAGAAAGGAGATCTTTGCGCTTTCTTTCCAGTCCACGAAGGTCTTAAAGTGAGGGTATAGGTTTGTTTCCCTGTTTCCTGTAATGATTTTATCTTCCCTAAAAGTGGAGAAGCGTCAGCAGGGAGATGATGTCTCAGCCTTGTAACTCTGACACTGAAGAGACTTGAGTGGGGGGGTTCTTTTCAATGTGTATAAGCATCTGAAAACAGGATATAGAGAGAATGGGGACAGACTCTTTTCAGTGGTGCCCAGTGATGGGTTGAGAGACAAGAGGTATAAACTGAAAGACAGAAAATTCTGAACATGAGAAAAGGTGCTTTACTGTGAGGGTGACCGAGCACTGGAACAGGTTGCCCTGTTCCCTTGCTCCATTCTTAGAGATAATCAAAAGCTGACTAGACTGTGATCTTTGTCAATATGCTCTCAATGATCCCCACTTGAACAGGAGGTTGGAAGAGGTGACCTCTGAAGGCCTCTTTACACCTCAACCACTCTCTGATTCTGTGATAACCTTGACAGTTTAAATTGATGAAGAGGACAGTCTTGTGTGATCTCTCATCCAAAATCCAGTGTCATAAAGGTAAAAGATTCTGAGTTTTGGAACCTTCAAACTCAGAATTATCTGCATTCAGCTTATGACTAGAGAACTGCTGCAGAACATTATTGATGTCAATTTAGGTTTAAAATGGCCCTTATTATCAGATGACAGATAAGAAAAGCATTTGAGATTATAAACATTAAGTTTATTTTTGATTTTTTAATATTAAAGTTATTTTACAGATGACCAGTACAGTACACGTAGTCCTTCTGTGTCTCTTGATCTTGCTTTTGTACTCCAAAAGCTTAAAGAATTTTTCACTCCAAGTAATGATAGTGATACAAATTGGATGGACAGGAAGATATTGGAAAGCCTAAGGAATATGATAAAGTGTGAATAGTATGGTGAATAAAAACCTACCTGATTATGTACATAAATCCGTAGTCTCTGTTTTTAATTTCAGTGGATTACACTAGTGATAAACTTTCCCAGGGATACCTGGATTATTTTTGGATCATGCGTTGTTAGTATCTTTTGTTACTGTATGTACATTCTTGTTTTCATAGTTAATAAATGGTAAGGAGAAAGTTAGAATTGATTTGGGAGGACAGAATGGATTTCATAACGATCATTAATGACATTTACTAGGTTTTGGGTTTCAAGTCTTTTGACTTGAGTCAGTTTGTCACTAAGCTTTTATTAAGTGTAGAGTAATTGCACAAAATCTCAGTCATAGAGTTTTACCCGGCTAGTATTTTGCAGTCATCTCTAGCAGTTTGTTTAATGGGAGTTGCAGAGATTGCACAAAAGGGTCTTATGCTCAAGTTAGCATCTCTCCAGATCTGCAAAAGGTCTTCTCTAATTGAAGTCTTGTTGCAAGATTGCAGAGTGGAAATAATACATGAGCTGTTAAAATGAACTATATAGTGTTCATAGAACCTTCTTATTCTTCTTAATTACTTTTCAGTTGCTTTTTATAAGCTTTTGTGGGAGGTAGTATTCTATCAAAATTAATAACTAAAATTCATATACAACAGTAAGAGAGAATTATTAAGAAATTATAAGCCATAGCCTCAATTTATTTCTGCAGATGAAAAATGCATATGACTTTTTAAGTATTCTATCAGATTTCATAAAATCCCCTTCTAAACTGATTTTTCTCTGGATTTTTTTTAAACTCTAATGTCATTTAAATCTTGCTCTGTATCACTGGCAGTGTAGCTATTGTACTTAAGTATTTTAGGTTACATTTCTCTAATCCCTTATGAAATGATAAAATACTGAAAAATTGAGAATATGAAGATGACTCCACTTCTATGAAATTAACAGTGCAGAACATCTTCTAAAGGAGGGTCTTTCCCATTCTAGACTAGTAGTATCCTTTTTCTTTTTCCCCTTTCTCGATAAGCAGTAGTATCAAAACTGATGCCTGAGCAACATCAGACATAACCTTATCTGATATATAAAACAAATGAGAAATAATGCACTAGGAAAACTGGCCTAATACTTTCTAAGATCCCCTTGTGATGGAGTATCAGATATATTAAGTTAGTACAGACCACTGCTTCTCATGAAAACACATGTTTTTTGAACATTCAAGTAATGCTTTTTTTATCTTGGTAGCAGATGCTCTTCTGTTTCTATCAAGTTCTACTGGAGGACTAGCTATAGTCAGCTTGTGATCCATCGGGGCATAAGCAATCTTCATAGCAGATTAGCTATTGTAGTTCACTGACCACAACTGTCACCCAAAGGAAATTGTTTAACATGGTGTAAATACTTGGTGTGCTCTCTATATAGCTGAGTGATTCTTTATTTCTGTACATAAGCTTCATTTGTACATTTGTATTCACAGTAAGACTGCTTCCTCCCCACCCCTCCCCCCCCCGCCAAGATTTTTCACACAATGCTACTGATGGGAGTTATAGTATTGATAGACATGTTTCGGAGTGTTTTACTGAAATGTGTAATTGTGAATCCTTATCAACACTGCAGACATATACATATTCAAATATGTATATTGAAGGCTTTGAATATACATATTTGAAGGCTCACTTCATTCCCCCCCCACCCGATGCATTAAAAAGATACAGTGGCACTGTCAGCTACATCTGTTGAGCATATTTAGTTGCTTTTTCCCCCTCAGTAGAATTTGAAAGAAAACCTCACTGACTTCGTTCCCTATGTCTATTGTTGCTCTAATGCTTCCTGGGTAACCACAGGAATTGACTAAAGAGAATCGGAGAAACCCAAGAATAGCTGCAGCAATTCTGATCTCATTTTAAAATGATTTTGCAATTACTGCTGAAGAATAAGTCATTCAGCACTATTGGTTTTCAACTGCTGTGAGGGACTGTGATGCTGTTGTTTTGATGTGAGTCTGGATTGTTCATGCAGTGCTAGAGTGCTTAGAGGAATGACTGAAGCAGTAAAAGGGAGAACCCTGAAGTATTGGCATGGGTAGCATCATAACTCCCATTCTAGATCATGCTTCACAATAATTGTAAACCACAGTCACTCTGGAATTGATGATATTCTAAAGCCATTCATCCCTCACCATTATTCCTGCCTCTCTAAACAGATTTGAGGTGGGTCATACAGCATATATTCAACTCAAAATAATTTTAAACTCCAAACATTAATTCCTTATAAGTCATTAATGGAGGAGGAAACAAAGAATATAAATTGGTCATCTTTGCTTAAGGCAGGTGTGTGCTTGGGGTTGGGAAACACCATTGAGAAAGATAAATCATTATGAAAGGAACAAGACCGAAAAACCTCATCTTGCTAACAAGGCTTCTTATGATTTATTCAGCTTGTGTGAGAAGAAAGTTCAGATGCTTCTATTGCATTCCCATACTTTTTGGTGATCTTTTCTTACCAGAGAGATTGTGCTCTCCTCCTCTGCCTCCACTTCTGTCCTCCAAAAGCTGCACTCTGAAACACACTGAAAATATCATTGATGTTGGTGTCACCTGTGCTTTGGTTAATATAATAAACATGGGCCATGCAGCACCTTTAAAACTGGATCTGTTGTAAAACTCGGTAATTTGCTTCCTGCAAGCCCAGATAAACACACTTTATTGCATCCATGAGAAAGCAGCATTTATCTTATTTTTTTCAGATAAGTGAATTCCAAAAATGTTTGTCTGAAGAATCTTTCTCTGCCACAGGAACCTCCCCCCATTTATCTTTTTTTCTTCTTCTTTCTCCCTTCTTTCTCCCTTTTCTTCATTCTTGAGATTCTGTTTGAAACAATTGTTTTGGGACTCAAATATGATATGAAATATGAAATTCTGTTTTACAACCATGATAGTCTACTTTTTTTCTCCCTCTACCAGAAGGATTGCTTTCACTGCAAGTCGCGATGGTGAATTCTCGTATTCTCCCTTACATCAGTTTTTTTTGTCTTCTGATGACTCAATTACTCTAGTAACAGGCCTCATAAAAAAGATAAGGAATCCAAGCTTGAGAATTGCATTTTCCTATGTTTGTAGAAATAGTGAAGTTGCTGTAGTTATAATGTGTGATTCTGTCTTTACTCAGCCAGTGTCAAGTGTATTTCATTACCAGAAAGCTTAAATATTTGTTTGAATATGGAGACTAAAATAGTGTTATCATTAATTGTCTCTTAAAACAAGTAAGTGAATTGTAGTCAATTGTTGAAGTAACCTCCCTTTTCACAAACCTCTGAGCTTACAAATGTCTTTCAATTCAAAACAACAATGCTAGAAAGAGCTATTGAGTTGTCCTTTGAATAGTTTAAGCTACCAAGCACCAGTAATACCAATATATTTGTATTATTGGTATACTTGCCAATATATTGCTTATACTCTCTTCTGGGAAGAATAAATATAGTAGACTGTTTAGGAAAAATATATGGATGTGCATAAACCATATATTTTAAGAAGCATTTATAAAAATAGCAGATATTCTCACTATGGTGTATTTTCACATATTTGCATATATCGTGATGGCTTAGAAAATAGTAAACAGGAAGCCTGTAAACCCAAATGATGAAACAGCTAGTGGGAAAACATGAAAGTAGTGAAATTTTCAGCTTTTCAAAGCTGTTATAATTCATGCTTATTTAGCACAGAATGCATGACTAATCAATGCTGCTCCTAGTTCTTAGGTTCCCACCCCTCCCTGCCCCTCTTCCCCTTATTATTTCCTGAAGGGTTATCACTCAGAATAGAGGGAGAGGTCAAATGACCTGATTTCACATATGTTGCACTGCTGTTGCGTTGCTCTTCAGAGTTCAGGGAATTTAATTCCACCTGGAGGTAAACACTGCCAGTGGCAGACATTGAGGACCACATTCATCCTGTGTATAATTCTTTTGAAGTGTATGAATTATACCACAAGGAGTCCAATGCCTTGAAGGTATTTCTTAGTAAAATACATTTTAGGGGCAACTTTGGCACAATAAAAATACTGTAAAGTGAAATACTTACTACACATGCATATATTAATCTTTCTGGAGATGCTATAGGTATATTCTATTTCCTTTAAAGAGTACTATATTTTTCTTTCCTAGAATTATACTTATTTCTGTTTTAGGTCATTATTCATGTATGGCCATCCAGAAAGGTAATATTCAGACATCAGAAGGTGATAACTGAAGAAATTTTTAACTAAAATGATGGCTACTAGATAACAAAATGAACAACTAGGATAGCACAAATGCATTCACGATTTTATCTGCTTCTCTCAGCACAAAGAGGTTTAGCTGATGTCTTCACTTTTGTTCTAGTTGCATGAACAAAACTGTTTATTGTATGCAGCTATTTATGTTCTCACGAGCACAAGAATCTTTCAAGTTTGTAGTGCTAGGTGTTGGTAGGAGTGACGGCAGGTATACAAATCTAAATACAAAAATATTCTTACTCGGTTCTTATTGAATGTGAATATGACAAAAAATTTCAATAGTATTTTTAGTAGTAGACTACAGAGTGTAGTGGGTCACTTTCAAACATAAGGAAAACCCAGAAGCTACTGTAAGATTTAATGTGCCTCGTGAAGATATTTCCAAGGTCTGCTTAGGAAAAGCTTGATGGAAGGCATCGTTTATGTTCTTGCTAAGTGATACTCTTTTAAAGGATTGTTATATGTGGTTTTACATTTACAAATTTACATAATGTGGTTTTACTTTTTTATGTAAAGAAGTAGAGTGTCTTCTCTACTCTTAGAGGACAGTATTTTCTTTATGAAACCAAAGTTGTTCAATAAAGCGTGTTTAAAAGTCTCCTTCTGACTTAATAGCAGCACAGATGCATGGTAACACTTCATAAATCAACCTGTTAAAATTGACCAGAGCTGCCAGTCGCTTCAGGCAACAGTATGGCCATTTTTACACAAGAATGAAGACAGTGAGGATGCCATAAGTGCCTTGTGAACCTAAGATCTCTAAGACTTTAACACTGTATACTTAATATCTCATCCTAACTGTCTGAAAATGGCATTTTCATTGTAGATTATCTTTTCAAAAACATGCTCTTGTTGTCCACAAAGGACAGCAAAAGTCAAATCTTGATGAGTTTCCCATCCTGACCTCATTTTTCCCCCTGGAAAACTGCATCTGAAAGAAATAAGTGACAGTTTATGCAGAGAAAGTGATTACCTGGTTAGGAAAACATATTGACACCAACAGATGGTTGTTGGAGAAGGAGGAACCAAGAACAGCGGCTGTACATACATGCTGCTTCTGTTAAAAAAAAAAAAAAAAAAAAAAAAAAAATTGCCAATTAGTGATACTTGGCTAAAGTAAAGGATGTAAAAACTGCTGTATTGGCCCATCCTGCCCAGTATGGTAGGTACAAAACTGTACAAATGTTAATGATGCTGTGCTGTGGTACAATAATACTTCTTGTCAGTTTGTAACTTCTTTTTTTGTGTGCGGAGGGTTTTTTCCTTTTTTTTTTTTTTTTTTTTTTTTTGCTGCTACTAGTTAGTATTGAAATGATGTAGTCAGAGATACCTGATAGATTCATCTCTTCTTTCCTGAATGCAGTTGATGAGCCTAAAGCATGAACCCATCACTTCTTATATAAAGGTTAATAGCATCTTCTTTCTTCTATGCTTTTTTCTCCATCCAGTTTGCTCTTACCAGCCATCTGCAGTAAAGAAATGGGGGGGAAAAAAACTTGTCTGCCTGCATGTTTTGCGTGTTGCCACTTGCATTTGTAACAATTACTCTTAAAGTGTGTGTGTGTGAGTACATATGTTTGCATGTACACATATACATATGCACCCACATTATATAAATATTTATATATTTAGGAAGAGTTTTCAAGTCTTTGAGCATCATTCCAAGATACAGAATATGCTAGGTAACATGGCAAGATGGTGATCTTTTGAAAACCTGTTATGCAGAGTATTATAAAGATGTAGTTATATGTATGTATATAAATATTTTGAGTTAAGCTAGATTAATGTACCTTTACAAGCTTAATAATGAAAAGGATGTAAGGATTTTGTTGTTGTTCTATTTCCTATGGTAACTTTGGAAATTTTCCTATTTACTTGCTTAGTAAATGATTTTTTTCTCTTACCACCAAAGCTAATGTTACCAAAGACTTTAGAAGCAATAGTAAGATACTTTCTTGTTTCTTAATGTAGCAGAAGGTATGGTTTAAAGGAGGTTGGGGCCGGAGAGAATCTTGAAAAACAACCAACCTTAGCAGAAGGAAAATTTATACTGTGCATGTGTTTTCGTTCTTTTTTGTTTCTTTTTTAACTGTTCTGAAATGCTTGGCATCCATTAAGATGCCAGTCATCTTAATCTATTTTTTATTGTTCCTTAGTTGTGCAAAACTTGTTAAATGTCTTTAAGTCGATGAACTCTGTATTATGTTCTGAAGGGAGATAGGAAATATTCAAAGAGACTTGGTCACTGTAGGGGTAAAATAAGTTCCTTTTCTGATATTTTTCTTTTTACTACATATGCAACAGATGGCAAGATTTGACAAATAAAACTGTGATGTATATGTTGTCTGTTTATGAATTAGTTATGCCTGATTATTGCTCAATTTCTGTGTAATTGTACTCTAGTTAAGGTCCCTCTAATGTATACACAAGCAAGATTTATTAACAGTGGTTGCTTAATGTGAACTGGGACGCTTACTAGTGTGCATCTCCTGGGCCATTCTGGATGGTGCAATGATACTTGCTCAGCAGGCAACTTATGCTTTCAGTGACCTTGGCAGTATTGCAGGCATAATTCTCTTTCAGCAAGAGTGAAGTGGTATTAAACAATGTCTTCAATCCATTAGGAATGAATATGCTTGCCTTAGCCATCTGGAACACATATTTGTTTGTATATATTTCACTGCCCTGTTGCAAGGAAACAAAATTGAAGCAAGCCCCTATCCATGTAAGCTACCTTTTGTCTCTTAATATGTACAGTATTAGCAGATGCTAATGAGAACTGTTATTTGTCTCTCATTTTTTCTGAATTCTGTTTTTGTGTGTTTGGTTTTTTGTCTCATAACTACTCAAAAATGAACAAATTTGTAGCTACTTTAACAAGCATGGCATATGTTTTAAAATGGGAAGGAATTCTTCCCCCCCCCCCCCCCCCATTATTCTGTTTTTTTGTTGGGGGGGGGGGTGGAGAGGAGGGGAGAGTTTTATAAGTGTTTCACTACATCTCAAATGAATTTTATATTAAAGTATCCTTTCTGAATACAGCTTACCTGGTAGAAGTATAATCTGAAAGGTGATGGGGAAACATTAACCTCTGCTATTTACTACTTTGAGATTACACAGTATGAGATGGTAGGAGTGAGCAGGAAGGAATTCAAAGTCTATTTAAATGTAGCATTTTCAAAAGTGGAAAGTAAATATTTCATACAAATGGAGCTTTATTATACTGAAAGAATAATAAAAAGAAAAAACTTTGTGTGCACATCTACAGTAATTTTTACTAAAAATATAAAAATTTTTAACACCTGATTAGTTAAAAACCTGTAAGTTTTTAACACCTGATGACCTGTATGCATGAATCTAAAGTTGGGGTACTGCTTGTGGATTCAATGAACTTTATTTTGTTTTACCGGCATGCCTAATTAGAATGAATGCCAAAAATCTCTTCAATTTTTACTTGGCTTGTATAGTACAGTGCTTTTAAATGCATGCATTGTTGCTCTGCCTAAACTCATATATAACAATTTTAGAGCATCTTTAACTAGAAAATATTAGGGAGTGTTTGCACTTGAAGGGATGCAAATGTGCTTCATATATTCCACAAACAAATTTCTATTTGTGGATAGACCACAGCATTCAGTGCCTTCTTGCACAGTGTAGAGAGATTTGGGGGACACTGTGTAGCCTGTACGGTGCAAAATACTGTATTAAATACTATGTTTTGGAGGGAGTACCAAACTGCTGAAATTATTGAGAAAATTTGTACACACAGTGAGGGAAGTACTAGTCTTTTTGTTTCCTTTTGACCTTATGTGCAAAACAAAGAACAGGAGGTTCTGAAAAATTGCAGTCATTATAATGTAGAGTTCCAGAAGCAGATGGTAAATATTTAATAGCAATGAACTAAGAAAAGTGAGGACAGTGTCATCAGGTAGCTACTAAATTTTAATTCAGTTCACTGTGAAAGTTCCCCACTCTAACTCTTTTTTGGATCCATTCTTACATTCTCACCTAAGCTCTAAGCTCTGTCCTGAGGAAACAGGGGAGCTCCTGCTTTCTGCTGATGCATAAAGACATTTCCTAGCTGGGGCAGCAGTTCCCTCAATACACATTGGGCTGGTGCAAGGCTTCCTGTTCAGCAGAACCCCTGTGACTTGGTTAGGAGACCACAGTCCCTACCTTACCAAGGGAAAGATACCTCTTGACCCAAAGCAGAAAACACTGCCAAGCAGTAGCATCATAAGCTAGTGCTATGAGTGGAGGCAAAATATTGTTCAAATTTATTAGGATGTTGATGAAGATTTTGGGGGAAAGAGAGCAGAGGCAGAGAAGAAGGTTTGATTTTTCTCTGAGAGAGAAAATAGACACTTTTTTCTGCTGTGCTATCCTTTCTAATTTAACTGTCCTATAAATTTTCCATCATATACTGTACCATGTACTGAAGCTGCCTACAACATCATTATGCTGCTCAACCAGAAGTTTATAGAACTACTAGCTTCATAAGGCACTTGGCTTGTCATGGCAAATCTTGAGATACTCAGGAAAGTTATACCTCCATTGGCTTCATTTACAAGATCAACCTAATGTTCTTGCAAGAAATGCAATGGGAGCACTTATGTGTGGAAGAAAAATGCTTCCTGAGGAATGTTTCTTACGCATTCCAAGCAGTTATCATATGAAAAAGCATAGCAAAAAAATACTAGGGAACATTTCCGCTGATTCCAATTATTTATGGCTCAGCATCAGTAACTTGGAGGCTAATTTGTCCAATAATGAACTCTCTCTGTTGCTGAAAGAGATAACAAATGGTATTACAATATTCAAAAGCAACTACTTGTTTCAATGTTTAAGGAAGTTGCTGTGAATAGTGTTTGTCTCCGACATTATTTAGACTGATGAATATTAAATATGGCTTGATCTTAGAGCAGTGGAACACAAGAACTGACAGGTTAAAATGCAGTTCCATACAGCTAAAGACTAATAGAGGTTAAGGGCGGTTGTGTGTTGCAATTTTCTTCACACAACAGTAATGTGGTAGTCAAGCTGCAAATAGTATGCCTCTTAAAACAAATTGCTTTTGTGAGTAGTATTAGAATAGCAAGAAAATAAGAAGCCTGGGAAACATCCTCCCTCTCCTTTGGTGTAGCTGAGCATAAAAGATTGCAGACAGACCCATTCAAATTCTTGATGAAATGTTACTAAAAAGATAATTGTTTTTTATTGTTAAATATTTTTTTCCTCAGAGAAGGAGAAATGATTATGCTCTTGCCTTTGTGAAGATCTGTATCCTAAACGTGGAGCTACTACTTCTGTAACTTTACACTTTAACACTATTGTATCTTTCAGTAGGTACCACTAATGTGCATATGCAGTTTTCTGGAAGAATCTACCCCTCTTGCTCCACTTAAAAAGGGTCAGCTCGAGATTGTTTTTTAAATACCTTAAACAGTGGTAAGGGGGTGGGGCTGGGGAGAGGACTACCTGGGTTGTAGAGTACCTGCACCCCAGATGCAACAACAACAAGCTGCTCTGCTCCCACCTGGCTTACTAGGTCAGACCATACCAATGCACCCACGTTACTTTCAAAATAAAACTAAGTGCAGAAATAGTTTCACTGCTTTTCTGTGGCGTAAAGACTTAGCTAATAAAACCTGCAAACTCATGTCAAATCTACTTGTTTACAATAGACCTTTTCTTTGCAATAACATGATGGGCCCACTTTGAATGAGAGGACAGGAACTTGAATGCTGCTACTGCGGACTGTCCACAGTAGTGGAATTTAGTTCCACACTAAATTTTTGGCTTTGAGCTGAGAATGTCCAAAGCGAGTAGGCTCTGTGCAGTTTGTTTCAGTCATCTTAGCATAGTCTTTTTCTTACTGTCCAGCGTGTGCCATTTTTTAGCACTCAAATAATAGTAGTGACTCTGGCTTTTTTTAATTCTTGTTTATTGAATTTAAAATGCCTTTGTATAACCATGTAAGTTAGTAATTCAGTGTAATATTGTTATACTAAATATTGAAAAAGTGGAAATAGAACACATTTTACACATATTTCCTATTTTTTCTTGGACAACTCCATAGTTATTGTGCTAAATGTGTTTTGCATATATTTAAGTATTCCTAGCAGCTACCACTCCTGGGAGAGCACCATGTGGCTCAGATTCAACTATCTTTTTGTAAAAATGCACTTATCCAAAGGAAATGAAAGTAAAGATCGTTGTGGTTTTAAGTTAATGAAACTTCATGCTATGTCCTGAAAACAAATGTTATACCTTAAGACTACTAAAGAGGAATAGGGAGATGATCCTATTTAAGAAGATTTTGAACAATTTGGACTGGGTTGACAAAAGGACTAATGTAGGAACCTTTAGAGGAATTCTTCATTAAGTATCTGTGCTGTCTGTGCAATGTGTAAGAGGGATTCCTAAAAGTAAATCCCACAGCAATCAGCCTGCAACAACAGTCTATCAGAGATTGAATTACTGAATTAAGAAGGTCATCTGATATTATTGTGACTTTAATATTAAACTTCTTTACAACTAGAAATACCTGAGTTTTAAGAGGCAAATATTTCTGTTTAAAGAGTTGCTCTGGATTCTTTGCAGGGGTTAAGCTATGTCAGCATGAGAATTTCCTCCTGTCAGAATCAGAATGCACCTGAAAGGTGTGTGGTGATTTGGTTGTTCTCTCTCTCTCTCTCTCTCTCTCTCTCTCTCTTTTTTTTTTCCCTCTTTTCTTTTCTTTCCCCCCGTGTCCCCCGTTCAAGATTTGTGTGGTATAATGATGTGGGCTTTTGGCTATGGGTTATGTAGGCTTTTTATGTGCCTGTCTGTTATGTTTTCACAGTGTGCTTTCCTGTATCAAGGTCTATACACAAAATAAGAGTTTTTAGGTTAATGAAGATCATAGTTCTAAAAATACATTGTAAAGAAAAATTCCCAGTGCACCTCAGAGGTACATGCAAGGATATTAGCAGTTATTATGGTATATATGATGGGATGTATATGTCATCCTATCCTTGCTCATGCATGATGGACATGGAAATAGCAAGGCTTATCTTCTACTTATTGTACCCTTATATCCCTTTTAAATCAGAACCCTATTCTCTAATTTATAAAAACTTTCACCAATTAATTTCTTAGAGTTGAAATGAAGGTTGGGCTTTCTCTCTGTGTAAAAACCAGGAAGTCTTTCCAAATTTTATCTCCTTTCCTTCTTGACTAGATAATGCTTAGTCTTATTGGACTACTGTTTATAAATAGAATTTTCCCCTTAGGAACAGGACTTGGGTGTGGCACAAAAAGTGATTTGAAGAATTGTGCCTGTAGCAGTTGATATAAATAAAGGGAGTGGTTGTATTTTGCAATTAAGAACTTGTGTTTTACTTTTCATACTTCTTTAGAATGTAACTCATTTTTTTTTACATTGCAAATGGGAATTACTGAACTGGCACTAACTTTTTTCCAATCATTGTTCTGTTCTTGTAGCTCATTAATAAAAATTCTGTTTTGATTTCAGTATTGCCCATGGTCACAGAAATTAATTTTTAAGAGTTTACTCACTGTGGAAATAGATTTAGATCTTTATTGAACAAGTTCCAAAAATGCAGCCGGAAATGACACAGCTTTAATTACAAGTTTTATGCCTCCTGAGTGTCTCAGTGGAAGAGCACAGGCAAATTTTTTAGGCATAGCTAATGTTTTGGGAGGTTCCACTTTTGAGATACTCAATTTGGGGCATTGTCAAAAAGTCTTATTTGGTGGATTGTTCCCCTTTCCCATCTGCTAGCAATTTAATTTCCCTTATGCCATGTAATATAGCTAACTCTGAAGAAAAATTCTGTGAGTATGGTTTGTCGTGTATACTTAGTGGTGCAAAAGGTATCATTCTTCATCCCATCACCAAAAAAATTTAAAAAACTCTAGACTTTAACACTTCTTTCTAGAGAGCTTTTGTATGCTGATGCTGTTACTCAAAAGAGACTCCAAAGGCACTTAATGGCCTTCTTCTAATAGTTCAGAACTACTGAAATAATTTTAGGCAGGAAAGAAGTATCATAAAAAATATTGGACAACAGTGCCTCTATGAGGATTCATATGCAATAGATTCCCCCCAAATACACATGTTTTGGGAGCAAGTCTGTCTAGCGTACGGTCCTTCTGTTCTACTCTGTCAGAAGTGCATGAAAAAATTGAAAAGTGAATGTGTTAGATCACCTCCTTCAGCAACAGTGGTAGCTATGCTATAGATGGAAGTGGGTTTTTTTTTTCTTTTTCTTTTTTTTTTCTCTACCACAACGTGGTAGAGGGCATACCTCTGAAAACTTTCTCATTGTCACACCACATCCTTTGGTGTGCTGTAGGCTACACAACATCCCTTCTTGTAGAGAATCCAAAGTGTGAGAGAGTTATGCTGACTAAAGTAATTGTTAACCTGGCAGCAACTGCCTTAGCAAGCAAGTAACACTCAGAGTTAAGTTTAGGTTTCAGATTACTTAATAACTTAGGTTTATTTTGTTTATATACCTTTTATTATAACTCTTCAGTGCAAACAACCCCCCTAAAGTCTACTGAGAGGATTATGCAACTCCTTTGCAAATGGTATATGGTACACATACTTGTACCGTGTCCTCTATGATTTTACAACTCTGTGCAATCTCAAATTGATACTCCTTTGCAAAATACAATATGTAACAAAGCAAAGCCACAGCATTGAAAACAGGCTTAAGATGCAAATTGATTGAGAAATGAATTGTTAATAAATTTATTTTCTCTCTCTTTTTTAAAATGTTTCTGTTAAGTGAGTGAGTAATTAACACTTCATAAGCAAAGCAACTGCACTCTTGTTTGCAAAATATGGTTTGGTTGTCTGTGGTTGTTCGTGTGGCTCATCAGGAAACAAAAAGCAACAGTGGGAACAAGAAAGCTAATTTAAAACATAATCATGCATCTCCTCTGTAGAGACACCAGTTGTTCTGATCATCAGAATAAGACTTTTGTATGGGATACTGATGAGCCAATCAGTTTTATAAATATCCTTAATTTGAGATACTGAGGAAAACATTCAAACCTTGCTTGCAAAATTATTGTTCCTTTAACTTTTTTCCCTCTGTATGGTTTCAATATAGTTTATGAAATGTGAGAGCAAAAAGCTTGATAAGCATAAGGGTATATTTCCTTATTAATTGCAACATGATTGATTATTTGGCATGAGGAAGAATGAGCATCTCTAGTGTTCTGCTCTTAGCATGATAACACCATTGCTAGCTTTAATAAAGAAGTTGGCTGGCAAAGAATAAGTCCTTTTTTTATCAAAGAATACTTGATAGCTAGTAGGAGCAAACAATATGCACAACTCATGGGGGTTAATCAGTATCATTTTGTTGGGGCTTTTTAATGAGACAGGGTTGTTTTATTTTGTTTTATTTTTCTCCTCTTCCTCCCCTTTAAAAATCTAAGCTGTGGAAAGTGTTTGGTCTGCTGTTGTTAGACCAAGGAAAATGGACATCATATAAATACAAGTATACAGTTTTTAAAGGCATTTTGTTTTCAACTATGCACTGCTTTATATATTTTGAGGGTCTGTGCATTGACTACTGTTACGTTGAAATGAGACTGTGTGTTTTTTTCATATTATCATCTCCAAGAATTACTCTCAGATGCAGACAAGTTACTAATCTTGAAATTAAAGATTGCCTTTCAGGTGTAAGAACTTTCTCATAGCAACAGCACTGGAGTTACTTCCTCTAACTCTACTTCCCCCTACCCTTCATGCAACATAATTGCTGGGTAAAATATGTATCAAGGATGATTAATATAGATAATATAGATAAACAACTCCCTGTAAAAGAGTAGTTTTCTGTTCTACAGCCTCTATTAGGTTTCCTCGTTTCCAAAGTCAGGCAGTGCTGACCACTTCTTTTTTAAAACTGTTCACATTTATAAATTAGGCTTCTTTTTTTTTTTTAATACAGGATTCTCTGCTTTTCCCTGTTTTTTTAGTGAAGCAAAAAGGCTACTTTTCTGGGGGTTTGTTTGTTTGTTTTCTTCTCATTTAACTAACTATAAGTTATGTCTCCATATATTGTTCTTGAAACTTTCTAACTTTCTTCATTGTAGTTTTGTATTTCAACAAGAAGCCTTTGGCATCCTACTGACATGCAGCTATTGAGTTTCAGGACACAGTAGTTTTAGTGTTTAAATCCAGATGGTGTAAACACCTGAGTGTTTAGTGCTCGTGTCAGTTGTAAATATCAGTTTGATCTTCAATATGAGTTACAGAGAACCCTCTTGATTTGCCTGTATCAAGCTGGACTTTGCAAAGATACTTGGGAGACTATTTCAGTGGCTGCTGAAGGGCAAATTTTATAATTCTAGGTAAATCTAATTATGTCTTGGGCAATTCCAAAAGCCATGAGTACACATCTGCATAGATAAGTAATTAAATATTATTCAAGGTTTGCAAGATCTCTTATCAAGCTGCTGCTTGAAATTCCTGATTTTCTGCTGCTTTGGATGATAATGCTTCTCATTGGAAAGTATGCATATATATATATATGACTTTATTTCAGAATATATCTGGATCAAGGAGGTGCGGGTTCCTTTCACAAATCTGTTACTAGTCTTTTGTAGATGGCCTAATAAAATTCTTAAGATGGTAAGATAGTATCAGTGATGAGTGTTTAAAATTTTGACCATGCTTATGTTTACTTTTGTGTATATTTCTTTATATTTTTATTTTGTTTGTTTTTAAGCTTACTAGCTAAATCAGTATTCAAGTTTGATCTATGTGACTGGTGTAATTTAAGGTATCTGAAGGCCTCATCAGTTTTGATGTACTTGAACTCAATGAGGTTCATCCTTGGAAGAATTGATGGTTTTGTTCCAAAACTTCAGCTGTGATAACCAATGTACCTGAGAATCATCTGATATTGCAGATGGTTGTGCCCTCATTCAGCAGGATCTTGACAAGCTGAATAAATGAGCAGAGAGAAATTCCATGAAGTTCAAAAAAGGAGCATGTTCCTTTCCTGGTGCAGGGAGGAATAACCCCCTGCTTGAAAACAGTTATGTAGAGGGACCTGGGGGACAAGTTGATGATGATCCAGTAATGCACCCTTGTGGCAAAGAAGACCAACAACCTTCTGGGCTGTATTAGGAAGAGGTGCCAGTATGTGGAAATACTGAAAAAGTGACTAGATAGAATCTTGAGCAGCCTGTACTCAGTGACCCAGTTCAAGCTGGAGGGTTGGATTAGATATTCTCCAGAGGTCCCTGCAGCATTCTCTGGTTCTGCAAGCATATGTGTTGCAATTGCTGCCTGGGCCAAGACCATTCTTTGAATTCAGCAAAATTACATTTTGATTGAGAGATGGCTCACTTGAGAATAAAGATGAAGCTTGTGTTAAAGGTCTGGCAAACCTCAGGCTCAAACTGAGATTTGATGAGTAGTAATGATGTGGGATGTGAAAGCATTGAAGTACAAGTCATATAGACATGAGTATTTCTATAGAGTTTAATGCATACCTTAATGGTTGTCTTACTGTATGATCTTGAAGGGATGATATGAACTTCTATGTTGCATATTTTTTTCTTAATCACTCTAACAAAGTACTGAAGGGCACACACTTAATGTGTGATATTATCAGACCAAGTCATCTGGTTCTGTGTGTTCCCATCATGCAGCTGATTATCAGTATGCTGAGGCCTCTTCTGGTCTTAGATGCAATGATAAGACCACTTAGAGGTGTATAAACTTGTATATCTGTGTTTATTAATTTGGAAATGCTTCAAGTGTCTTTCTCTCCTAAGTGATTCCATTTTTCTGTAAGTGCTATTATACAACTGCACTATAAACTTTGATTATGGAGACTACAATGTTTTATTTTTTCTGTTTGAGATACTAAATTTGGTCTTGTGACAAGACAGAGGCAGCACTTTTATTGTGTACAAAATCAAGTCCATACAGTCTTGCATTTCTAGCATGTGAATTGTGTGGTGAGGAAAAAATAATACATGGTGGCTGGACAGCTCTAGGAAGTACTGAGCAATTATGCTCAGTTTATTTGCCATGTTTCTGTGAGAATTTAAAGTATTAATTTTCCTTTTCAAAAAATTCCTGAAAATGTTATGATTAGCCTTAGCTATGAGAGTGTCGTCACTGCGGCTTTAAATTTTAAATGGCATGTATTTTGTTTATGATGAACTTCATTTTATTATAGCTAGTGGCAACAATATTGAGTGCTGAAAAATGCTGCATTTATGCCGTGTAAGAAGGAATGTCATGCCTCTGAAGTACAACTCGCCATAATTTTATTTCACTGCCCTGTTACATATAAGGTCTTGCATGTATAGATAAATGCACAGAGACTCACTGAAACCAAGAATAGAAGCACAATTCCAAGAGACACTGGAATATGCACATGGTTGCAGTAGTAACTTGGCAAGCCTCTTTCATAATTATCTAGTTCTTGCTTCTTCAGCAGTTAAGTCAGTTCACTGTCATTGCTCCCTAGCATGAGATTGACAGCTTCAAAACCATGTGCAAAGCTCTGGAAGGCTTGCTTCTCTTACCAGGGACTGATGTGTTTGGCCTTTTTCCCCACACCAGGCTTCAGGCTTCTTTCAGTTCCTTTTGCTCACTGCATTCCTCCAGCTGAGAGAACTGCAGCCAGTTACTGGGTAATTTGCGATGTCTGGAGAGTGGTATTTTGAGTGGTATGTGTAAACGTGAAGATTGTCTCTTTGGAAATCAAATATTTCCAAATTTAGAATTGGTAGGTGTGAATTTGTTCTTTTCCACACAGCTCTTCTGCAAGATGCAGATAAATTTTCTGATTGTAGAAATATATTCAAAATTTGATTAGCGTGCATATAAATTAGTATGTGCATGTATACATCATTTTTGGCTAACTGCAGTTCTAAACTAGGGTAAAAATAGGAGGAAGAGAAAAAATATCTTCTGCTAAGATTTCCTAATTAATATTACTATTTCACAGTAAGGGATTTCTGACTAGTCCTCAGGCTTGCTGTCGGTAAGAATCTTTCTATGTCAGTGGACTTCAAGACTCATTTGCTGTGATTATCAGGGAATTACTTTGTCAGACTTCCTGTTCACTTTTGCAAGGACAGACTTGTTAATTCCAACTCATTTACTTTATGTGGAATGAAAGGTGAATTCAATAAAAGTGGTCATAAGCCTCAAGCTTTTACTAGTAACAGTTCATGTTGGTTGTACATACTGTACACATAGGATAAAACATCTCAACTGTGCTTTAAAAATGTCAGAATGCTTAATTCATCAAACAAGGGCATTATTGCACTTCTGCAAAGGAAATGCATGTAGCCAAGTGCTCAGTGAGCTTTTCAGCCAAAGGATGGAGCAGAAACATTAAATCAGAAGGTTGTCTTAACAAAGTATCTTCTACAGACATCAATGCAAAAGGACAGAGCGCTCCCTTAGACTTTGAAGATGTTGGTACAGGGGAAGGACAGCCAAGTGCATGACGTGTGTTTCAGATTAAAACTAGAGGTTATAAAACAGAGGAAAAACATGAAAACATTTAAAAGCACTGATTTAAGTTTCTACTATATCTAGAATTTAAGTGACGCATGAAGAATTTGGGCTGAAATGCAGATCAGCTATTTTAGGTAAAATTGGCATTTTCATTTTTTAAAGATGTGAAGTAGCGCATATCCTTAAAACATTAAACCTTTCTACAGTTTGTTATCATGGAATGCATATCTAAATAAAGAACTTGTCTTTATCTGTGTTTGTTTAGGAAGAAGATACTCTTTTTGCAGTATTTTTTTGTGTTTAAGATGCCAACTTATAGCCTGCTGCATATGAAGCAAAGCTGGTGTTGAGTTATACTAACAGAAAAGCTGACCAAAGACTTTATGTTTGTTTCAGTCTGTTTATATCATGTCAAGGATAAGTTAAGAGAATTTAAGTAGAAGAGGGTGTTTTTTCTTCCTTCATGTGGAATGCTTGAAGAGTAGCTATCCCAATGTCAGAAACCCACTGTATTGCTAACTGGAACTATGGGAATCACAAGTTCTTGGAATGATGTAGGCTAGAAGGGATCCTTGGACATCCAGTCCATGCTTTCCTCAGAGCAGGCCCAACTGACGTCAATTTGCTCTTGACCTTGTTGAGTTTTAAGTATATCCAATGATTGACATTTCACTATCTGTCTGGTAACCTGTTTTGATATTTGACTACCCTCATTATTACTCTCCTAGTATCTAATGGAAATTTTCCACGTTGTAATTTCTGTACTTTTTCTTATCTTTCTTCTCTGCACTCTCAAGAAGAGTTTTGTTTCATCTTCTCAATATTCTTCTATTGACTCCGTGAAGGATGCTTTTGATATTGAACAAATCCAAGTCCTTCAGGCTCTTCTTGCCTCATGTGTTTCAACTCTGGTCATTTTGGGGGCAGTCCTTGCAAAACAGTGAATGCCCATTTTGTACTGAGGAGCCCAAAACTAGATGTGTTACTTGGTATACAACATATTGCAAGAATGCATGCAGGGGAATAACCACCTCTGTCACGCCGCTGGTCCTGTTCTGCTGAACACAGCACTGAACACAAGATCAATGGTGTGATCTTACTTCCATAGGTAGTCTGGTCATTCATGATTGGGGAATATAACTGAAATAAAAAGTTCAGAAAAAAGCCTAGAAGGATAAATGATGGAAGATAAAGTATATAATAGAGGAAGACAAATAAGAGGTCTGGAAAAGGCTGGGGAAGGATGTTCCTAATTTGTAGTCTTTGAATTATAGAAATTTAGTCAGGCATCTTTATGTAGCTGTCTGTTATTATTAATTATCTTTTTACCATTAGGTGGTAGTATAATAGCTACTAAGGAATATACTAAAGAATTAAGATAATTACCTTTGCTATAGTAACACAAGTTATTTAAAATATCATGTTGCTAGCTTTTATTATTATTCATAATGCTACTAGCAATGCCACACATCTCAGTGCTTCGCTAATTTGAAAAACTTTTATCAGAAAACATATTTTAGCAGTTGATAGACTACAGAAAAGATTAGAGAGTTTTAATAAGTCTGAAATAGTCTAGAATAAGGACCTTTTAATACCAGGAAGCAGGAGTGTTTGCACATTGGCTGTATTGTGAGCAGTGTTATCAGTGACCCTGTCAGCATATGCAAATGCTCAGGATGGAAAGAAAACAGTGGATGAGTTCAGTAGATGATTCTCTATATCATAGGAAAATTTCTAGAAAAAGAGTTCTGTGAATGATTGTTACATCTTGGTTCCATTTGCTATCATGTCAAACTTCTTACATGATACAGTCTATTAATATTGTCACTGTAATAACATTAAATAAGGAGAGGCCCAAATAAATTATTTTTGATTTTATTTTGGTCTGAGAAGCTTCTAAACACTCTCCCTTTCCCCTCCCCACCCCAAAGGAGAGTAATCTTATTCAATATAATATTCATAATTTAACAGAAAAGGCCTGCTTATTAGATTGGAGTGATACTTTTTGTCTTTGAGATTTAGTCTTTTTTATTACCTTTGATTTCAGATTAGATGCAGTCCTTTGATTGCAGTTTTATTTGTTGCTCTTCACTTTTTAACTCACATCCATGAAGTGTTTAGATTTCAGGTGTGGGGAGATTTATTTTTGCTTTTTTCTTTTCTATAACATGTCATCTATTGTATCACGGTCTTTTAGATGTTTCAATTATGTAGGAACATGGTGCATTTGCAATGTTCTTTCAGTGGCTCAGTTTTATTTGCCATCTTAGCTACGTGCACAGTCATCTATTTTTAACTTCAGAAGCACTTTTTCTGATTTGTCATAATGTAGCTTTCGATTCTGTCTGCCTGCTTTTATACAATTCCAGGCCTTTATATCTCAGTAGAATTGGTGGATGTACTGGAACATAGTGGCTTCGTTTCAAGTTACTTGTTTATTAGCACTTAGGTGGTGAATCACATTCTCTGTAGCAATCTATCCGTCTTGTTTCAGTTTATGAATCAGAATTTTTTTATTAAGATTTTCTACCTTTTTCCCCTTAAGCAGTTTATGCTTTTTGCTCATTTGCTTGTTTTATCAATTCAATAGCTTGAGAAATGCAGATGTATATGTTTATGCTTCAGTTCCTATTCTTGTAAAGGTTTGGGGGAATCTTTAACTCAGAATCTGCCTATCTGATCTATATCTGGGATCAGAATTGTGAAGCTCAATTGATTATTTGTTTTTGTGGCAGAATAGAAAACAGCATCGTAAGACGTTTCTATTATAGGGAACCCAGTTGCATCATGCTCTCTATTAGATATGGGCACAATGCACTTTCTCTCTTGAAACATAACTAGGAAGAGTTGAGCAGACTTTCTACCTCCATAAAGAAAAAACACAGAGAAGGGCAGTCTTGTCAGTCAATATATTAGCTTCATGCATTTATAAGGGGTACTTTCTATATTAATGTACAACTCTCAAGAAAATGGCCAGCAAAAATAGAGCCACTAGTGCACTGAAATCCCTAATTGAAAGTAATCTTGTCTTATTGCCCTGTTAAGAAACACAAACAGAACTTGTAAGAGAAAGCACACTAGTTGTTGCTATAAATATATTGCTAAATTTTCGTCTGATTGAATGGAATAAAACAATAGATTTTTAACAAATTGACATAAAATATTCTTATTCAATAGGAAACATTAGTCTGACCTACAACAATAATCTGATAGAGATAAAAATGTACTAAAAAGGGTACTATTTTAAGGGGCTTGGATAGCATCTGTTTTAGGTGCAAAATAGCATAGTTGCACTAACATTGATATGTAGATCAAAAATAATAATATGTGTTATTTTATGCCACTATTTTTTTTCTCCTTTTGATGCATTGCCTATCTTTTTGTTTGCGCTGCTGCTAACTCAAGTTCTGTCAAGGTACCCTAAGTTTTGAACTGGAATGGAATAACCTTATTTTCGAAGTTGTGAGTTGCTTTTTTAAGTTACTGAGCTTGCTGTTCAAGAATATCTTGAGAAATACCTGATGACCATATTTTCATTTTTATTTTCTACATACATTTCTGTTGCCAGAATATGACACAGTTGATATAGTATTTCTTTTTAAGCTTCTGGCTTATCTCATCTAGTTCATTTCTTTACCCATTTTTTTTTAAACTAGTATTTGTAATTCCTCATGTGCTTCTAACATCAGTATCTATGACAGTTTCATTAACATTTGTTACAAGTTTTACTACTTGCACTTAATCTTCCTGCTATCTCAAAAGTATATCCATGCTTTGTAAAACCAACAGAAATCTTTTGTTTATAGATATATCTTTTATGAAAGTATCCACTTACCTTTTGTATATAGAATGTGATCTGCTTTTTTGTATATTTTTGCTTGACTCTAATTGTTTCTGTGTTTATTCAACTATTCCAGATTTCTCTATCAAAGAAAGATTTTAATTAATGAAAGTTTGAGATTTCCTTATGACATCATCAATGTATTCAACTCTGATTTATAGTTGATGTAAAAAAAAGTTGAAAATTAGGCAGGATTCTACTTCATTTTTTTTCTCTTTTAGAAGTCAATATTTTCTGTGCAATAGATTGCTCTGCTCTTGTCAATTTGTAAATGTACTGAGCAATATTTTTTTATTAGTGAAGTTTCCTGAATTCCTGTATCTGTTTTCAGCTTTGCCTTAAAAGCACTCCTTTGTTCTCACATACACATACATAATCCATCTATCAGTCAACCTATTTACATAAAACCAGGAAGTATCTGCATGCAAACATTTTGCAATCCATTATATATTTCTGTTAGTCAAGCTTGGATTGTTCCTTTCACCATATATAGCCTCTCTGTAGCATGCTTTTGCACCAATATACTTCTAAGAGATAATTTTCAGTAGTTCATACACCATACTTAATTTCTGTTCAGATCTTATTTACTTAACTACGCAGTACACTTTCATACTTCATCTTATCTATCTAATTTGAAGACTGATTTGAAGTCTTCTGATTTGAAGTCTTTGTATAGTAAAGTTGAATTGTGTTAATGCATCAATAATGTCTTATCAATTATATCTAACTCTGGAATACTACTGTGGAGGATGTCCTTTGAAAGATAGCTACAGGTAGACATTTTTGCAATTTAAAAGCTACCCTACCATAGGTTGATAGAATGTTTAGCCCCATTTTGATAGAAAATATACAACAAACTTCTTATTCTGTAGTTTTTCTGTAGTCTCGCCTTGATTTCTGTACTACTTGGAAAACAAAGCAATCATAATTTACAAACTTATTTTTTTCAACTATTATATAAAAGCTAGTTGGATCTGTATGTTTTTTTTCCCTGAAGTGGTAATGAACTTTTAAAAACAGAATTCTTTAAATGATAAGATATGCAAAGCAAACTGAATTAAAATCGTCAAAAGTCACATAAGTGAATTTGTGCAGTTCTGTACTGAGACATTTTTACTTGTGGTTCCTTGATCACTATTAGGTGATAGAATGCTAGGATATTTCTTTGAACTTTTTGTCTCCTATTGCACAGCACAAAACTGAAAATAACCCTATTCTTGTGCTCGTATTTGTCTGTGTTGTGATACCTCATATAACTCCATGTAAAGACATTTATCTTTTCATCATGTGAAAAGAGGAGAAAGCGAGCAGATTCCAAAATCCGAAACCCTTAATAACCAGATCTATTAAATTCAACTAATATGTTTTGACAGTCCTCTTGGTACAAATTTGAAATGTGATCTGACAGTGAGTATCTTGGAAACAGTTCAGCACTCTCATACTGCTAGTGCAGCACATGGTTGCTCCTGGCTCTCACAGCTTAGTGCTGCATTGTGCTGTCACTTAGGGGGGGAAAAAAACGAAAAAAAGGTGCCTCACTTGCCTCACTCACTCACTGTAGGAATGGACACATTTGCCGTTCTCTCTTCTCCCTTTCTTTTACACATGCACATCCTGTGAAAATGTTGAATCTAAGGCTTAATCTAGAAATTATTTCAGAATTTTTAATGCTTTTTTATCAGTGTAGATTGTGATACCTGACTTCATTATTTCTTAATTTGCTGTTCTGCCCCTTTTTTTCAAGGAATGTCATACAGAGAACTGGGAGAACACATAGCATTTACACATAGATTTAGGATTATCCATTTCTTGTGCTATTATTATAACTTGCTACTTGGGTAAACTGTTTTAATTTTGATTTTTCTAATATGTCTTAAAATTACGGATTGTTTTGGTTTCTTTATCTTTCACACAAAGTTGTTTTTTTTTCCTCCAGTTAGAAAGTATGTGTCTCTTTTTCTCTAGTAAGTCCCTATGAATTTTATTTTATTTTTTAAGCTTTAAAGATAACAGTCATCCTAAATATCAATCTAAACCTATTCTTTTCTGTGATATGTTTAAAAATGATTTTTTAAAATCTAGAACAGATAAATATTCTTCTCCTAACCCCCACCCTTTATAATCCTTTTGTCTTGTATCCAGTTGCTGAGAAAGAGAGTAAAATTGTCAGCATTTTATAAAAAGCTGGAAAGGGGAGAGGAATTAAGTTATGGAATAAGGAGAAAAGAAACAGCACTGAGAAAAGCATTGCTTAACAACAAAACAAATTATACGTAGTGTATTATTATTGTGTATTATAAATTGTTCCAATTCCACATGCTCTCCTGTGGATGAGGCTATTCATTACACTAAAACCCTGAATTTATATCTCACTTCACAAGTCACTCCACAGCAATTTTACCTCAGTAGGTTTCCAATGGCCTTTGTGGAATATTCTCAATGTACATAAATGTAAATGAAGATGCAATCAGGCCTTGTGACTGAGACTTCTTCATGTAGAGTGAAGCTGTCTGCAAACTCAAGAACACAGGGGGAATAATAATCATCTACTGTGACTGCAGAGTTGTAATTTCTCGGGTTTAAATTGGAGAGGATCAAACAAAGTCATTGCACTGCACTCTGATAAACCTGAAGGCACAGCAGTTATTGCAATCTATCAGCATGATCCCAGCTCAAAGTGATCTAGCAGGCTAGAGAACAAAAATGTTGAATAAAATAAACAGCAAAACATTCTGTTGTCCTGTCCTATATCATCACTTTTATAAAAGTGTTCACAAGGTTGGCTAATATATCAGTTATTTATTTAAAAAGCCTGTGCACATAGACTTTTTACTGTGTACTTTGTATAACATTTAACACAGTGGGATGCTAATGCTCCCTGAAATTCTGTGTATTATGTTATGGTAGCACTGATTGTGTCTATAGTGTGTGCTATATGTGAGTGTATATCCCTGGTTTTCTTTTTTTTATTATCTATTTACTTTAATGTGTGTAAGTTTATAGTAAAATGTTTGCTCAGATTTCTTCTCTTTCTCCTTTTGCTTTAAGAATAGGCATCAGGAAAATCCTAGTAATTAAAATAAGAGAACCACACTTTGCCTGAAGTCTGTATAGAGATGCTCACTAATTGATGAATCAGGATTTGCTTTTTACAAATATAAGCCTTGTGTTATGAGCTCCGTTGCCAGTGAAAATCAATAAAAACAATTTCCATCTACGTTCATGATCCACTCTTCATACTGGTTTCTCATTATTTTCTAGATCTATTTAGTCAAAATGCCACAGGGCCCAGACAAAGTGAATCAGTTTACTTATTCATTTTTCCCCTCTGACTGAATTCGTGGCACCCAATTTCTACTTTGAATTTTAAATGTCTTTGTGTAGCTTTGAGTATGCAACATGAAGAAAAACATTATATTACTTAATGTACTGAGAGATTCAGACTGTCAACAGCTGGTGCTCATCTTTGTGGTATAGATTTCAGGCTTTTGAGCTCTAGGTCATAGGAGTCAAAAAAAAAATGAGGTTAAGTCAGGGCCTGCATGTTTATGTGGTTCAGAGAGTGCATTTGTGTGACTTTGAGGGGAGATAGATGTGCTGTTACGACAGACAAATAGAGGCCAGAAGCTGTATTGCAGATGTTTACGAACTAAGAGAGCAGGAAAAGCTTCAAAATACATTAATAAAACTAACTTGCAGGAAAATTCATAGAGTCCTCTTACATACTTTGCATGATGTAAAGCGTATTTTTGTATGTATTATCATTTCTAACAAACTTCTGAATGTGCAATCTAAAAAGCTGTCGGGTTTTCTTTTTTGGCAGATTATTTTTTCCTTCCTATCGTTGTCTATAATGGCTGTTATGTATATTTTCTTGGAAGTTGTAGGGCTTCTTAAAATCAACATATTTAATAGAAAGTTCAGCAGCAAAACATCTTGAGGGAAGAAATATGCATATATATTGTGTGTGTATATGTAGTGTACGTATACATAAATGCATGTTTAATTGACAGTAAAATAAGACTGCTCATATGTTGAATCTATTAACTGGAGCTGTAGCTATCAGGATGTGAAGAAGACTTGAAAATTGATTACTGCTTTATTCTTTTCAGTTGTCTGATGTTAATACGCGATGTTAATACACTCTTTTTAATACATATGAGGTCTGATTGATTTTTTTGTGGTGAGTCATCCTGCTATCCAGGAAAGATGTGCTCTGGAGCAGAATTAACCTTAGTGCTATGACTGTGGTGAGAATCTGGAAGGATATATAGTGTTTGACTGTAATGTGAAGGAACGTACCCTTTGCTTGGCTTGGGTTTTGCTTCCTCAATGAACTTCTTCAATGATGAGGTCACATACTTCATCTCCCTTTGAGGAAGTGGGTTTTCAGTAACACAGGATTGCTCAGGAGGAGAGAAGAAAGCAATAAAACAAAGAAATGGTCTCAAATGAAGAGATTGCATGATTCTTGGGGAGAAAATTCAGGTGATTCTATTTGCTGTAAACGGTACATTTAAATACTAATAAGATGCTTTGAACTAGAGAAAAATCAGAATAGTTGTCTGGGATTGAGCACCACAGTTTCTGTGAAATAACTGAGGTTATTACTGTCCTTGAGGCTCTTGACTCCTTGTAGTGATGAGTGAGAGCTGGTGGCCAATGCTCAGCACCTGTCCCATTGGCCAGGCAGATGGTGGCATCTACAGGTCCATTGCTGCCCTGATAAAAGACCTGCCCTGTATGGAGGGGGCTGCAGATGATAAGATGGGGAGGGTGAAGGAACAACAGTCACACCAAAAGATATCGGTGTGTGTTTCCGCTTTATTTCCCCCAAATCATAATCCCATACTATGTCTATTTATAGCTGTGTTTATGTTGCCATTCTTTCTTCTTATTGTTTTATTTATTTTTTTTTTATTTCAGTGTCCTATAATGCACCTTGGCATCCCCAATAAGGACGCGTAAGGATGAAACAGCCCCAAATCTCTGTTTGTTTTTGATATATGCCCCACAGTTGCATTCCATTAAAGGATGAAAGTCCAAATGGTTAAAGTTGTCAGCTCCTTTTACCTTCTGTGTTACTTTTGAGATATGCAGATATTGTTTACAAAGAAAGTAAGGAAGAAATCTTGGCAGCGGGACATCAGATCTTGGCAGAGTGGCATAGGATCTTGGCAGAGGGGCATAGGGCTAAATGAGTCACTGTTTTTATTCTATGGGGCAACCCTTAAGATATTGGTTCTGCCACTTATTGGACCACTGCAAAACAGACACAGTAGGGGGGTAAGAAACTAAGCTTTGTACAGCTCTACATGATTTACAAACATGCAAAGCTGTAGATGCCGTGCCCACTAATGAGATGTTTACTGTGCAGAATCTCTCCTTTCATGAAGTTATGCCTTTGTGCATAGGCACCACGTTTTGTCCTCTTATGTATAACTTCCTCTACTGAAACAAATCAAGAAATGCATCTGTATAGTTCCCATGAAATTTCTTAAGCATGGTTACTTTATTAGGAACAAATCAAAAATGAATTCTAAGTGATGGGTAGGGAAAAACACCAACAATGCAGTTTTGGACAGGTCACTTGCATGATTAGGATTTGGGAAAATTTTAGTTACTGATTTTCAATAACCAAATGTGTAGCTAGGTTTTTGAAAGTGCCCAGAATATTGTATTTTGTATCCTACTTCTGTGCTGCTTAGCTAAAGAGTGAGCTTGTTAATTATCGTAGCTTTGACCTTGTCATGCTATATTTGTCATATATAAAAATCAGATCATATGAAAAGCAAGTGTGCTAAATAAGTAGTGATAGGGATGGTTATTCATGAAATAAAGTCCCTTGCCCTACAACACATAATTCAAGTGGTTGTATAACAGCATAAAGGTTTTTTGTTTTGAGTGAGGTTTTGAATCTGGTCAGTTATTGAGGTCCTTGAGCTTGAGAGCTTTGTTTTTCTCTTGAAATCATTCTGCTAATTTTCAAGTCAAAACTCTTTCAGGTTGAATGAGCTAGAAGAGCGTAAAAACTAAGTAATTTGCTACTTAGTGAATCAGTATTTGTGACAGAAGAGGAACACCTTTAGTTTACTTGGAGGTGTTTCCACTGTGCCTTCTTCTCTACGTGGTCTATTGCATGCATCAAGTGCTGACAGTTCTACTCAGCTGGATGATGATATTCTTTATTTTATATCTGCAATATTCTTTCCTCTTCCACTGGTCTTGAATGGCTGCCTGAAAATAAATAAATGTTGACTACCAGGCAGCATACGGAGCAATGTTTCTGCACAGAGGAGATGGATGTGTTCAACATAGGTAGTATCTCACGTCTGGAGTGCAGAGTGTTGTAATAGAGACAGTGTCGGTGTTGTGCATTTCTTCCAAAGGAAGAATTATTTTTCTGTTACTGATGCTGTTAGTACGTGCTGTTGATGGCAGCATGTAAATTTACTAGACTGTGGGGCAGCTATGACCCTCTGCCAAGCTAACATATGTCCTTTGGCGATCTTGCAAATCAGATTGTGTAAGACAGAAGTAGCAGCCAGTTCAAAGCTGGAGTTTTGCTGTGGAGCATATTTATTTTGCTTATGAACATATTTATAGGAGTTTATGTGTATACATGGAGTGTTGTTCAGTTCCCTCCCTAACCTTATATTTCTTTGTAAGCAAATATCAAAATCTATGTATAGATTATAAGCTCTTGCTTTTTAAAAATATCATGAGTAAAGTACAGAGTTTGGGCATGTCATGTTTTTTATGACTCATCTTAAAATCTACATTTCCAAAGGACTGCAATGTAGCTTGAAAAAATAACAAAGATACTATGGCCCTGTGTGTTTTTTCTTTTTTTTCTTTTTTCTTAGGGCCTGTTTGTTTTATGGTTGTGTGGTAAAACAAACTTTGATTTTATCATGGTTCATATAAGTACAAAACAAATGAATTACAGTTCTGTCTAAGGTCAAGTATGATTCTCTAGTTTCAGATATGCTTCAGCATGTCTTTGTCTGACAAAGTGAGCTATGGATCTAGTACACTAACAAAATCAGTTGGCAATGTAAGCTGTGTCATTGAATGAATCTTAAGTATTTAGACATACATCTGACAATTAATGCTTTTCAAGCAAGCTGGGGAATGTTCATTTTGCTCATTAATCTTTCAAGATCCAATCCTAGAGTGCCTTTCTATTTAAATTGAGAGTCAGAGCAGAATGTTCTGTTCTTCTAGTGAAAAGGATTTTTTTATTTGAGTTTTAGATTGATATTTTCAAGGAGATTGTGCACTCACAAATAATAACAGAAATACATGTGCTTGCAATGAGTATTGCATGAGGATAGATTTTCCACAGTAAGCAAGCATACAAATGAGCCATTAGATACAGAAGTTAAATATACCATAGTTAGCTTCCCTATATTATTATTAGCCATAATATATTCATATTTTAATGTATTTTAAATTGTGCCTGTGAAATGACATCTAACTGAAAAAATATGCAAACATATTTCAGATCCATATGTCTTGAATTCAGAGTTGCTTTAGGTGCTAGTCAGTAGACTGAAAAAAAAATCAAATCAACAATCCCACACTGAATTCACATCATTGCAAACTCAGAATGAAATACAAAGAAACATAAACAAAGAATTATGCAGTGTTTTACTGAGCTTTATTAAATGCTATAGATCCCTTTAATCTCACCTTTTGTGTTTGAGAGAAAAAACTCATTTTACTGATGCAAGTGCAGAAGCCTTTCTTCTCCTTATTTGCTTTTATTGTAACTTGTTCTGTTGGGAAGGTAAAAAGGATTTGACAGAAGAGAAGGATTTCAAAGCTTGTTCACAGGTAGGATACTTTTAAATTGCTACATAGAGAAAAAGATGCCTCCGTTTTTGTGATAGAAAAGCATTAAAATGTTCAACATTAATTCTTTTGAAGCAAGTTAATCATTTAACTCCAGAAAGCTGACAGTTCTCCTGGAAAATATATTTAATGACATTAAGTAGGTAGCAGTCTTTTTTCCTTAGTTCCAAGCAAGATGATATATTGATTATCTGAAATAAAATATGCCTAGAGGAGAAGGAAAATCATTATTTTTTGGTGTGGTAAGGGATGAGCTTTACAAAGAAAACAATGCACAGTATTTGTAGGCAGCCATTGATCAATTAGTTTTAAGCCTGGTCACATCTCTGACAGTACTGCTCTAGTTACTGCAATAGAGAGTATAGGCAGAACACAGCCTAGACATTCCAGGAATCTGCAAGCAAATCCGGTACTCTACAGTCTGCAATCAGTTTATTAAGAATTAAAGAATATTACATACTTTATAGGGTAATTCAGTATGGCAGCCGTTGCACTACCAAGTTCATTCAGAAGTCAAAACTACCACACTTTTCAGTGTGTCTTGTTCCATAAAACTTTCCAAATAGAAGATTTGTCAGCAGTTTTGTTTGTTTTTATTTTGTTTTGTTTCTTGGTTGATTACAACATGCTCTTTCCAGAGATTTTTTTTCTTCTGTTTAGTTGAGTATGCACGAGATGGACTTTGTTTTTCAATTTTGAAAGAATTGGTGTAACTTTTATACTTAGTATCTACAGTATTTACAATTGCATTTATTTCTATGCTGAGTCATCTTACTGATATCCTGGTCATCCTTATTGAATAGTTAGTGGACTTTGTTTTTTTCTGTGGTATCAGAATAAGCACCATTTCTGTTCCCAGGGCAAGTTGGAGCATGAGCCATCTGCCAAGAAACACTGACACTTTTTTTGGTTGGCTTTATAGTACTAAAGAAACATCATACTGGGTGCAGTCTCAGTTGGTTTGTCCAAGTCTTTTGTAACAAAGCCTTTTATTATTTAGTAAGTTTAGTAAGCTATCATTTTTTCCTTTGTGCCACAGAAAAATCTTAGTGTGCTAATGTTTATGTTGCAGTTTATTTTCCAATTGAAAATATATATTTTATCAAGTAGTGAAGCAGACTTAACTTTTCAATGCTGAAATAAGCTAACTAAGCTTGTTGAATTTATGAAGAATTTCTCTATATTCTTCACATTTGTGAAATGTGCAAAGTGATCTCCTATTACAAAGTAAACTATTACCTAAACTATTATCAGGCCTACATAATCAGGCAATTCACTGACACTATACAAGTAGTAAATGACTCCACTAATAGTCTTAACTTTTCATAGAATTCTGTTTCCAAAGGCACTTTATTTAAAAAAAAAAAAAAAAGTAAACAATCACGGAGATCTGCTGAGTTTATTCTGTATCTAATTTTGGTGTATACTGTCTTCTCATATTAACAAACCATTTATAAACAAAATGAGCAGGGGGGTTGGACTCGATGACCTCTGAGGTCCCTTCCAACCTTCGGCATCCTATGATTCTATGAAAATGAACAAGTTTATCCAGTAAATGTACCAAAATTGTCCAGATATTGTAGAAAAGGATATGTCTTTCTAATTTTTATTGTCAGCCTCCCAAATAGTTGTTATATGCAAGTGAAAATAGCTGATCACTTCCACTGAAGGTTCTTTTATGGCTACTGGACCCATAATGCTTGTGAATATTTATGGCCAACATGTTATTTGGATGTAAATTCAGTTAAATGTTGATATTTAGACAAGGTTTTCTCTACATACTATATTTTAGGACTTCGTATCAGTGTCTTTTAAATAAAGTGCTCTTATATACTACCCGTAATCCAGAGGAGTGGGAAGGAAGCATTCTAAGGCAGTGACATTACAATGGCATTGCTAATTTTGCAGTGGAGTTTTGTTTTATTTTTCACTCTAAAATTATTAGTAGAAAGCAGTAATGGAAATTTTTACTAGGAATATGAATCTAAGAACAAATATGCACCTATTTTCTTCATATGAGGAGTCAGTTGTAGTATTGGTGGCAATAAAATAATTCTCATAACTGCAGCATTATTAAACCATGTATTTAACAGTGCTAATGAAAAGTCATTTTAAATTTCTATACTTAAATGAGTTGATAAATTTAATTTTTCAGAAACTTTCAGTAAAAGGCAAAACAAAGCCTATCTTAAGACCATCTCTATTGCAGCTGCACACTGAAAAGAACATACGTATTTACGTGAAGAATTTTTTCTGCGTTCATTTGTAATGTCTTGATTCTTCAGTTAATAAGCATCTACTATAATTTCACATGTGTAATTTGAGGACTACATTTTTAATGTTCTAAAGCTGTGATTGTGTGGGTTATGCACCTTGATCCTTTCTTTCATGTGCATGCCTTCATTTTAGTTGCATCCTCAAATAAAATATCTTTTAAAATATTATTACTTGAATACATGAAATTATAATTCCTGAAATAAATGTCATGAACATGTGCTTTTTGTATCTGTGACTCATAGACTATTTTGATAAATGAGCTATATGTTGTTTTTAAACACAACAATGATAAGGCACAAGATCCAATAGCTGGAAACTAGAGCTGGCAGAGTTGTTAATTAGACATTAAATAAAGCTCCTCTTAACTGTATAACTCAGTGGGATTAGTTTTGAAATAAAACTGTACCCTTCTTTAAAACTGTACTTCCCCAAACATTACAAAGTGACTGGAAATAAGCGGTGGAAATTCTTTCATCATTTTAAATACATTGTTGATTATATGTCTATCTTGCCCAGCAATACTGTAGGCCAAAGTATTTTCAAAAGGCGTAGGAGAATTAAAAGTTCCTTCTTCTGTCTTTGTGGATTTGAAATGGCCCTTTATTCTTTGGAGCACCTCTAACAAGGAGGTTCTGGAGCACATTTTTGGCAAGTAGTGTAGCTGGTTCTGCTGAATCATTAATCTCATGGCTGGGATTAATTCCTGTGGGTGAAGAATGGGTGATGCTGTAGCCTAGAATGTTCACAGAAAGAAGAACGGCTTGTCCTTCAATACCAATTTCAGTATGTATTTTACTTTTTTCATAAGATAAACAGCCTAAATGAGTATCTTCACTGATTAGGTTATATAGTCATTCCAGGGAGGGCAGGGGGAATAATAATGAATGTTATTTTATGCACTATCCAATTTTTCCAGTGTTACTGGTAAGCATTGAAAATTCTGAATTGTAAAGTAAAATGTGCATAGCTCATCACTTTCTCGAGCTGCAAATGTGCTCTGAAAAATGCCCTGATCAGGCATTTTGCTATGATCAGGTAGTTGCTATAGGTAATATGTGAAATGTAAGGATTAAGTCTCAGCTAGACTGAAAGCTGTTCAGCCTGAGGCCCATCTGTTTGTAAAGAGAAGCAGATCTTTAGATAATTATGGAAATTATATTCTCGACTGCGCAAGTACCTGTTGACTTCTTGAGCTAGTGAGGAGCATAGTAAGAGTTCTCTGAAGTTCATATTTAAAAGTTGGGCTTTTAAAATAGTGTGTATGAAAGGCAACCTTAATTTCTTTGAATGATTTGGTTCCCCCTGTTCTCTCCTGTCCTATATTCACCACTCTGCTTGTCTGTCCAAAGTGAGCATTTACTTAGAAAAGTGATTCAGTACACCTCTAGATAGCTTTCAGTTTGTCCATGAAAAGATTTAATCAAGAAAGAGTACAAAATATTCTAGCAATTATGTTTATATTTACTGTGTGCATATGCAAATGGTAATAAAGCAGATAAGCAGAATAAAGTGAAAACCTAATTTCTGAGCATAGATGCTTAAAAAAGTTGTTCAGTACCAACTTTGAGTTTGTCTTGTGTGCTTTTTAGGTGTATATACCAGCATTTTAAACTTTGGGATATTTGTTTGAATTGAGCTTGTCCAATATCTAGTCAAATGAGCTAATGTAAACATAGATTAATATGTCTACTGTGCTATTAATGGCGGCTAGTTGGAAAACAATTATGAAGTATACCATTTTTTTGACCGCCTATGAGATCTTATTAATATCTCTCAATTGTAGGTTCTTTCGATATGTTAAATTTCAATAATTAACCTTCTGTCCAGAATACTGGATTATATTCCCTAAGAGGGGTTATTTTTATGCCTCATTTAATTTTGTCAGTTTAAGGAAAGGAAACAGAGGAATGGGGGAATGTGTCATACTTTTATAAATAGGAACATTTACTTTGTTGAGTAAAAGAAAATGAAAATAACTATCATAATACCTCTGTTCTTCGTGACAAAAACTTGATGAAAGATAAATGTGTAATTTAAACTAGTCTAAATATTCTGCATTATAGTGTTTATATTGGTGATTACACAATCTTAGTTATGTTAAATGAATAAAGCTGCTTAAAATCGTTCTTAACATAACATGCTTATGTTAACATGATAACATAAACTGCTTCCTACTCCAATTGGTTTTTTACACATTATGTTGAAATAGTTGTTTTCAAAAACTAAGGCATCTGTAATACAGCATAAAGACATGACAAATCAAAGTTTGTTTAGTGGAAGAACTAGCAACTGAACTGTGGTCTCTGGACTTTGCTGCCGCTGTAAAAACTTGATTTTAATTTTTTTCTCAATCAACCAAATCACTGCATTATCTCTACAAGTTTCACTAATACTTGTTTTTGAAATGGGTCTAATCTAAACTTTGGTAGAGCAACCCAAATTATTTCAGTAATTCTGAGAGAGAAATGAGGAAATGAGGAAAAAAAATAATGGAAAGGGAAATTAGGTTATTTTCTGTCATATACAGACTTTATACATCTACTGATTACTTTTTTTTATGCCTTAACATTCTCAAATCCAAATAGCAGAAAACTAACTAATAAAAAGTTCAAAAGAATTAAATAGGATGTTGTCCCTGCTCAAACATTTATCTCTGCTATAATCAAGTGGGATGGTTGTTCAGCATCTGGAATACATGAGTTCTTTATCCTTTGTGCATAGGATCATAGGATAACTCAGGTTACGAGTGGATCTGAGGAAGTCTCTAGTCCAATTTCAAACCAGAGATCTGAGTCAAGCTCCTGCTTGAAACAGAGTCAGGTGTGAGGTCAAATCAAGTTACTTAAAGTTTTATCCAGTATGTTCTTGAAGACCTCTGGGGATGGAGACAAAACAACTTCTCTGGACAGCCTATTCTAGTTTCTGACTGACCTTGAAGTGAAAAGGTTTCCTGTTACCTCCAAATAGATCCTCTCTTGTTTCAGTGTATGCTTGTTTCTCATTCCACATCTGTGCACCTCCATGAGCAGTTTGGCACCATGATCTTGATAATTCACTTCCACTAAGGGAAAGCTTTCAGGTCTGAAGCTGAAGATGTCTCTTCCATGGGTTCAACAAGACTCAGACTCTCTTCTCAGGAAAGTGCACGTTGGACCATCCAAGTGGTTTTTCATTGAACTTGCTTTGGTTTGTTGATATCTCTTATTCATCACTTTGAGTGGAGAGCCCCAAACTAGATGCAGGTTTCTGGGTGCAGTCTCATTAAGGCTTCTGGCTTTGATCCTTTTAGAGAATCCAAGGATGTTCTTGGCCCTTCTTGCTGCCAGAGCACAATGCTGGCTCCTTCCAGCTTCTGTCTACCAACACCCCTGGGGCCAGGGTTGGGGCCAGACTCCTGCCTGTGTTGTTCTTGGGGCCTATTCTCCCCTGCAATCAAACCTTGAATTCATTCTAATTTTCATGGGGTTCCTGTTAGCCCATTCCTCAGGTCTTTTTAGATCCCTCTGGACGACTTCTCTGCCTTTGAAGACAGCATCTTTTCCTCCATTTTGGTGTCATTTACAAACTTGATGAGAGTCTCATAGTTCTAAAGGCATTTAGCAAGACAGGTCCCAGGTCACATCTCTGTGGTATTTCCCCTTCTCACTCAGGGAAAGTAAAATCCTTTATCCACTGCCTTTTTTTTGCCCAATCACCCAAAATGTTTTTTTTACCTATACTGTTTTCTTTCTTTCCAGATCATAACATCTGAACTTAAATACAAAAAGCATTTAGTAAGTGGTGTCAAAAGCCTCACTAGAGTCATTTACATGCACTGCTTTTTCCATTTTTAACAAATAGACATGTTATCAAAGATGAAAGTCAGTTGGTCAGGCATGACTTAGCAGGGACATAAAGACATGATAAATTTTCCTAAGCAACTTCTTTGTGTGCTAAGGAATGTATTTCAAAGAATTTATTCCATGATTTTTCCCAGTGATCAAATTGAGAATAACTGGTTTGTAATTTCCCAGGCTAACCCCTTGGCTTTTTTTTTTGAAGATGAGTGCAGAATTTGCCTCTCCTCTTTTTGGACTTCCATGAGTCAGGTTCTTTCAAATGATCTCAGACTTGATCCTCACCACTGCTGGTAATTTTGCTCCTTGTTGAACCTTGACTCTAAACACAAGCACTTTGTTGATGAAGACTGAGGCAAAGGAAGCCTTCAGAACTTTGCCAAGTTACCCTCCCCATTTAGCGCCTTTTTTTTCTTTACCCTTTTTTTCCTGTTATTGAATCTGAAAAGGCCTACTTATTTTGCCAGCTCTTCTCTCCCCCAGAAATAAAGGTGTAACTTATTTGTGTAGAAGCCAAATATCTAAGGATTATGTTGTTAATCCTAACCTTCTAAGAACACATGTTGAAATGCTGTAAATGTTCCAAAAGGATTAAGAAAAACCTGTAGAATCTCTGGACTTCTTGAGCCTGTCTCCAGTATGTTCATTTTCACTGGTAGAGAATCACAAGAGTAATTTGAAGTAAAAGTTCTAGATGTCATAGATAAAACTGAAGATTATATCACAGAAATCCTATTCTAGATATTTTCCTTCATCCACTAAAGCAGTTTATCCATTGGGTAGAAGCCAAAATATTTTGCTAATAATGAAATTTGAAGTTGCTTCAAGTGAGAACCTACTCAAATTGAGATGAGAGGATTCCAGTATTCTAGCTGAAAAGTTTAAAAATAGTAATTCTACAAACTGTGTTCTGCGATGTTCACTAAAAAGAAAAATGAAAATCAAATGCTATGGTTTCTAATTGAAGTCTGCAAGCTCCACAGCTTGAAAAGTTGTGCAGCTTTTCACAGCTGAATAAAATGGTGTAAAATGCCTTAGGGATGATGATGATACTTTACATCTATTCTGAATTCCATGATATGCAAGACAGTCATAAAACAGAGCCTAAAAGTTTAAATTATCCTTGTTATTTTTATTTTATGGAGAACAAAAAATTGGAGTGCAACCTTGAGAGTATCAGAAGTCAACATTCTAAACTTCCAGTGAGAGAACAAAAAGCAATGAAGTAGTTTAATATTAAAAATATATGTTTCTTATTTTCTTTTTCTTTTCCATAAATTAATAGATTCCACTAGCAGATTATGTGATGACTAGATTGATAATGCTTCATATCCCAAATTTTTAAGGTCTGCAGTATACATTGCTATAACCTATAAAATCAGTAAGTTCAAACCTTTCAATTTGCCCTTTTCAGACCTTCAATCAGATATATTAGCTATTTGGAGCAAGCTACTTCTGCACAGTTCTAAGAAAGCAAATTCATGATTAGGGTTCTAGGTCTTGCAGTTGAAGTAGGCGTTGTTGGGCATTGAATAATGCTAACTACTGAGAGCTGTGTTATGGTATTTAAATGCAAAGTACTGCAGGGCTCCATCTTAGTAAGACGGTATATTGCACCAAGAATTGCATAGAGACAGAATAAAAAGGAAGCTCCAGTCTGAAACGCAAGTATGTGACTTTTTATATACTCTTTCCATAATTCAGAATTGTCTGATCAGATTGCTTTTTTTGTGAAGTAGGAGGCAATTCAGATGAGATAGTCAGAAAGACAAAAGAGAAAAGGATCCACAGATGTATTAAGGCATCATTATTAAACTACTGTTTTATAATTAATATGGCCAGTAATTATATGTTTGCAGTTATTAAAAATATATCAAATCACCAAAGCCAATGGTAATGTTTCATATTTCACACAAGCATAAATCTTGAAAAATGGTTTATGATGTCAAGAAACCGCATCTAGATTTTCTCAAAATTCTCTCATTTACATGCATTGCTTATATTTAGTCAGTTAAGGAACGACATATATCTGCAAACAGGTTCCTTCAAGATATTCTGGGTGCTCTTGTCTTACTGGGGAACTGCAATTGGACATGTATATTGCTATTAATCATGTAAGTGTTCTGGGAAATCTTGACGAAAAAGTAATGAACAGGGAATAAATGCTCTGATTCATCTTTTCATTTTTTTTTCCCTTTTTGACTCATCAGTTTATACATTTTCTGCCAAAATCATATTTTTCTCTTATATAAGCTTTTACTTTTTCCGGGGGGGGGGGGGAAGCTTTGATTCTTACACTCAGACTAGACAAATGCTTTTATCTTGGCAGTTTTTCAGTATTCTAGAGTAAATTCATACTTTTTGCACGAATAAAAACAAACAAAACTCAATGCATTCATCAATGTGAACAGATTATACTCTTGCCTCATCACTTCTATTATACACAAAAAAAAGGAAGGGGGGCTATGACTGTCATTCCTACTTTATTTTAAAATAAACTTCTGTAAGGGATCTAGAACTTAAGACAAGCACCAATGCAGTCTATATAAGGAGCAAATGACAAACTTTATCAGGCATATGCAAGGCTTGCAGTCCAAGAAGCCTCTCTAGTTAAAGCAGTTCAGACTTTGTGCTTTTTTTTTTTTCCTTTTTCCCCCCGCCATTCATAGAGTAGTTTGTTGTGTGAGAACCAAACAAGCAAAATAGTTGGAAACACCTTTTTTTTGCAGAGGAAGCCCTCCTCCTCCTTTTGAAGAGGATGCTTCATTCCTGTCCGCTTTCCATACTTGGAAAATGGAGGGAAAAAATGTACAAATACATAATGATCTTTTGGTTTAAGCGTTCAGATGGTTCAAGCCTCAAGTTCTCAGCCTAACTCTATGAAATGCAGGTATTTTGAATATTTTATAATAGAGAAATAGCAAAAATTATATCTCTATCAAGTTAGACTTCCATTTTTCCCTGCCCATCTGCAGGATGAAATAACAGAACAAGCTGCTCTCTTCCCTTGGCAGATGGAAGGTGCACAGCTCACAATAAGGTCTGAAGGTGTCAGTGTTCACTAAAGGTGAGAGATAACACAAGGCAGAGTGTGCATCTGATCAGAATTCATTTGCTAGTTAGGAAGTGATTGGCAGAGAAAGCGGCATTAAGCACTCGGATAGGCTCAGAGAAACCAGAATGAGTATTCAGCCAAGTTCACCATCTGTTGAATATGAAATGCTTGGATCAAGACATTACAGATACATTTCCCCAAACAGCAGGGACAGCAGTCTTTTTTGGAAACAGTATCACAACAGTGTAGGGAAGCATTAAGATAGAAGCAAAAAGCTGTTCACTGAGTTTTAGAGAGCAAATGACTTTATTGGTGCAATTGAACTGTATTTAAATTATGCTGGATCTGTGAAGGACTTTACAATCAACCTCTAAATTACCATGTAAGATTTTTGACAGTTATTATACAAGCATGTTATTATTATCTTTGCTAGCTTTTGGGGGATCCAGTCCCAAGTGGCCTTTGAGCAGTGATCTGTGACCTTTTATCCTGAATAAAAATAAAGATACATTTTTATTACTTTCAAACTTACATTTCTGGAACTAGCTGGTCTTTAACAAACATTGAAGCAGTGATTTTCTATTTGCACTTTCAAAGAATTGTAGCAGGAGACAGAATTTTATGAGGGTAATGATAACCATTTGTCTATGCAATTATTCTTTCTCACCTTCTTTAATTATAAACTGAAATGTCTTGTACAAACTGTACAAGACTAGATCTTTACCTTCCAAGATTAATAAGCAGCTATGCAATCAGCAAATGACATGTATCAGTAGAATGTAGACATCTAGAAGGACTAAGGATATATGTTTTTTTTTGTCTCAGTGCTTTCTGCCTTCCTATTTAATTTTTATTCAGATATCTTAGTTATCTGACCAGTTCTACTGCTCTTAGGAGGGATAAAAGATCTGTTAAATAACTAAAGAAGTCTGAAGTGTGTGGCTGAGAGGAAAGTGATAGATGTGCTGATTTTTTCTTTTTTTTTCTTCTGCAAAAATTTTTTTCTTCTTTCAGCACAGGCTCACTTTAATTCTGTCTCTTGCCAGTTTCACATCAACTACTTTTGACAACATCTATATATACATTAAAAAAAAAAAAAAAAAAAAAGGGATAAAAGACATCCATTCTTGCTCTTGTCCTAAGAGAGGGACTATCTAGGCAGATATCTACCAGAAGTTATCTAATTTCATTTCTGGAGTCTTTAACATGCAGATTACATGGCCTTCTTAAATCATCCTAAATCCTAGCATAACTATAGACAGCATCAAAGTCTATTTTCCTACTGTAAAACGTCTCTTGCTGCAAATTAAGACATTTTGTTCTGTCATGCCTTTGCATGACTGAAGGCTATTAAATTGTTGCTTAGTGAACTCTCTTCTCTAGACTGTTTTTTCCTCATTTTTTTCAATCTTGCATCCTATTTTTTAGCATTGTGTTTTTTTTGTTGCTGTCATCCAGATTCTCTTTAGTTAGCTAACATCTGCCTTAAAAAGCAGCATCCAAATTAGGATACATTACTTGAGCCTTACCACTGCTAAACAGGGTAAGGATTATGTCATATTACAATCTTCTGGGTTATATTGTTATGAAAGTATTTTTCTCTCTCTTTTTCTCTTTTCTGTAGATCATTTGGTTTCCATTCCTCTTCTGAAATACTCAAAGTCCCTTCTAAAACAAAGAAAGGCAGATAAAAACTTTCTTCCAAAATTCAGAAGTATTAATAATCCTGGGCATTGCAGATCCTGGAAATCAAAACATTTTCCTGTTTCTTCTTGGTCTTCTTTCTTATTTATTTTGTGCCACCTTCCCATCATTTTTTTTTTTTCACAGTCAGAAAAACAATCCATTACTATTAGAGATATCTTACTGGTTCTGTATGGATTCTTTTTCACAGAATGTGCTATTGTTTTGCTAAATCATTCTGTGGATGATTCAGCTTTGGATGAATTGATTTGCAGCAAGAGACATCTAAAAGTGCCAGTTTTGACAACCATAAGAGTAGGAATATGCTGCAGAGCAGAAATGGTGATCATTTTTAGGTAAAGCTATAGAGGAAAGAATATTCACGTCTTTATGATTAAAGTTTGTTGTGGGAAATGTGTGAATAAACTGAGCTGTCATTTTTAAAAGAACATAAAGAGCAAAGTTAAATGCTGGAGCAAAAACTTCATTGGGACACTTAGCAGTAGCAGTGAAAGCTAGATGGTGAGAAGGAATATCTAGGATTGCCAACCTCATGGTACTTTTTTTATTTACTGTTTTGCTTACTGTTGGTATGTATTTGCTTACTGTGTATCTTACTATTGATATTACGTGTAAATATTAGAATTTAAATTTCAATCTACCATTTGCTCTGGGTCAAGATTGTCATCAGGTATAAAGAAAAAGTATAAAAGAGGAAAAAATGCCATAACTGGAAATGTGTTGGTTTGTACCTGTGAAGGTGTAGACTCATTAAAATGGTTCCAAGAATGTTGGTGTAAAGCTGGAAAGAGACCATGTAACTTAGTAGAACTGGAATTTCCAACAATATAAATTAATAAACCTCCCACTGAGAATTATTTCTTAATTATTTTTAAGTATTTTTATTAACCATACTTGGTTTGCTGATTCCAGGTTTCACATTGTAATGTGCTACCCCACATAGCAATACAGAAGTTGAAATGAACATATTGTATTTGATGAACAGGAAAGACTTTATACTCTTGACAGTTCCCTATCAAATGTAATTTAATTTGGCACAAAGATCCTGAGTGTCGAAGAGAGGGGGAGGGGAGGGGGGGAAAAAAAAAAAAGAAAAGTTGCCTTAATTGTTTTGTGTGTTTTGCTTAAAGTAAGCTTTCAACTTCTTCCTATTTTCTTTCCTTTTTTAATATGGCCAGGAAAAAAAAAAAAACTCTAGAAGGATTGTATATGTTAATCTAGTGCTTACCTCTGGTTTTAAAATGACTGCAGTATTCAAGGGTGTGGCAGGTTGGTACTGTCAAAATTTTGGAAATATACAAAAAATTGGGTGCCATAATTCTCTTGGATGAAATCTCAAAAGAAAATAAATAATTCTGATTACTAGATGTGACATGTTATACAGATTATAATGGTTACACTAACTATATGCTTTATAAACCAGTTTCATGAATAGTATAAACCAGTATCCTGTTTTTTTATTCATTTTGATGTGCAATGCTTAGTTACTGATGGCTCAATAGTAACTGAGATGCTTTTAAAATGAGAGGACTGAAGTTAACCATCTGTAAATTACCTGGAGTACAATGAAAAGGATCCTCCAGAGGTAGGAATTTAATATGAGATGTCGTTTTAGCCCTGCCACATAGTAAAAGACAGAAGTGAAAGACAGCTGACCCAGAAGTATGCAAGTTATGTAAAAGATATTAGATGGTCCCTTCTACTATATTTCTTTTTGCTATATTGCAGAGCCAATATAGGAGAAAAATAAAATGTTACAACTGAATGAAATTAATCTATGTACTGATCTTCAACCCTTAGTAGGGCTTTGCATCTTTAAAAACAGGATTTGCAAGCTTGGAATGGTCATGATATGGATACAGTGAAAAAGCTGAGATGTTACCCGACACAATTAAGGTGAAAAAGCTATCCCTTCTGTACAGAAGTTTATCATTCTCTTGGAAATTTGAGTTCTTGGAAGGCCAATTCGAACTGAATCCAAGATAAGGGCAAGAAACAGGGGAATTATTTCATATGAGTTCTTTGCTTTCCTTACTACTTTCTCCCCCTGCTTTTAATAATGGAAGCAATTTCACCACTGACTTCAGGAGTTGACTGTGTGCTAGCAAGAGCTGGTTTAATCAGACACATATGAGATACATTTTCAAACAAAAGAAAAGCTATTTTATTTTATTTTATTTTATTTTATTTTATTTTATTTTATTTTCAGATCTCACCTTGTTAATTAAGCATATGTAAGTTTCTAGGAAATTAGTTCTCTCCTACGGGTCAGAAATGTGTCCTTGCCAATATATATTGCGTCATTTGCCTATATATTCATTTCAGGTCTTCCATTATTTCATAATACTATTCTCACTATAATTTGTCTGTACATCTCCTTACATCACACTCCTGAGGTCAGGCATTCATCCAGCCTGCAGATGGGTTAGACTGGCTGTCATCCCCAAGGGTGGTTATACATCCATAATATACATAAAAGAAATCATTTGAGAATGTATTGATCAATTTATTTTAAATATATGCTTTCCCATAATAAAACAATTTTTATTTCTCCATTTCAAATAGAGGCATCTCTGCCCCCCTAAATAAATAAATAAATAAATAAATAAATAAATAAAGGAGGGAGGAGGCATATGCCTAATGTCTTTGTATGGATGTTGACTCACAGCCATGGTTTACTAACAGATGTTACTACAGCATTAACCAGGAAGGCTAGAGAAAGAAGACTAAAGAGCAACATGAAAATGAGCTAAAACAGAATTTGAAAAGACAGAGGAGCGTGACAAAGTAAAAATTTGATATTTAGTCTTATGAATCTATACAACAAACACTTTAATTCATTTTGTCCATAAACAATGGACATGTCCAAATATTTTCCATAGCCAGTGTCTTTACTTTTGTCTCCCCATCCTGCTCCAACTTATTGGAATCTTATTACCATGTTATGTTTTAAAGAGCATTTCTTAGTCGAATGCCTCTCCTTCATAAGACACAATAAGAATAGCATACAAAAGAACATGTCCAGTATAGATAGGAGAATATTGTCATTCATTAGTTGTTTTATTTTTAAATAAACCATGATACAGAACAACCTGTCAAATACACCGCCACGTCCTTGCAGATGGCGACTGCTATTGTTAGTTTGATGCTTTATTCTCAAGGTCTGTTGTCTTAAGGCAGACCTCAGATCCACTGTAGAGATTTTGCAAGTACAGATTGCAAGATGTTTTTCAGTGTATTGGAGGAAATGCAGAATTAGTGAGGATTCTCTGGAAAGACCACAGTTTAAAAAAGTAGCCTGTATCTGTGTGTGGTGGTAATCTTTCTGTTTCAACATTTGAAACTCTAGTTGGCAGTTTGCTGGCAGACTGTTGGTTTATCATGTGCAACTTTCCTCATTTCATCACTTTTTCCCTTTGATTCTTGGATTGCTGCAGAGAAGAAAAAGCCATGATTAAGTAAGGAAGCATACAGATGTGAAAAAGTGAATTTGTGTCCAAACTAACACTTTTTGTGCCTTGTGTGTGTTTGTTTTCTGCTAGTTATAACCCAGTTATGTGGAAATTAGGACCCTGTTACCGATCTCTAAACTCTATGTGCGGTACATACTTCCATCCCCTCTTTCAGGCATTTTAGAGATCAAGGTTTCACTTTTGGATATAGCCTTAGTTAGAATTAGAGAATTCACAACAAATTCACATAGCTCTGGCTGTAAGTTAAAGCAAATTTGCCCAAATGTCCTGACAACAGAGCTGCATCTGCCCTAGCCTGGCGTGGATGGTAGCCTCACAACTGCTTGATTTAAACAATTATATTCATGGTATATTCATATATTCATGGTTTCTGAGTATATCTGAATGTCTGTTGTCTTACAAAATGCTACTGCATCTTCAGAGGAAGAAAGATGCATCTTTAAGATGGTTGTTTTTTTCATTCTTATTCACCCTTTTTTTCCCCCCTGCAATTTCAGGCTTTTATGCTAGAAAAAACAATGGAAACTAAAGAAAGCTTCTAAAGTGAAGGTACACAAGTGCTATGTGGCTGTGCACAGCCACATTTCCCTTCTGAATTTTGCTTAAGTAGCAGATACTGCTAATCAGAAAAGTTCAGCTGTTGCATATGAAAGTTAGATCGTGACACCTGCATGTATTTATATGCCGTATATAGCATAGGCAATGGCATATATGTTTTTTACGATGTTATTAAAATTCCTGGCATTGTCTACGCATGTTCCCCATGCAGTGAAGTGCGCTTAAGAGAGCAAAACTGTTCATTCATGTTGTGTCCTTCAAGGTTTTGAAAGTGCAGCTATAAGGGGCAGCTGTCCTGGAATGGGGGGGGCAGGGGAGGGAAGTTTCTTGTTTGCTTTTTTTCCTGCTTTCACCAGAAAAGCTGCTTTCTGCAACATACCTGGGATTCCCTCGCCTGTTTTTCCCTTCTGCCTCCAAAACATTTCCTATATATCTTTCTTAATGCACTAAGTTGCAGGGAAGCAGATCTGCTTTCTTATGCAACAAAACCATGTTGTAGAAATAAATTTTAAAATCTTATTATTTAAACAGAGAGTTTAAAAAAACATTTCTAGAAAAAGTAATCCAAATTAAGACCAAGCTAAAAGTGGCAGAAACAGAAGAAAGGCAAAAAGCTTCTTGTTCATAGTTGCTAGCAATAAGATTTGAAGGTGCCTAATTAATATATTAGTAGGGACATCCAAATTCCTACTCTCCCTTAACATTCACTTATATGTTTTTGCCTAACAGAATTTAATCTCTCTCTCTGTCTGTTTGTTTATTTTTCTTAAGATGGGAGAGGGTGTGGAAAAGAGGGAAAAAACATAGGATAGATGCCAGGAAAAGGAAGCTTTCTTTACTAACCTAGTCTCCTAATAGCAAAAGATGAGACATGACAAGGCAGAAGTGGCAACAGATGTATCTGCCCAAGTAAGCATTGCTATATAAACTTATTGGTAATAAATGCACAGATCATTGTTTATATGATCGATCATTGTTTATATGATCATTGCTTATATATAGTTATATATTTTTGCATTTTCTGAAACAGTGGTTATGGATAGAAAAGGTTGAGTATGGTATTTTTTGAAAAAAATTTGCTTGCATATGCTATTTATATGATGGGAATTGTGTAGTCAATATCACTAAATAATTGTTAAAAAGAACTTTAAACTTGGCAGAGAAAGTTGAATTATCCAGGAGAGAAGAAGAGCAGATGAGATAAATGATTAAAGTCACTGTAGATCTGCAGTTGGTGAGTGAAGTGCTCAGAGTGTGTTTTAATTGTATGAATTTTGCATCTTGTTACACAATTTAACAGTAGTCAGAGGTGGTCAGAGAGGATGACACAGTCAAGGTTCATCTTATCGGCTTGGTAACATTTTATACCCTGTGCATCCCTACATATGCAATATAGTGTTGCACAAGAAAAAGAAGCATCAGTTTGGATAAAAAGTGACCAAAGGTTAAAATGCTTTCTCAAAGAAGTAAAGAAAAAAATTACAAAGTAGACTAATATGCATATAATTCAGGAACTAATGTAAGGTAAAAAAAAAAAACAGCAGGTCTGAAAAGCAATGTGTAGACATGAGGATACAGGAATGAATTACTTTACTGTAAAATGAGTTTGGGGGCAATTCAGTTCATTCTGGAATATAAATATAGTATAAAATGAACTAGAGGAAAATAAGCTATAGAACATATGGTAACTGGTCAACTAAGGTAATCTCTCATTAAATAAATATGCAGTATTGTAATTTCCTTTTAAGGAAACTGAAGAACTGTACAGCAAGATGAGTATGAATCCTGTGATAGATTTTTTATGTATTAATTGGAAAAGCGAAAGGGGCTGGGGAAAAACACAAAACATTTCACAGCTACCTATGTCCTGTACAAGACAGTGTATATACAGTGTATATAAATAGTCGGAGATGCAAACTTTAATGTTGAAATAAATTGAGTGTAAGGGTGAAACAGGAAGGAAATGATCAGTACCTCTAGTAACTGCATGGTACACTGCCAAGTGGATATCAAAAGTTGTCAAGTGGCAATCTGTCTTGTAATTACATTGTTACTTGAGAAGACAAAGGTGAAAACTGAAGAGAATAACTGCAGAAAGGCTGAATTAAATCCAATCATTCCTTTGTTGCTTCTCTTGCTTTTGTTTTAGGGTATTGTTTTTGCTTTTCAACAAAAAGTAACATATTCAGCAGAAGTATGTATTTGAACGGATAACTTTCAGAAGACCTATGGTCAGCATAACTACAGAATTATAGAATGATTGAGGTTGAGGTTGGAAGGGACCTCTGGAGATCATCTGGTGCAATCCCCTGCTCAAGCAGGGACACAGAGTACTTTGTACAGGAATGTACTGTGTAATGTACAGAACCAGTTTCAGGCCATTGCTGACCAGAGGGAGAGTGTATATATTGAGGTTCAGTTCTTGGCACAGGAATAAAAAGGCACAGGTGGATTGTCATTTTCCAGTACCTCTCCCAAAATAGAATGCCTTAAAAAAACAAAAGTCAAACTCAGGAAAGAATTATGGCTATGACTAAGTTTCTATGGAATGAGAGCACTGATTTGTTCATTTGTTTTTACTTGGATAAGTATTGGGACAGTTAAAGCACTTTCTTCTGTAAAGTGCAGTGAAAACGCTTTACCATCTAGAATGGCGTGGATATGATCTTAAATCCATAAAGAAACTATGGAATATTTCTTGAACATCCCACACTGAGCTTATATTTTATGTGCAAGCTGAAGTAGAATGAGGTTCTTTCAAAAAGCTTAAAAAATGAACATTTTATTTCTTGTGATGTACTGTTCTCTAGCACTGTTCATTGTTCTGGGGACACTCAACAGACATCCCCTGAGGAGGACAATATTTTATAGTTGTAGAGAAGATGCTGAGCCCACAAACATTTCTACTGTACATGACAGAGCGAGTCTAGTCACCCCAAATGTTTTACCTTTCAAAAACCAAAAATGAAACAACGAAAAACAGAAAATTTCATGGAAAGAGTACCAAAAAATATTCTCCTGTTGTAGTTAATATGCTGAAAGCCAGAAGAAGATGGCAGTATAGAAACAATTGCTGCTTCTACATAGGGAAGATGACAAAACAAAGAAATGTCAGGATTACATATGTAAGTTTGTTTATAGGACCTTGTCAAAGAAAACCCTTTCTGTGATATCTGTTACTTCTTTGAAAGGTGTGGGGTTCTGAGTTTTTTGTGTTTGTTTTGTTTGGCATCGTTTGATTTTTGGTTTGTGTTTTAACATTGTAAAAGTGTAAGTACTTCTTCACAATGTCTGTGCTATTTGCCAAATTTTCAGATTTAAAAAAATATAAGTAGTTGATATTGAGTTTAAGGCTATACTGAAAGTTGCCAGGAAAATTAGAAAGAGGTAAGGAAATCAAAGTTACATAATTTCAATGGAAATATGGCTTCAAGTCAGCACAATAGAGAATAGAAATTTATATTGGGAGGCAAATTGTGATTTCTTCTTTGTTCAGCTGACAGAAAAATGTACTTTTTTAATTAGATAACAATTAGGAAATTGGTATACAACAGACATAAAAATTCATAACACAGTAACATATCTGTATTTCATCCTACCATAGTGGCAGAATTGCATGTACATACTTTGCATGTATAGCTACAGCCGAAAGATAAAAACAAATAAACAAATAACATATTTACTCTCAGGTATCCTTAATTCCTTTCAGCAAGGCTAATTCTAATTCATATGAAAATCCAGATAGAAATGAAGTAATGTATTAGCTGTATTGAAGAAAATGTTAAGTCAATTATACTCCTGCAAGATTTATAAGAACTAAAGTGAGTTTAAATTTGAATTGTCAAAGGAAATTTTACATGCATTAACCATTCAGTAAAATCCATCCCATGTATTTAATTATGTACTGGGTTTTGAATTGCCATCTCCAGAGCAGCGTAAAAAAGAGTTTTCTTAAACTACTGTTCATAGGCATTTCTGTGAATTATACATGTGAAAGACTGAGTTTTAAAGTTGAGGTCTTGCCAGAAAAGAGCCTAATGTGAATATACTTCTACTCCTCTCCTGGTGATGCATATTATAGTAAAATAGACTTCACCCTATTCCCTGGAATGCTCAACCAGTCAAGTATTTCGAGTCATTTAAGGTAACAGGTCGCATATGCACATTCAGCATATTTGATATTATTTCTGCTGATTAAGAGATGAAGAAAATGATAATTGGTTAAAAAAAGTCAGGAAGTTCGTCTCTACCATCAAACTGTTTATAATCTGCCATTTATAACACCAATATAAGGCAATAATTTTGATGGTTTTTTATATGTATTCACATTTTGATAGGTATTAAGACAATATTTTGTCCTGAATACTAATTCTAGGAAAATATAACCCATTACTGATGCAAAATATCTCAAATGAAAATGGATTTAAAAGAGCATGTGTGTGCTGTGTGCGCGCTTTAAAAATGCGTAAAAATTGTTTCATTTATCTCCAGGGTGCAAAATTTAACTTCCTCCTTCAACCTTATCATGTCTGCTTACAAATTTGTAGATGACTTCTCAGTAAAGTAATTTGCAGGGTAAGTTGAATTCCTCAAAAATCAACCTGTTGGTTCTTCACTTTTACATAGATGCTAATCTACGAACCTTCTCTCCTAACAGCATAGTAAAAGGAAATTTTTCCTCCTACTATAGGAATGATATAGGAAATTCTATCTGTAAAGTTCTGCTCTGATTAAAATCGCATTGATGCAAAAGGTTTTACTGTTTTCATAGATGGGCTGTTGGTCTGTATGCCTTTGCAGGGTCTATGTGTATGTATACTTTGGGTGAACATTCTCTGTGCTGTATTGGAATAAAGATACCACTATCTTTAGTGGTATCTTTAGGTTAGAGAATGCAAATACAAAAATAACAACTGTAGGTATTCCTAGAGATTATTTAATTGATACAGATATTTAGAGTTGAATAGATTTCAGAAGAAATAGAAAAACGGTAATGCATTTGTTGGGTACTCTTAAATTGTAAGGAAGTGCAAGGCAATTTCAAGTCACTTGAAAACATTTTATGAGAATATAAAAAAAAGTAACTCAAGTCAGAGTATATCTTAGAGTGATATCCCATATTGAAACCAAATACAGATTTGAAACAATGTGTCATAGAAATTTAGTTATATGACATCTGTATGTGTCATAGAAATTTAGTTAAGGAAATAAATTATATATATTGAGAGGAAGAGTGTCTGTTTACTGTTTTTGTAAGTGATCAAATTAAGGCAAGAAAGACATGGGTTTTTTTGGTTTTGCTTTTTAGTTCTCTGGGCAAGTAATGTAGCATTAACACTTGTATGTCCTGTAGATCTCACTAATTACTTTTATTACTCCATTTTTGTCTCCTCCTTAAGCGGAACATTATCTGTGTATAAAAATATATTACTGGGTATTCTGTCTTTTTTTGTCAGAATGTTAAAGCATTTTAAGTGGCTACTTTTTATGAGTTAATTTGAGACCCCATGCGTCTAATGAAATCCAACTTCTTGGCATTATAAAAGCTTCGTGGTCTACATGTAAACTTTGTGTAAATAGCATCTGAATAACAGGCAGGGACATACATTAAGAGCTGCCAGAATTGTGTGTGTTGTTACTGCTTGCACCGTGGAAGTAGAAATCTATTGATTGACTACTGCCAGCACAAGCAAAAAATATGCACCCTATAAAAAGTTAGGGGAAAATCAGAGCCATTTAATATGTGATCATGAAGTAAATGTTTGCTTGTGATCTAATTTAGTGCAGAAACTCAGAAATAAGTTGATAGAATTAGGTATAACTTTCAGATGATAGTACTCTGTATTATTTTGCAGAATCTCATACACTAATGTGACTACTGTATTGTTTGAAAGCTTGCATTTATTCAATATAACACAGTGATAAAACTTTATGATTGAAACGCAAACTATTACAGAAAAATACGGTGGGAATGTATGGGTTGAGGATGTATTATGTCTAGAAACTGCATTATAAATGCAAAAAAACAAGTCACTTTCCTCCTGCTAACTCTAATTTCAGTAGAGTTGTGATAATGATGAATGTGGGACAGCAACATCTAGTATACAATCTGGAGAACAACTATCTAACTTAGAAGAAAAGTTCTTAATTTCTAGCTATAGAATGAAAACGTCTAATAGCATTTGTCTCATTGCGCCATTTGTTATTTCGCTGGAAATCTGCATGTTTGTTTTTATGTGCTTCAAGCAGCAGATTATGTTTTACTCATGGAAATTGAAAGTAATCGAACATACGTTAATATGCACTGGCAAAGATTAGTGCTTTCTTTAGAACAGAGAAGTCTTAAGTAAATTGGAAATAATAATAAAAATTAGATTCTGATTATTTTTATTGCAATACCTCCAAGTCAATGTGTAGGCTGACTGAAGTTATATGGATAGCATGCTTGCCATGAGCAAACATCTGTAGTAAGCCAGTAACAGTGTAAAGTGTAAGTACAGAGTTATAAGATGTTCAGGAGAATGAGTGGTGGAGCTAAGGAGTAGAGTAGTAGAGAAAATAACTGCATATCTTGTGTGTGTGTGTGTGTGCGCGCGTGTGTGTAGATAGAAATGTGTGTGCATATACATACACAGCTGAGTTCTGTTGTCTGTCATGTGAACTGTTGTAGCTCAGAGACAACAAAGGCAAAAAGCAAAACAGAAGAAGAGTTTCATTACTAGAATTTTGAAAATATGGCAAGAAGCTACCTTTTGATTGTCTTAGATAAAATGTATTGCGGAGATATGCTTATTTTCCTTTAAGTAGGAAGAAGACATTGATTTTCATAATAAGAGGTTCAGAACATTTTGGGAACAATGGAAAAAAAAATGCAACTGTCAATCTTTCCCTATTTACAAGGACCATCTAAAGCTTGGGGAAAATGTTCCAAGTTCCTAAAAGAGCTTGTCTGCTAAGACCTTTTCACTAATCTAAGGAAAAACTTTGCAGATGATCCTTTTTTAAACTTTGATTATTCTTTAGGAAGACAAACTTCTGCATAAAATAAGGAATAAAAGTACATATGAAATGGCAAGGATACTGATATATATTATATATATGCACACATGCACACACACACTTTTAAGTCTTTTTTTGTAAGTAATTTCTAACAAGCGTGTGGCCTAAAATGCAATAACTATTATCTGAAATAACTATTTTTATTTCTTCTGCAGAAAAACAAAAAGTGGACTATAATTGATAACAATTTCCAAAGCACTTGAATGACTGTCTCTTTCTTTAATTGAAAGTGAATGCCTTTGTCATGTTAGCATTTTAATTCTTTACCTCAAGAATACTTACTAAATGAGAAATCATTTTAAAGGCTTAACATAAAAATACTCTAGGCTGACTTTATACATTCTATTTGTTACATTCTGTTTAAACTTTGTCAACCTGTGCCTCAGGACTACGCCTTCAGGTCACCTCGGAAGCAAGGGCAGAGAGAGGGGGATTTTGCTTTGTTTCCTACTTGATCCGTAATTTAGCACCCCACATTTTTGGCTTGCCTTTTCCTTCTGAGGTGCTGATAATTGTTCACGTCTCCTAACCCAGCTTTATCTTTTGAAAAAGTACTATGATTTTGGTGACATTTCAGGATTCTATTAAATGAGATATTTATTGTATAGTGTAGCAGGATAGGACTCTGACTCACCTGCTTCCTTACAGTCATATGCTCCCATATGATTATCGGGGAAGCTGTGGATCAGTATTACATATCCTGGAAATCAGCATAAGAGAATGATGACTGCTTTGGAAAGCAATGTCCCATTTGAATACCAAAGATAATGATCTAAGTTCACTAATGCTTGGATTAATTTTATACTTAAATTAACAATGATCTTGTTTGTCTCTTCTTCTTGAAAAGCTGAGATATAGCCAGGAGACCAACTATGATTTACAGCATACAAAAGTGTGCTAAATAATTCATAGAAACCTTACGAAAATGTAAATCCTCTTCAAAATAATTTGCTATGCACAGTAAAAACTGTAAAGAGCAGAATGTGTTGGAAACATAAAAGAGGTCATTTTTGTTCAGAAATAAAAGCTAAACCACTATATGTTCTTGTAAATAAAACAATTTCTGAAGTAGGTTTACAAACATTTGCTGTGAATCTTGTGGAGACATGAGTTTTCAGAAGGTAGGTATGAGAATAACAAAGTGTTTAATGGAGAGAATGCAAACTTGAGGCCATGAGGAAGAAATATGAAAGTATAGCACTGAAGAAAGTGAAGAAAGGCCTAGATGTCAGAGTATAATTGCAGAAGGTCAAATAAGAAGGCCTTATAAGATCATAAAAATAAAAAGGCAACAGTAGATAAGTAGATAAGTAGAGATTTTTATTTATTTTTTTGTTCTTTTTTAATTAAAAAACAGACTGAGAATTCAGTGTTAGTTAGTGTAATAAGGCTAGTGATACAGTTTTGGTGTAATCCTAATGGTCAGGATTTTCTAAGCCTCTATGATTATTTTATATCTAAAGACCTTAAGCAGAAGGAACTGTGATACAATTTTGGAGACAAAAGGGTCAAGGAAAGTAACAGGGAATGCATTTAATGAACTCATAAACCTTGTTGGAGGCCTTTGTTTTTAGATGGAAACTTTGAGCTTCACTGAAAAGGTATCTTCCTAGCTCTCTAGGTGAGAATAAAATAACTTTATTAAGAATTAATTGAATAAAGAAATAGGAAAGGATGAAAGTCGAAGGCTTCATGGTAGAAGCAGTGTGACCATTTATTTTCACAAACTACAATTTGGAGGTAAATGAGTATTGCAGGTGGGGTAAGAATGAGTTTATAATGGCAAGAGTTACATTTCTGCACATACCTGGACAGTGAGTGTGATATGACTGGTTTTGGAACAGTGTGATATTACTGTTTCTGGAACAAAGAGAAAAATGAAGCTAACTTCTCCAAAGAGGGAAGGCAGAAGCGTTTTTTTGTTTGTTTCTTAGTTTTATTATTCAGAATTCTCTCAGTGCATGGTGCACTGCATTATAAATTGGATAGACAAAGAACTATTATACGAATACAGATGGATGCACATCTCTTTAGGATGGAAAGAAGTTTGGAATTTTGCAGATGAGGAATATAAAAATGTGATTTTGGAGTGGTTTCACTTATATAATGCATTTCACTCACTTGTATAATGGATTAGAGATCAATATTTCCTTTTAGGAAATCATATTTTTGAGATGAATGAAATATAATAAGGGAGCTGGTGCTGATTGTGAAGGCTAGGTGAGCTTTGAACATGTTTCCCAGGAATATATCTCGGAAAACATAATGGTGTTTGAACTTTTTTTCTAGAAGTTTAGAAGGCTTTGAAACAGAAGAATGTATTTGACTGTAGAAGTAGCACCAACGACAAGCACAAGTACTTTGAAGGCAAAAGGAGATGACTAAAGATGAGTAAATTAAGCTGCTAAGACTCTTTTGGAGATTTCTACATTCTGATCTGAATGTAGCTATTTATCACACCTTTTGGAGAACTGTCTCTTCATGTAGATCTTCATTGTATGCAAAAAGTAGACATAGAGAAGTGATCTTTTATCCGTACTCAGCATTAGTAAGACAATAGATGGCTTATTCTGTTCAATATTTAACAATTTATTTTTAGAAAATAAGGTGATAAAACTGGAGAGAATTAAAAGTGGCTACAAAATTATTAAAGGATTGGAAACATTTCACTGAGACAGATTTGGAGAAGAGAACTTACCACAGGACAATGATTTTATTAAAAAAAGAAAAGAAAAAAAGGAGATATTCCTAAATCTTTCATTCAAGCCTCATACAGAGATGGGAAATTAAGACAAATGTCAATGAACATAAAGATAGATGTTTCCTTGTAATAAGTGTAATTGAAGTATTGCATCAGTTTATCAGGGTATATAATAAACTCAACATTGCTTGGAGTGCAAAACATTATTTTCTAGAAGACAGACTTCAATCTTGCTTCTAGGAGGGAGAAAATCTTCAATATATGTGTTCAAGGGAACTGTCTGGATGATCATAATGGTTCCTTCTGGCCACAGAATCTGAGTATTTCTTCTACACACGTTTCTTTTTTATCAAATAAATACTGACATTATTATGCCTGCAAGTAACTGAATTAGTGATAGTCATGGAGGCTTAAATGTACATCCTGAGTGGTGATATTAAATTCCCCCTGACAAAACTTGGAGGGTTAAAGTCATGTGGCTCTTCAAGGTAATTTCTCTAGAAGACTGATGGAAGTATGAAATGAAGATGGGCTTAGTCAGACTGCTTCTAATAGTCTTTTAGCTCATGTTCAATCACTCTGGTTAGTGAGACATTGATTAGTGTTGGGAGACTAGTAGTGATCAGATGAAAATAGAGAGTGACTGGAATAGGGGAGCAACCACTTTGCATGAGCTGGCATCAAAACCAATGTAAACCACCCCTCCAGAGGTCTTCAGAATATCTAGCAAACAGAACGTGGCATTAGTTAATGTAAACAAAAGTTGGCCAATCCAATGGCCAGCTTTCACTGTGTTACTTTTCCATCATGTTAATAAATGAATGACAGCTTTTATTTGCTTATAGCTAACACATCTTAGAAAAATATGCCAGGGTTTCATTTGTGCAATTACGGAAACTAGCAGACTTGAAATGCAGCTGGAAACAAAGTGTCAAGTCTTCCTACTCAAGCTGACAGATCTATAATCAGTTGTCATCTTATATTTACTTTAAAAGACTTTATTGCAGGATATTGAATATTTTGCAAAGAGTTGATGGCTATGGCCTTCATACTATTAATCTGTTGAGAACAAGGTGGTAATAAGCTAACTTTTAGTCTTTTGAGAGGCAAAGACTTTATTAATAAATTCAGCTGAATTTTAACCAATTTTGCAATATTATTGAGGCTGTCATATCAGCTAATTAATTTACATAGGTACTTGATATTGGGCTCAAGAGAAGATGTTGATAATTACTGCAGTGCAAAATTGAATGTTTGCTGTAGAACTTAATTACACAGCATTATTATCTGTGTCACATAGAAGCTCTAGACTTGCCATTTTCATACTAAAAGTACACCTTACCACTGCTAGAACTGTTTTGATGCCAGAAAATGTTTTTATGACTGATGAGTGACTTATTGCTCAGGAAAATGGGGACAGACCCAGAGCACCTGTTTTGGCTTTGAAAGTGGGTATGTGCTCCACAGATGATTTCAGAAAGCTAATCTAGTAGTCACCTTACTCTTACTGTGGTTATTTGTTTTGAAAGACAAAGCTATTTCTGCATCTGAGTTAAAATACAGAGTTATCAAGACAATTTAATCTGGAAATTCATGTTCCAGTATCATCCAGAAATAACGTAGTTAAGTGTTCCTGAAACACATGCAGGAGTTTTCGTTCAGGTGTGGATAATGGAAGTTGTAGATACTGTGAGGGATCCTAAGACATTGCAATCCACAGCTTCCAGCTCTTCCTGATGAGAGCCCTAATCATTCTGCTAGTTTTGTGCTCTGCAACCACACTTAGGAGTTACAGGAGAGAGAGAGAGAGAGAGAGGGAGGGAGGGAGGGAGGGAAAGAGGGAGAGAGAGAGCGCGCCTGTACCTTGTTAGGAAGGAGGCTTTGCGTTCCCCGGTCAGTCCCAATTCCTTTCTTCCACCTGAAAGCTTCGGTTCAGCTATAGAGTTAGAGCATGTTCTAGCTCTCTCCTGTAATCAATAAAAAAGGAGAGCACTTGCATTGTGGTATTTGGAAGAGGGTGTAATTGTGTGTGAAATCACAGAATCACAAAATGGTTGACAAATGCTTGTCAGTATGTCTGCATTCAGCTATTGGTTGCATCCAAAACAGAAGAAATTACTATTGAAGTTATCTTTCTGGGGATGCAATTTCTGTACCTAGATTAATCTAAGCCACCACATCTTTTCTTGGTGCAGCGTCCATTTTAGTAACTCCTACTGACTGCTTGCAAAGCAAGACATTTTCGTGATACCTTTATGGGTTGTTTTGAATCTGGAGTGTTAAAATCAAAATCTTGCAGAGGATCAGTACTGAAGGTCATGGCAAGTATTATAATAAAGAAATCTAATAATGCAAGCTGTCATAAACTTTCCCGTTCCCTGAAATGTGCTGATGCAGCTTAAACAATATGGAAATAAAAGGTTCTTTTTGAATTGGTATGCATAGCAGAGCTTGAAAGACGTGTACTTTCAGAATAAGTAAAATATTTCTAACAGTAATTCATTTTGACTTTTCACAGACAAATAAGTAAGTCTGAAAATCTGCTTTTATTTCTTCACAAGTTTTTCTTATGTATGGGCATGAAATGTATAGTTCTTCTCTTTCTACTTGCGCTGTTATTTATTATTCGTTATGTGGGGTATGAGAAATTCAAAATACACCTTTTAGTTAGGTTTTATAAAATATTACCTCTTCACAATCAAATTGCCAAATTTGGTCAACAAAAGATTGTTTTCCTTTTAACTTTACTTTTTAAAGTTGTGCAGATACCAAGAGAAACTACTAGAAAGCTACTCTTTAATTATTTATGTGTATGTGTATAAATCTATACATACACACATACACACGCATGTGGTGCGTGTATGATGGCTGTTTTTTGAAATAAACCTTTTTTTTTTTTTAACCTGGAAAGGGCTTATATATGTAGTTACTATATGCTGTGAGGTTTTAAGATATTCTGTATTTTAAAATGTAGGAGGCAGAATCTTTCTGATGTTCCTAGCTTTCAAAATAAATTGTTTCAATTCTCTTTAGAATTGCTTCCTGTGGAGAAGAACCTGATAATTAAAACATAGAGAAGGATAGAATTGCAGTACAAGTGCTTTGATGTGCTGGATACCTGATAATTTTCTTGAAATAAGCTGACCCATAGTTATTGATGATACTCTTTTTTTCTAAGCAGGATTTGCAGGACTGTGTGGAGTTAGCTTGTTTTGCATTTCATTTGGCAAACAACAATATTTAGCATGAAGGAGGTAATTATACTATTTGGGATAATAGTCAGGTTTACTGTCTGGGATATCTATTCAATGAACTACATAAATTTCATTTTAATTGTTTATCTCCTGTTTATATAAAAGATGATTGCCTTTAAACTTTAATTGTTCTTTTTTTTAATATACAGAAAAAAAATTATAAGCATGAATACCTCTTTTATGTTCTTTTAACCTTCTTATTCGATCATTAAAAAAAAAAAATGTAGCTGACAATATCCTAGCAGAACAGGAGAAAGTTTAAAGTAGAACAGTAAGTGTAGTACATAGCTGTGAACGTTAATTTTATTTCCATTTCCTAGTAGACATTGCTGAAAACCAGTCATAATTACTTGAAGAAGTTTTCTTATCCAGTAATTTTAAGTTCATTCCCTTTTCCATCTGTAATACCATATATAAGGTGCAGTATCCTTCTATAGTCCTTTTTCAATAGCAGATAGGTGTATATATGGTTTGCAGTTTGTATTTTGATAGAATCGAATGTAATATTTTTAGGATGCAGAGGATATACCATACTTATTTCCATGCAAATTAATGTTACTTACAAATTATATACTGCCATTTGCAGCATCATTCCTTGCTTAAGGCAGTAGGGGAAGTATCATTATAGTCCTCTATTTGAACCTTAAATTAAAATCAAATAAATCTCAACAACTTAAAAAAATTCAGAAGTTCTGTGAACAAAGCTCTATTATGTTTCCTCTGGCTGTGTTTCTGGGTTAGGGAACTTCTAGGGTTTAATTTGTAGGTAAAACAAAGCTGGTATGTAGCTGCAGCTTAATTTTTTTGTTTGTTTGTTTTGTGCTTTCCCTTTATAAACCAGTAGCTGTGGATTTTTTAATGTCCTTTGCTTATACATTTGTTTAAGGGATTCTTAATCAATCTTGAAGTGCAGAAAACAGACCAAGAGATACCAAGATCATCCTGTTCTTTAGAGCTGCATTTTAGTAGAGCAAAAAGTAATGAACTGATGACAAACATTTGTAGACAGTGAAAATACAGAACTGCTGAGTGAGACACAATATAAAGATCTGAAAAGGCATCTTCCCCTTCATCTTTAGCATCATCTCCTTGCAGTCTATCTATTCAAGCAACTTTCAGTGTCTTCCTATGTAAAACACATTTTTAAGTCTCCTTTAAGTCTCTAGAAAACTCTTTCATTCCATCATCGATAAAAGGTTTTGGGGCTTCTCCCCGTTGCACACCTCCCTTGCCTCTTTCAGACAACTTCGAGTGTTGTCTGCAATTTTTGCCTGTCCCACTCTGAGTAACAGAAACTCAGAAACTTTCAGCTAAGCAAGTTTAGGTGCTTATAAGGAGCAATCTTCCTTGCTTCCTAGAGCTTATTGTCAAGGAATACAAATACATGTGAACTTCCTCTTGGCTGAATAATTTTACTTTGGATCCGTCATCTTTTTGGACATTGAAATTATCTATGATTTAGATAGGTATGCTATTGGTGTTGATTTCTTAGCCAATGAGTGTAACTTTGTTTGTATCAGAGTTCATCTCTCTTATTTATAATAGTCAAGAAGCAAAGCACAGATTTTGAGAGACCTAATCCTGTCTTCATGTTCAGCCAAGACCATCAGTTTCTATCCTGGCAACAGGGTTGCGGTTTTTTTTCTCCCCCAGAATTGCAGCATACTGCTGCTAGCTTTAGTATAATTACCTTGAATTTTCACTTTTCACAGATGAGAGAAGTATCAGATTCAAAGTAAGCAGCACAAGACCACTCTCAGTAAGCAAAAAATATGTGCTTTTTTGAAATTTAAGTGAAGTTTGAATAGACTGGACTTCTAAATGCTATGTGCTAAAGATAAATTGTGTTTTATAAAAGCCATGCCTGAGGTGTTTGTATTACCTTTTCCAGAAAGATTATTTAAAGCTGAACCAGTGAGAAATTCTCTCAGATATTTATAATTAGAGTCATTGCTCAGTCATCTGACTGGTCTGCCTGTGTAGCAGAGCTCTTAAAAATAATTTTAGAATTCATGAGGGAGTTGACAAAATATTGATTGTTATAGAAAACTGTAAAAGCTTTGTTCAGTAGTATCTGAAAGGCCTGCAGCTAGAGAAATTTTCATAGACTGAGGTATACTAAATTAGAGAAACTAATAACAAAGAACTTAAACGACGCTTGCTTTTTGTGATATCAGCATGGAAATTTTATTCCTTTTATGTTCCTTCTCCCTTCCCTTTCAATTCTACCTCCCTAAATTTGAAATCTAAGATAGACATTTATATTTCTAAAATACTATGTCCGTTCAAAACTCCTGAATAAAGCAGTTATAAGTAAACAAGTATTATTCTCCTGCAACATGATAAAGTTCCTAGCAGATGCTATTTTGTTTCAGTTTCAACTAGACGCAGATATTTCTCTACTGAGTTTTGAGCAGATGGCTATGTAAAAACACATTAAATCCATGGAATCACTTAGTGACAGACAAAAGTCTTCTAATCTGTTGGAATTTAATTGATACAGCATCTCTCCAATGACTTTTATATAAAGTGTTTTTAGAACATGATACCAATCATAAAAGTGAAGAAGTTTATTTCTTTAATCATTTTTGGGTTGCAGTGTCCACGGTTCTCTAACAGAAGAAAATGAGATAAATATAACTATCACAGTTGCTACAGAGTTCTACCTTTACTTAGGGATTTAATTTTGAAACAGTTAGAAGAGCTGGACAAATCTTTATGATCCTTTGACAATTATTTGGCCAGTACTTACATTCTGGCCAGTACTTACATTCTGCTAATGTTACCTGTGGACAGATAGAGATGTGTGCTTGAGACAATAAGTCCAAGGAATAAAACATTCATACTAAGTATGAACTATGTCAAAGATGAGATAACAGACTTTATCTAAGAAGGATTGACATGAGAAATAAAATATGAGTAAAATTCAACCTATTAAGTCTGATATCTTACAGGAAAATAAGGGAGACCTGTCTTTCACAGACTGCTTGAAGCATGAAAATTGTTTAAAGGGCATCCTAATTTAGCCAGTTCATAAAGCTATCTGTGATGTCAGGAAAAGATTTTTTTCTTTATTCTCTTTCCCCCAGTAGCTATGCAGAGTCTTTTTTCTATTTATATTCATTATTGTTGCTGTAAGAACAGTGATGTTTTTCATTATTTCATTGGCATGAGAAGCACTGATTCAGTTTTGCTGTCAATGTTGACCCATTTCTGTACCTCCCCTACTTTCAATGACTAAAAGCATCGGTAAATAGAAACAAGGCATCATAAAATACTCTCTCAGCAGCACAAAATAAGTTTAACAACACTAAAGATATATGCAATTGCAGTTCATGTCTAAAATCTGCTAACAGGAAGCATGCCTTGAGAAATTGGTTAGCTGCTTATTGCAGTGCCACATACTCAGTGATTTTTCATGTACCTGATGGGAGAAGTATTTGAGAGCATACATAAATAGTGTAATAAAAATTAAAATAGCATCTGAAGCATCACATTGAAGAGCAAAGTGTTGGTCTTGCTATTGAAATGAGGATTTTTTTTATTAAAAAACTTGTGCCCCAAAATTATTTTTTTCCTTCCTGTCCCGATTCTTCACTATTATCTAAAATATAAAACTTACAAAGTTTCACAGTTTGATCTTGTCAGCCACTCTCTTGATTAAAACCAAACAAACAATAAAAGAACACTCTATACAGATACTTTATCAGGCTCATTAAATCAAGCATCTTAAAGCACAAATTTCATCACCTAATCCAATCAGTATCCACCACTGTAGACTGTGAGTTTATTCACTATGCCTTGTCTAGACCATATGTAGTAGATCATAGAATCATAGAATCATAGAATAGAATCCTTAAGGTTGGAAGGGACCTCTAGATGTCATGTAGTCCAACCTCCCTACATTACACAGGGTCCCCTAGAGCATGTGGCACAGTATTGTGCCCAAGCAGGTTTTGAAGGAGACTCCACAACCTCTCTAGGCAGCCTGTTCCAGTGCTCTGTCACCCTCACTGTCAAGAAATTTTTCCTTAAGTTCCTGTGGAGCTATAAACTTCATAAAAGAATCAATAGCTATTTGAGTGATCCTGAAAACTGATTCTGAAACCTTATTTGGGTAGATTAACAGAAATGAGACAAACTATAAATATGCCTAATGCAAGAGAATGGACTGATACAAATAATGCAATTTTTGTAGAGGGAAGAGCCTATCTATCCACTCTAGTAAGAGGTTTAGGAAGAAGAAAATCTTGGTTAATAGCTTGTAAATCAACACAAAATTAGCTCTGCCTTTACAAATAAAAGTTTTTTTGTCTTCTCTGTCTGGTTACATTCTGACTTTTTTTTTTTTTTTTTTTAATCTTTCCTCTCTAGCCTCTACTAGCCTCTCCATCCAATACAAAATTTCTGTTGCTTTTTCTTCATGTAGTCCCTTTCTTCAGTCTCTCTTTTGCGTACCATTTCTATGATTCATATCTATGACTATAGTCTATCTACTGTATATGCACAAGGGGAATTAGTGCAATGCCAAACACTTAATTACTAATGGTCTGTAACCCAGATCAATCTGTCATAAGTCTGTAACCATTCTGAGCTGATGTTTGTAATTAATTCACTAGCAGTAATCTGCAAACACAGCTGAAAAATCAATAAAAAAAATCCCTTTAAACAGGAAATAAATCACACTGGGAGTTTCATTGTTTCTGTATTTGTTCATTTTTTAAGGTGTGAAGGCTTTTTCACATATTCATAAAAACAAAAAAAATCTGATTCTGTGGATTATCTCAATGACAGAACATCGATACTTCAAATAACAAAAGTTCAAGATGCTTTGTAATTCTTTCCACTTAGACGCACAGTATTCAAGGATAGATTTTTACTTCTCCATGGGAAAAATCGAGGATAAAAAAAATACTTAATTGAACATAGGGCAAAATCCCAAAATTCTGAGAGACTCCAGCAAATGATTTTTCTTGTGTATGGTGTATACACCATATATATATATATATATATGGTATATAATATATATATATTTAAAATAAGCCTTTGAACTAGGTAACGTAGTTAGTTTTTACATCTGGGTCCCTGTGCATTATCTATTGAAGCTTCTGTCACAACGACAAGTTGGCTTTTACCTCATTCTTTAACCTCTATCAAGCTACCTAGAGGCATTAGAAAGGTGACAGATCTAAACACCAGAGTGCATCCCTCTGTGGTGATACAGGAATAGAGGGCAGTGTCTGTCATGATAATGTGTTGGGTTTCTTGTTCAAGTTTGATCAGTATTTACAGTTTTATCAAAAATTTCCTCTATCTTTTAAACAACATTTCCTTTTTTTTTCTCCCAGTATGATGCTATCTATATAGCTCTAAGTACACCTTTTTCAAGCCACTGCAATGAAATAAAAGATATGTCTGTAACTACTTATTTAGCAAAAACATTAATTTTCATTTTACATGTAGAAATATCACCATTTACAGTTAATTTGTATGACTTAATATGTTTTGCCTTATAATTAAAAAGATAAGCAGTATTTTTTTCAACTCAATCCATTTAGGACATGCTATAGACAAATATAAAAGTGGGTGTTGTAAAACAATCTTGAATTATTATTTCAATTTTTAACATATTTTATGCAGTACGGAGATCTTAACTGAAATCATGAAAATGCATTCTTTCTACTTTTCAATTCACTGAATTGAGTTGGATTTGGTTTTGTTTCCAACTTTTGTTAGTGTGATTAGGTATGTAAAATTACAGACTTCTATTTGTATTTGTGAGACAAATATGTGTGTAATGAACAGAGTGAAGTGAGCTTTTTGGTTCCTTCCTCCCTTCCTCCCTCCCTCCCTCCCTCCCTCCCTCTCTGGGACGGGATAGGGTAAACAAATCCCTTAAGTGACTGCTATTCCTTCTCCAATGACACAAGTTTGTCTTGACAATTACTAAAAAGGAGAGTAGTCACAAGATATTTGTTTTCTTGTTCATGTTGAGCCCTGCATTATTTAGAAGTTATTTGCCCTCTTAGCGTGAAGAACTGTCTAAGCTACCACCCCAATTTTAAAGTACTTTAGAATGAATTAATAGAACTTTTTTGAGAGCACATTTTACAATTATTAAGCTTAGTCCTGAGCATCTAGGACTTGTAAGAAATAACTATTATACAGGCCACACAGAAAACATCTCAGGAACAGGTGTATTCATTTTTTATGGAAGAGCTAGTATTGCTTAGCATTTGCTATTGTTGAATATTCTAGTCCATATAGGTAGAATGCAAAATCCAGCAATGTTTTCTGTTATAAAGGAGAACTGTATGAAGAGGAGTAGATGATCTCTAGAGGTCCCTTCCAACCTCAATCATTCTGTGTGATTCTGTGTGGATTTCATTTGTAGGAAGAGAATGGTTCTATCAATGTAATCTGTTCACCCTACCCACCCCCAAAAATGTTACTTGGAATAACTCCAAAATGATGTTGCCTTTTGAATGAGATGGGCATCATATGAAAGGTAGCAGGAGAACTTGTTTCTTTCCTTTGGCAAGAATGCTAATTTCTCTACTCATTGTCCATTTCTAGTGAAGAAAATGCAGAATTAAAACCTTAATGCAAAAAAAAAAAAAAAAAAAAAAAAAAAAAGAGGGGCAGAGTATATAGCTGAGATGAGCTAATCATTGCTGCCAGCTACTGTGCTCCGCTGGAGCTCCTGCAGTCCTATCATTTTGGCATGAATATCAAGGAAATTATGTTGACTTTTGAGCCCTGATTCAGGCTTTTCTTAAGTCATCTTTAGGAGAGCTGACATCCTAATTGCTCCATGAATTGTTTCAGCTCAGAGTTTGTTAAGCACAGACACGTTTTACTGAAAAATCTAAAGGTATGTAATTTGACACAGTGACAGATTAATACTTTAGCGTCAGACTGGCAGAACAATTAGACAGCTTAAATGTGTCCTACATCTTAATGTCTGTGCTACTTCAGGAAGCCACAGTAAGTCCTACTTTTCTAAAAAAAATCTGTTGTCATTTCACTGATAGAAGTAAATCAGGCTATCAAAGGATTTAACGGGATTACAAGGAGACTCATAACAATTACATTTAATTCTAGAAAATTAAAATCTAGGGAATTACTTTCAATTCAGAATGGTACATTTAGTACATTACTCTCCACTAGCATAACATAAGCTGGTAGTTCTTAGTCCTCATAATATATATGCAATTTGCCTTGTGAATTGAAATAAAATATCCAAATCTGAACTATACAAAATACAAATGAGAGAAAACTATATGTTTCAAATTTAGTTCCGTTAATGCTATAATATAATCACGTTTTAAAATTGGTATTTATCTAGAATTATCTGTTGAATTAGATTTCAGTTGCACATAATATCATAAACAGCCTATACTGGGGTTCTCTGCAGGCGATCAACTGTTAACATTACTTGCACCTAGGAAGAATAGCTGCAATTTTTAGGCTAAGAAAAAAAACAGAAAACAAACCAAAAAAAGGCTAAACTACAGTGATAGTATGAAGTGCCTTTAAGTCAAGTTTGAAACATTGATAGTTCATTGAAGATCACAATGCAGGTCTACAGAGTTGGGGTTAAAAAAAAAAAAAAAAAGAAAGAAAGAAAAGGTAGGAACCTTTTTTATGTAGTCATCCTATAATTAGAAGAACATTTACAGAATGCATTAACAGCTGGAGGCAATTGTGATAGAAATAACAGAAAAACATTAGCCAAGATTTTATTACTTAGATAATATTTCTTTCATTACCTGCCTAAGTATTGTTATAATAGCTAGCTAGTCTGGTCTAGTCTGGTTAATTGAATGAAGGAAGTACATACAAATCTAGTGTCTTCTTTTGTCTATTTGACTTTTTCTCCTCCCTAAAAGAGAGGCAGATATGATGCAATTTAAAACAAAATTTCACATAAAAGTAAACAATCTTGAAACTTGCTACTTTTATGAAGAATCTATTTTACTCCCATTTTGTTTTGTTCCATTACATATAGAAGCAGAATTCAAACCTTATTGTTGGAACTTGGGAATGCTTTTTTTAATGTCACTGTCTTTTTGTTTCTGTATTCATTGATTAACTTGTGTCTTTAAATGCTAGGACTTCTATTAAACTAATTTTTGAAGGAAGATGTCATTCTAAAATGCACTTTTAGCTGAATATAAGCCCAACTTTTAAAGCTGATTTATTGCAAAGTCAAGAATCTTAACCTAATAACAGTTAGAGATTGGGTTGAGGCCAAAATACATAAATATTACTAATCTTATTAATAGAGCTGGAGAGCTGAAAGGAACTTTTGAAGGTCATGTAGTGCATCTTTCCCAAGGTAGGATTAGCTATGCCTCGGTTACTCTTGAGAGGGGTTTGTCCAACTATTCTTAAAACCCCCTGATGGTGCAGACTTCACAATCTTCCATCCTTTTATCCAGCCTTCCAGCCATTTACCCTCAAATTTACCCTTTTCTGTTCTCTAACCTGATTTGTCATTGTTGCAGTTTAAGCCATTACTTTTGGTCCCATCTGTTATGGCCATGCTTGCTTTGCTACAGCATTTACTACAGCTTTACTGCATGCCAACAGCTATTTTAGCTATTTTCTCCCTCAGTTGCATTTATTTTGGCTAATATGGTTTCATTCACTTAACACTTACCATGAGCCTTTTTTTTTTTTTTTTTTTTTAAATCTCCAAATAGAAAAGAATAA